>NW_028255810.1:0-593118 GCF_964263255.1 Lissotriton vulgaris | reverse complement strand
GAGTAAATGAGAGATACTGTCAATGACATCATCAGCAGTGCATTGCGGGTAAAAAGAGTGGAAAACATTTACCTTATAATTCTTGTTACCTTTTTTAAATATTTTTTCATACTTTCAATCTGTAAAACAAAGAACAAACATTTCAAAAAATATTAAAACATGTATTTAAAAATTAGAAAAGACAAGGGAAAAGGTTCAAAAACAAACAGTTTTTCAACAACTTTGACATTTACAGAAGTCTCTGCTTCTCTACGTTCCCTACACAATCCTAAAGATATATATTCGAAAGAAACTGTATCTTGATATTGCTGAACTGAGGCCTATTTTGAAACATGATGTTTTTCTTGCACTGCTAATGTCTCACAATAGTGATGCAATAGCAGCGCAAAAAAGATGTAAAGTCATAATAAAATTGTGTCTAACATTGTAAATGATTGTTTTAGGATGCAAATAAGATGTGTGCTTTCAAGAGCTTTCTTTGAGGTGAGGCCTCTTTTTTTATAAAAAAAAAACACTACCCAGAAGTACAGCACTCTAAGCATTAAAATTGATATTTACAGAACTCACCTTACCCATATGTACCACACATTTCTAAATGTATATCATAAGGACAAAAAGCATAACATTAATTATACATGTTAAATGGTTTATTTTTGCTGTTCTCAGAATGTATCAAATTTCACTTAAATCAGTGACTTGAAGGTATTCATCATGTAACAGCGGGGAAAAAAAAACACAATCAAAATGACTGTGTTTAAAAAACCCATACAACCTAAGAAATCTGATTTCAAAACTTCTTAAAATTAACTTACTTTCAATGACGTCGAAGGATCTCCTATAAACAGCATCCACTCTGTTGTGCTTTAAATATTTTCAGCCCGCCACTTTCTGAAAGAAAACCTCCATCGATACGTGAAATATGTTACATAGAAAAAAAACTTCTCTCATTATATCACATGTTTCCACTAGGCCAAATCATGTTGCCGCGATTCGCAAATCTTGTAATTCTTCCAATCAAATCCCGACATTTTCTATTTTCGCAACTTTCAAAAATAAAATATTTGAGATTATTTTCACAATCCTGGACTACTAATATCTTACTCTTCTTTGTCAGTCATGTTCTCCTTTTCCTATGACACTGATACTGCTTACTATGAAGCAGACTTACTTGCATTAGGTTTATATAGTTGAATTTTTAATCGAGACAGCATTGCAGACTTACATTCCCTCTACTTAAAATTTTGGTTTTAAAAACACCAGGTAAGAATTTTTAAGGTCAAACGGCAATTTTTTTTTGAACGTTACAACAGAATCATTACAGAATGACCAGCCGTTTCCAGACTTTAAGTAAGCTGTATAATGTCCTGATGTTGTTGATGGACCATCGTGATAGATAATTGCTACAGTAACAAAAGTCCTCCCTGATATTGACAGCTGAGAAGCCACAAAATTTTTTATTAAAGTTGACAATTTTGTTCCATCAGGCCTACATCGTTGCATCATTAAAATGACATACTGGCCATATCTACGTATAAATAATGTTGACATCATATCACATTTACATTGGCTACACTCCATGTTGTGATCCGCTGCATTTACTAGCTTATTAAAGGAGACTGATTTACTGTCTGGCAAAGTTAAATATATAAATCTTTCTGAGTCTACACTAGTAGTACTTGATACCATACAGTTCTCGCAGTCATGCTGCCATTGATAAGAAAGCCCAAACAGGTGATCTACATCTACACCCTCAACTTGCAATATATCAAGCATATACATTAAAAACTCCTGACAATCTTGCTGATTATTTTCAGAGAAGTCTGTTTGACCTGAACATTCATCTAACAGATAACGAACTTCAGACACACTTTCTACTTTTGTTCGATCACTGCTACATTTCTCGAAAACAGAATTCAACAAACAGCATAAAATTTGTTCAGAATTCAACAGAATCTGTTCTTTTAAACTCTCTAGTGAAAAAGAGAACATTAACCACTACATTTGCATAGCAGTTGACACCAGAACTGTTTTCAAATTGAAAACCGACAACATCTTCAACAGAATCCACTTTCTTTCTGCTAACAATTTTCGGTTCATTGACTTTTAGTCTTTTTGCAACAACCTCCCTACTATTACTGCTATTTCTACGTTTGCGGCCTACCACACGTTTCTCAAACAAAGGATATTGAGGCAAATGTGGCGCATACTCTCTTCTTAACCTATTGTATTCCTTAACACAATCTAGATCCGCACAAATGTTTGTGACATCACAGTCAATCAAGTACAATCCCGATAAAGTTCTAACTCGTGACAATGCCACATATGCCATACCCTCCTTGAACACAGAACTGCCAATATTCACCAATGCACAGTCTACACTTAAACCTTGCGATTTATGGATTGTCACCGCATATGCCAAGCAAACAGGAAACTGTTTACGGCGAACATATAAATCTTTAACAAGCAAAAACCTAGCAGAACAACGACCAATTTGCTGTACTTCCTCAATGCCATCAAATTTAATTTTTAAAAATTCTATTCCATCTCTATTTCTGTATTTCTCAAAATCAACAACATTACCCATTGATCCATTTACCAGACCTCTTTCTACATGTAAATTCCTTCTCAAAATAATTCGGCAATTTAAACACACATTCAAAGTCTTTTCAAAACCCGCTGTTTTAGATATAGTCTTCTCTAATGAATCCAATTTTGATTTCAAATTGTCTGACAAAATAATTGTTGATCCCATATGCTCTAATTTGTCGATAGCTTCAAGTTTCACAATCTCTTGCTTTTCTAAATTCAACATTTTGTTGTTGAAGATGGCACATTCTGCAAGAGTTGGCATGAGACATATCCCGGATTTCTTCTCAGTAATTTTCTGAAAAATATTCTCAGGCACAATATCTTGTTTGGGATACAAATTTGACAGTAACCGTGCATTTAAAGCTTCTTTCCCATGCTCGGTCACTTTTCCAATTCTAATATCTTGTAGAATATTCTTGTAATCTTCATCCTTTGCCTGACGCATATTTTGATGCAGTTCTGCATAATTGAAGTTTAACCATATATTGACGTTGCCAATGCTCCCTAGGCACTTCCTGGTATCTTCATGCGTGAGTATTTTGAACACAGGTTGACCTTTTACTGGTGTCAGCTGTAGAAGATCTCCGAAAACAATAATGTGTTTCCCACCAAATAAGACATCATATTCAGTTTTAAGTACTTCTTGCATTCTCAAATGCACAAAGGCAAGCATGACATTGGAAACCATGCTTACTTCGTCAATGATAAGTAGTTTCATTTTCCTCAAAACTCTTGAAACTTCACAGCAAGCATCTCCAGATAACTTGTTGTATTGTAATTTGTTGTCATGCTCCACCGGCAGCATCAATAGACGATGCAAAGTAATACCTTTAATATTATGTGCTGCCAGTCCAGTAGGAGCGGTGACAACACAAGACAGCGATGACTCAGTCCTTTCCTGCAAATAACAAGAGATTGCTTTAATGAGGAAACTTTTTCCAGTTCCCGCTTCTCCACTCACGTACAGTCGGACAGGCTTCAACGACGTACACGAGCACTCTTTCTTCTCATGACTTAATCCGTGCTCAATTTCCTTGGTAACTTCATCATATATTTTCCTCTGCTCAACGTTGAGTTGTTTTTCCAAGTCTTGTAAGTTAACTGAATCCTCCTGAGCATGTGCCATGGCTCTTTCTACTTCATTCATAGCAGTGGCAGCTTCATTTTCGATAATAGGTCCTCCAAGTGGATCTTGACTCAATGAAACAGAACTCTGACTGTCCTGAGAACTGTCTCTGGCAATCTCGGCTGCAATCGTTGCTTCCTGCTCAATTTCCAAAGTTAGCATTTCTTGATATTTAGAAAAAGCAGGACATTCTATGGACTCCTTGGCTGCATTGAAAGAGTCTTCGTAACAGAGGAAATCTCCAAGCAGTTCCTCTTCTGCACGCCAAGGCTTGAAAAGTTGCAAAAGTGCTAAATAGAAAAACTCCTTTTTTTCTGGAGATTCGCCACTTAATTTTCGATGGTTTACTAATTGGCATTTTCTTTGCTTGACCAGGCATCCCTCACTTCCAATTACAGCATACACTCCTTTCTCAATATCTTCTTTGATGTTCCTCTTGAATATATAATTTTGGAGAACCTCATATAGACAAATATTCTCAAGGTGACTGCTTCGATTTGGATAATATGTATCCAACATGTTGGTCTTCAAAATGTCGGTACTGTTTGGTTCCTTTTCTGCCAAATACTCAATTTCCCGAACAGGTTTTAGAACTCGATTTCGCGTTGCAGCAAGACCAAGACTCGCCCAAACGAGACTCCTGGATTTGGCATAGAGACTTGCTGAAGACAATCGATCAGAACATTCGTAAGCTCCGATTTCTCGATGCGACAACATCTTCAGACTGAAACTGTACAACTTCTTGCTGAGGCTCTTTTCATGGGAAATGTCCTCCCACATATCCTTCAGTTCGGTCTTTTCTTTTTTGGTGATGTAAGATGTCACATACCGAGCCACAGCCATACAGTTGTCAGCCACAAACTGTATATCCATGTTGGCATTCCACATGGACAAAATCACTGGGTTGTAGTCATTGATGTACTTGGACTCTTCGTTCCTTTTCAAATTGTATGTATTCTTGGGTGATTTCCTCGTCACATTATGTCGCAGCGAAGACATCAAACTGTTCACTCTTCCTTTAGAAATCACCGGTCGTGGAAAGTTGAAACGACATTTGGTGTAGAACTTGTCCTTGTTTCTGAATTTACGACGACAGTACTTTCCACAACGATGGCTTTGGAAACGTAGAACTTGTTCTCTTAGACTTTTCTTCTCCGTTGCGTTTGGAACAGCACACGTAGAATACTGTTCGATGAAATTCATCACTAAGTCATCCGGATCTGTTCCAAATTTAGGTGCATCCTTGATCCACAGCAACATATGTATATGAGGGGCACCTCTTGCTTGGTACTCCTTTCTCCAGAAGAAATCCAACACCTCTCCAAGAGGTGGATTCTTTTTATTTGTGATGAAAGACATCATAGCTTCAAATCTATGATTGAAGTACCTGCATACATTCACAGGATCCAAAGAACACAGTTCTCCAGGTGTCTTGAATTCAATGTTTTCAATATTTCCATTTGCCTCTCGTAGAAATTCAAGTAAGTCATCCCAGCCATACTCGGCACAGCTCAGAGTGAGGAACCATGTCGGAGTTCCTAAGTTCCTCAGCATACATTTTAAGTCACCATGACGACGGTACCAGTACTCATTAGTACCACGCTGACACGCCATGAGATTAATTAAGTGAGAATCCAAAATACTGTCTTGGACATTGACTTTATGCATAAAGTCACTTGCCGAGATGTTTCGCATCTGTATACCACTTTTTAAGATGTGGTTCACTGCATATGACAGTCCAGACAGATCGCTTTCAAACAGGAGATGAAACAAATAGGGAATGCATTGCCGAAACCTAGGATCTTCTGCATACAATCGTAAAGTCCGGTATTCAGACGCAGGAATTTCACGAGGTCGCTCATCATATCTTCCTCCTTGACCTGTGGGAAATAGCTGTGGGAAACACCGAGCTTCCAAACTTTCCTCCCAAACACTAATGGGACTCCCTTTGGCTTGTTTCATTTGAAACAACTCAATAGCATTCCCCATCACTTCCTTGGAATGCAAAGGATGAACACTATAATGTTCATATATTTCTTCACTTTTAGAGGCCTCTACTTTCTCAATTTGGCCAGCACACAAATCGCTATCCTCTTCATCACTTACTTCCTCTTCTGCAACATATACATTCTTATAGTACTTATTATTTTTCTTCAAATACACTGTTGCCTTTTTGACTTTCCTAACATCCACTAAATCTTGCCATATTTTCTTATTCTTTGTCGGAACCCCATTAACCAAGATAACCAGAGGTTCCTCTTCCACTTTTTCTATTCCAATTGTGTTAATGTTTTTGTTCAAATCTAGAGGCAAATAAACAACTCTTCCCTTTAATCCTCTCTGTAAATCTGCTGGAGGCAATTTCCCTGTCTTTGGCTCCATTCTTACAATAGCCTGAAAGGGATGGATACTTTGAATCAAAATAGATTCATAAGTATTTAAATCCTTCAATTCAGAAGGAATCTCAACCAATTCCAGATTATTATGAACTGCCCTAGCAGGCATCTGGTTTTGGTTTAATTTATTACAACAATAAGTACACACACGTTGATCCGATCCCAAATCAAAATAATTTTCTACCATCAAGTATGTGGCTAAATCCTTCCATTCACTATTATTTTCCCTTTCACTTTTTGCATATAAATCCACTACCTTAGTCTGATTCTTATAATAAGTGCGTCGACAACATACACAAGTGAAATTAGGCCTCTCACTTGATTTCATCTGAAACGTGGCAATTTCCTTCTGAAAATTATCTGTACTGGAAACCTGTACATTATCTTCCACATTACCCTCTACTTCAGGGTCAATTTGAACATTCTCATCTTTACTACCAAAGTAACAAAACTCAATTTCTTCACAAAGATTCTTCACATCTATTTCAGAACCATGCAAAAGAGCAGCACATAACTGTTTAAGCATAATTGCTGGACTCTTAGCATAATACAACATTCTCACTAATTTTCTCACTTTATTATGATGCACTGCTAGCATCCTGAAATGATGAAAAACACTCTGGCATACTCTCCTGGAAAGACAAGCCAGTGAATGACCACGCAAACCTGTCATTTGTCTCACTCTGCAAGGATCTAAATCTTGCAACAACTTCATTTTCTGCTTCAAACTTTTCTTATTAAATGTCCGTATAAAATCACATAGCAAATTGATGGAAACCTGTCGCACACTGCAAATAGAACTACACTTCCAAATGTACACAGGACCCTTAGGACGTCTTCCTAAAACCTCATCACTTAGCGCCTCTTCTGTCTCTGTTGTCACAAGTTGTTCTTTTTCAACTGGACAACCATCCTTCACTTCATAAGCTCGACCACTGATGTCAACTGCATGCACCAAATCATTATCCTGAAAATAAGTCTCCTCATTAAAAAATGCCTCAGAACTTGAACTATGCATCCATTCTCCAGAAAAAACTTCACAAAAGTTAGTACGATTTACTACTCTCTTCCATCTACTTTTTGTTTTGAAATCAGAAATTACCTTGCTTAGTTTCCTAATTCTATTGATTACCAAAATAAACAACTTTCGCTTGATTTCAAAAGCATGATCAATAATTTTCTCTACATTTTTCTTCTTCCTATAAAATGCCGCTTTCTGTTGGCCTTTCTTTTTAATATTTTTCAATAAATTAACTAATATCCTATTACGGAACATTCGTTGTCGAATGTCCCTAAACTGTTGTTTCCTTCTACTATCATGCACAGAGTTATCTCTTCCTCTACCAGTAACATTTGTGATGGGTCTCTCCTTTCCATTTAAATTACTTCTCTTTTTGTTAAGAGACACATTTTTTTGAGCAAAATTTTTTTTACTACAAATATTTCTTAAGAATGATTTCGTGCTCTTACCCGGACCTTTCTTGGTGTTTTGACAAGTATTTGGGGAAGAGGACTGCTGCAATAAAACATCATCCTGCTGTCTTTGACGTTTTCTAGCCTTTCGTATTCGACTTCTGGAAGGCATTTTCCAAACTATGAAAGAATCTGCAGTTGAATCTGTGAAAAAATATAATATAAAATGTTATTAACCACTATTACCAAACAGTAAATAAATAACAGTCATCTAAAACTTAATGCTGTACTAATTATTTAACATAGCAAATATTTTCCACCAGCACTGCATCACAAAAATGACACTCAATGGTACAAAACAGGCATACAACACTCATAAATCACTCCCTAATATTTTAAATCATTAATTCAGGATGACGATAAGATGTAGCCTATCTAAAGGTTTGTTTAGGCCCAGATCTTTGGACTGGGGTGAATGTGTGTCATTGATCCACATTCAGTCCATCACCTGTTTTGTTTATTTGAGGTGAGGCCAACACATGGTTGCAGATAAGATTTTCACTGAAAAAAAACCAAGGTAAAAAAACATGTGAAGGCCTACCAATGAAGTAAATCATTAAATGAAAACCAATACATTTCTGGAAATATGCACTACTAGTGCTTCATAAGATGTTTTGGATCATATTTATAAGTTATTTGAGTATCTAGTATGCTATTTTACATTCTTCATGGTGCAAATTTATTGTAAATACGCTCCCACCTGCGGTTGGCAAATTTAGATTTTGATTATGGGAGTTAGATAGGCATGTTAATAATTTCCCAAAAATGGTATATAACCCCAAACAACCTTTGAAGCAAATGCTCTTAGCCATGTTATCCACCTCCCATTGGATAACATGGCTAAGAAGTGCTTGCAAATGTGATAAAAAAAGGCCTGCAATGCATGAATAACGCAGAAAAATCAGCGATATTCATGCATTTTCCAACAAATGCTCTTAGCCATGTTATCCACTTCCTATTAAATAACATGGCTAAGAACTGCTCAGGGCACCATGAGGAACGCTTTCCATTTAAAAAGGGAAAAATAACATCAAAGACACTAAAATGCCTTCTAAATATGAACCCAAACAACCTATGAAGCAATGTGAAAAAAAACTGCCGCAATGCATGAATATAGCAGAAAAATCAGCGATATTCATGCATTTTCCAGCAAATGCTCTTAGCCATGTTATCCACTTCCAATTAAATAACATGGCTAAGAACTGCTCAGGGCCCCATGAGGAACGCTTTCCATTTAAAAAGGGAAAAATAACATCAAAGACACTAAAATACCTTCTAAATATGAACCCAAACAACCTATGAAGCAATGTGAAAAAAACGGCCACAATGCATGAATATAGCAGAAAAATCAGCGATATTCATGCATTTTCCAGCAAATGCTCTTAGCCATGTGATCCACTTCCTATTAAATAACATGGCTAAGAACTGCTCAGGGCCCCATGAGGAACGCTTTCCATTTAAAAAGGGAAAAATAACATCAAAGACACTAAAATGCCTTCTAAATATGAACCCAAACAACCTATGAAGCAATGTGAAAAAAAACGGCCACAATGCATGAATATAGCAGAAAAATCAGCGATATTCATGCATTTCCCAGCAAATGCTCTTAGCCATGTTATCCACTTCCTATTAAATAACATGGCTAAGAACTGCTCAGGGCCCCATGAGGAACGCTTTCCATTTAAAAAGGGAAAAATAACTTCAAAGACACTAAAATGCCTTCTAAATATGACCCCAAACAACCTATGAAGCTCTAACAGTACATATCCTGAAATTTAATTCATTTCAAAATTCGTTTTTAAACACAGCATATAAATCAATTGTATACCTGCATTCATGAAGAAATGACTAAAAATGTCCTTGAGACACATGAAAGTGTTTTCTGGAATGCCCTAGCACCATTTTTGGGACACTATTAACATGGCTAGGTAACTCCCATAATCAAAATCTAAATTTGCCAAGCACAAGTGGGAGCGTATTTACAAGACACTTGTCCCATGAGGAACACTTTACATTTTAAAAGGCGAACACAACATCTTAGACACTCAAATACCTTATAAATATGGCCCAAAACAACCTATGAAGCTCTAGCAGTACATATCTAGAAATGTAATTGATTTCTTAAATCGTTTTTAAAAGCAACATATCTGTTTCAGCTTACATAACAGACCATGAAATGGCCTCCATGTATTACAATATCTTGTGTAACTGCATGCCAGAATGTTACACCAAATATGCAATTATAATTTCTCTTTGAAACTAATTCTATTAGTATATCACTAGAGACAAAACCACATTTTAAAAACACAGCTTTCTTCATCATTTTCTCCTTAAATCATACTATTCTCTATCTAAATTAAATAAATCTTTTCTCACCTTAGCAAATATTTTTTGAGTTTTGAAAACAGTCTCAGAAATACACCAAATTGTCTTCAGCAGAAGAAAAAGGATGCACTCCAAAGGCTGCAGCTATTGAAAGCACAGAAATACAGATATTCTTTTCACATATCTCTCATATTAGCCAATCATACCTCTTCCCTCACTTTTTTCAAATCAAAACCCTTCCCCCCTCTGCCCTGTCTGCCTTGTTTCCATAGCAACCACCTCCTGGAAGACCTCTCATGTTTGCAAATTCACACAACAATGTTTCAATTGAACTCTGAACTCTCAGTGCACCTGCGTATCCAGTGCAATCTTTCATTAAATGTTTCTTCCTTGACCATTCAAATTACATCTTTCAAAGAACACATCCATGCACCCTAACTTTCTGTTTTCAGAAATGGAAATGCACCAATCACTGCTAATGAATCATTAGCATTGTAAATCCACAGTTTTTTTTCTTTAGAAACTCCTACTGTTTCAACTGCCCTTTCATTACCACACTTCATCTGACTGCAGAACAACCTTCTTCCACCATGTTTAACGTCTGGATTGTTGGACATAGTTACATCCACTGGGCTCAAAGGTATGCTGAGAGCAGAAATTTACACAACCTCAATTTACAAGATGTGGAAATTAAGTGGTTGGGCCAAAGAGGATTAAAATGTCACCAATTGATACCATTGGTGAAAACCTTTATGCATTTGCCAAAACCTGACCTGTTAATAGTGCACTGTGGAGGTAATGATTTGGGCACTTTGACAGGGGTAGGTCTGGAAATGCTTTTAAAGGACACCTTGGAGCAATTAATGGCACTTTTTCCTCAAACTGCCTTGGTATATTCCAATATATGCCAAAGACAGAAATGGAGGTGGTCCAACCAATTTTGTCCACAAATTGAGAAAGCGAGGAAGCATGTAAACAAATCTGTTTCAGCTTACATGAGAGACCATGGAATGGGCTCTCTGTACAACAATAACTTGCGTTACTACATGCAAGATATCTACAGAGGAGATGGAGTTCACTTCTCAGATGAGGGCAACAGAATTTTCATTCTGAATTTAAGACTGTGCATTGGTACCTACTTATAAGTACCTAAATGTACCATAAACCCAAAAGCTCTTCTCAGAGCTACCCTACATCTGATCACTCACAATTATTATTTTTCTCTAACTTTTTTCACTAATTTTCCACAAAATTCGCTCCCCGGAGCGCTACCCGGTTCGCTAACCGAAAGCTAACCTCGCGGAATTTTTTTAAAAAAAAATTTTTTTCCGCACATATAAGCCTCCTCAGCCACGCTCAGAAAACCTAGGGGGTCAAGATAAGTCTACCATGACCCCTTCTACCCATTCTAAACATTATTTGCCCTCCATCTTGTATCTTAATGCGAACGAAACACAAAATGGTGGACTCCCGTGACGCTTAAGGTTCGCTAACCGGGCAGCTTCCCGGAAAGCGGTCCTAAAAAAAGGCGGGAAAGTAATTTACAGAATAACGACTAGAAACACTCTCACCAAATATAGATTAGCTCATACTACATAACAATCCCTTCCATTCTCACAAATTTCATTGAAATTCCATTTAGCCATTTAGCCTGTAGACCTCTCCAAGTACCGTGAGGTAAATTACTTCACAAAACACATCTGAATTGTTGGAATTGACAACCAATGAAAATGTTACTTTCATTTTCTACTTTTATTACCTGACATTTGATTGGTTATATACCTGTATATATATAAAGGGAGAGAAGGAAACACAGCCATTTTGACTACTACTTCTTGTTGTACCTCCTATTTCAAAAGCTTCAAAAAACTTCAACTTCTTTGTGAAGGTAAGTTATAATTTAATATATTGTGCACTATGACTTAATATAGTAGACTTTTTCTGCTACATATACACTATCCCTCTGTAGTAGTAGTGTCTTGGTTAAATCACATACACTTTTTTTTAGTCCTATTTCCACTCTCATACTATACACTGCCAAAAGATAAATTCACTGATAAAAACTGCCTATCTAAAATTAATCCCAACAGTGCCCTATCTCTACTAATATATATTTTTTTAATCCAAATTTCAGGCAAAATGGAAGGCGAGCAGCAAGTTTCATTTTCGATTGAACTGAAGGAGAGCAGCCAAGACAAACTTGATGACTTTATGGATGACAGTAGAGACCACGAACTTCTACAATGTGTTGAAGCAGTAGACAACTTGCTTCAAAATGAAAAACAATTACACCCTATAATAAATTATGACATTTCTGACAATGAAATGTTAGAAAATTTAATAAAGTATGAAACACAATCATAATAAAAAAAATAAATAAATAAAGAAAACAAAAAAAAACAAGAAAAACAACAAACAATTAACATACAGTATTAGAAAAGTCTTTCATTCTTTTATCCATAAAGTTCGCTGCCCAGAAAGCTATCCGGTTCGCGAACTTGGCGCTTACCACGCAAAAAAAAATTTTTTTTTTTGGACCCTCCTAGGCCCTTTTAAAACCTCCACATAAAACCTAGGGGGTCAACGAGGATCTACTATGCCCCCTTATGGTAATTTCCCCCTTTGTTTTGGCCTCCTCTTGTCTCTCGATCCTACCGAGAGACAAGATGGCGGCCGCTCCGGACTGTTTAGAATGTTGACAGACACCGGAGGGCCAATCAGCTTCTCATCGCAAAGTTCCGTTACGCGAAAGGTTCGCTAACCGGATAGCTGCCCGGAGCGCTGTTACAGATATATATCTTGATTTAAACGTTAATTTCTCAAAATCCACTGAAGCACATATATTGAGACCTAGCAAAGGCACATCGGGCTAACAGTCCCTACAATTTTGCCAAGTTTCGTGAAAATCCATTCAGCCGTTCGGGCTAAAAGTGAGTCCAACCGCCCTATGGAAATTAACATGGGAAAAAGGCGTTTTGGGACCCCCCTTTTTTCTCGGCCCCCCCTCCACAAAACCCCCCCAAATTTTCAAGGTCTGCTCAGAAACAAAATGTGCCATTTTCCTGAAAATTTCAGCCAATTCCGTCCACGAACGCAAAAGTTATTAGGCATAGAATTTTCAGAAATCCCATAGGGAAAAAATCCTAACTATATATACCTACTGGCGACCGCCAGTAGGTAATATATATATATATATATATATATATATATATATATATATATATATATATATATATATATATATATATATATATATATATATTACCTACTGGCGGTCGCCAGTAGGTATATATAGTTAGGATTTTTTCCCTATGGGATTTCTGAAAATTCTATGTCTAATAACTTTGGCGTTTGTGGACGGAATTGGCTGAAATTTTCTGGAAAATGGCACATTTTGTTTCTGAGCAGCTCCTGGAAATTTGGTGGGGTTTCGTCAAGGGGGGGCTGAGAAAAAAGGGGGGTCCCAAAACGCGTTTTTCCCATGTTAATTTCCATAGGGCGGTTGGACTCACTTTTAGCTCGAACGGCTGAATGGATTTCCACGAAACTTGGCAAAATTGTAGGGACTGTTAGCCCGATGTGCCTTTGCTAGGTCTCAATATATGTGCTTCAGTGGATTTTGAGAAATTAACGTTTAAATCAAGATATATATCTGTAACAGCGGTCCGGGCAGCGATCCGGTTCGCGTACTTTTCGCTTATCGGAACTTTGCGCACGGAAAGCTGATTGGCTCTTCGGTGTCTGTCAACATTCTAAACAGTCCGGTGCAGCCGCCATCTTCTCTCTCGGTAGGATCGAGAGACAAGAGGAGGCCAAAACAAAGAGGGAAATTTCCATAAGGGGGCATAGTAGATCCTCCCTGACCCCCTAGGTTTTATGTGGTGTTTTTAAAAGGGCCCAGCAGGGTCCAAAAAAATATATATTTTTTTTTTTTCGCGATGAGCGTCTAGTACGCGAACCGGAAAGCGTTCTGGGCAGCGTACTATAAGGATAATAGAATGATACACTTTTCAAAGACTGTATGTTAATTGTTTGTTTTTTTTTCTTTTTTTTTTTTGTTGTCTTTATTTTTAAAGTTATTTTTGTTATTTTCATTGTTTTTCATACTTTATTAAATTTTCTAACATTTCATTGTCAGAAATGTCATAATTTATTATAGGGTGTAATTGTTTTTCATTTTCAAGCAAGTTGTCTACTGCTTCAACACATTGTAGAAGTTCGTGGTCTCTACTGTCATCCATAAAGTCATCAAGTTTGTCTTGGCTGCTCTCCTTCAGTTCAATCGAAAATGAAATTTGTTGTTCGCCTTCCATTTTGCCTGAAATTTTGAATAAGAAAATATATATTAGTAGAGATAGGGCACTGTTGGGATTAATTTTAGATAGTCATTTTTTATCAGTGAATTTATCTTTTGGCAGTGTATAGAGTGGAAATAGGACTATAAAAAAGTGTATGTGATTTAACCAAGACAAGCCTAACTCCATTCATAACTATAACAGAGAAGTCTATCTAAATACATTACTACTACAGAGGGATAGTGTATATGTAGCAGAAAAATTCTATTATATTAAGTTATAGTGCACAATATATTTCGTTTTTAAAAATTATATTTTACCTTCACAAAGAAGTTGAAGTTTTTGGAAGCTATTAAAAGGTGTTGTACAACAAGAAGTAGTAGTCAAAATGGCTGTGTTTTCTTCTCTTCCTTTATATATATTCAAGTATATAACCAATCAAATGTCAGGTAATAAAAGTAGAAAATGAAAGTAACATTTTCATTGGTTGTCAATTCCAACAGTTCAGATGTGTTTTGTGAAGTAATTTACCTCACGGTATTTGGAGAGGTCTAAAGGCTAAATGGCTAAATGAAATTTCAATCAAATTTGTGAGAATGAAAGGGATTGTTATGTAGTATGAGGTAATTTATATTTGGTGAGAGTGTCTCTAGTCGTTTTTCTGTAAATTACTTTCCCGCCTTTTTTTGGACCGCTTTCCGGATAGCGGTCCGGTCCGCGTACTTGGAGCGTAACGGGAGTCCACCATTTTGTGTTTCGGTCGAATCAAGGTATAAAATGGAGGGTAAATAATGTTCTGAATGGGTAGAAGGGGGCATCGTACAAGTATTTTGCCCCCCTACGTTTTCTGAGGGTGGCTGAGGAGGACTATATTTGCGAAGAAAAAACTTTTTTTTGAAATTTTGCGCGGTTAGCTTCCAGTTCGCGTACCGGATAGCGCTCTTTAAGCGTAGTTTGTTGAAAATTACAGAAAAAAAGTTAGAAAAAAAATAATAAAAGTGTGTGATCAGATGAAGGGTAGCTCTGAGAAGAGCTTTTGGGTTTATGGTACATTTAGGTACTTATAAGTAGGTACCAATGCACAGTCTTAAATTCAGAATGAAAATTCTGTTGCCCTCATCTGAGAAGTGAACTCCATCTCCTCTGTAGATATCTTGCATGTAGTAACGCAAGTTATTGTTGTACAGAGAGCCCATTCCATGGTCTCTCATGAAAGCTGACACAGATTTGTTTACATGCTTCCTCGCTTTCTCAATTTGTGGACAAAATTGGTTGGACCACCTCCATTTCTGTCTTTGGCATATATTGGAATATACCAAGGCAGTTTGAGGAAAAAGTGCCATTAATTGCTCAAAGGTGTCCTTTAAAAGCATTTCCAGACCTACCCCTGTCAAAGTGCCCAAATCATTACCTCCACAGTGCACTATTAACAGGTCAGGTTTTGGCAAATGCATAAAGGTTTTCACCAATGGTATCAATTGGTGACATTTTAATCCTCTTTGGCCCAACCACTTAATTTCCACATCTTGTAAATTGAGGTTAGGTAAATTTCTGTTCTCAGCATACCTTTGAGCCCAGTGGATGTAACTATGTCCAACAATCCAGACGTTAAACATGGTGGCTGAAGGTTGTTCTGTAGTCAGATGAAGTGTGGTAATGAAAGGGCAGTTGAAACAGTAGGAGTTTCTAAAGAAAAAAAACTGTGGATTTACAATGCTAATGATTCATTAGCAGTGATTGGTGCATTTCCATGTCTGAAAACAGAAAGTTAGGGTGCATGGATGTGTTCTTTGAAAGATGTAATTTGAATGGTCAAGGAAGAAACATTTAATGAAAGATTGCACTGGATACGCAGGTGCACTGAGAGTTCAGAGTTCAATTGAAACATTGTTGTGTGAATTTGCAAACATGAGAGGTCTTCCAGGAGGTGGTTGCTATGGATACAAGGCAGACAGGGCAGAGGGGGGAAGGGTTTTGATTTGAAAAAAGTGAGGGAAGAGGTATGATTGGCTAATATGAGAGATATGTGAAAAGAATATCTGTATTTCTGTGCTTTCAATAGCTGCAGCCTTTGGAGTGCATCCTTTTTCTTCTGCTGAAGACAATTTGGTGTATTTCTCAGACTGTTTTCAAAACTCAAAAAATATTTGCTAAGGTGAGAAAACATTTATTTAATTTAGATAGAGAATAGTATGATTTAAGGAGAAAATGATGAAGAAAGCTGTGTTTATAAAATGTGGTTTTGTCTCTAGTGATATACTAATAGAATTAGTTTCATAGAGAAATTGTAATTGCATATTTGGTGTAACATTCTGGCATGCAGTAACACAAGTTATTGTGGTACATGGAGCCCATTTTATGGTCTGTTATGTAAGCTGAAACAGAGATGTTGCTTTTAAAATCGATTTAAGAAATCAATTTCATTTCTGGATATGTACTGCTAGAGCTTCATAGGTTGTTTTGAGCCATATTTATAACGTATTTGAGTGTCTAAGATGTTATGTTTTCCTTTTAAAATGTAAAGTGTTCCTCATGGGGCAAGTGTCTTGTAAATACGCTCCCACTTGTGCTTGGCAAATTTGGATTTTGATTATGGGAGTTACCTAGCCATGTTAATAGTGTCCCAAAAATGGTGCTAGTGAATTGCAGAAAACACTTTCATGTGTCTCAAGGACATTTTTAGTCATTTCTCCATGAATGCAGGTATACAATTGATTTATTTGCTGTGTTTAAAAACGAATTTTGAAATCAATTACATTTCAGGATATGTACTGTTAGAGCTTCATAGGTTGTTTGGGGTCATATTTAGAAGGCATTTTAGTGTCTTTGATGTTATTTTTCCCTTTTTAAATGGAAAGCGTTCCTCATGGGGCCCTGAGCAGTTCTTAGCCATGTTATTTAATAGGAAGTGGATAACATGGCTAAGAGCATTTGCTGGAAAGTGCATGAATATTGCTGACTTTTCTGCGATGTTATTTTTCCCTTTTTAAATGGAAAGTATTCCTCTTGGGGCAAGTGTCTTGTAAATACGCTCCCACTTGTGCTTGGCAAATTTAGATTTTGATTATGGGAGTTACGTAGCCATGTTAATAGTGTCCCAAAAATGGTGCTAGGGCATTCCAGAAAACACTTTCATGTGTCTCAAGGACATTTTTAGTCATTTCTCCATGAATGCAGGTATACAATTGATTTATTTGCTGTGTTTAAAAACGAATTTTGAAATCAATTACATTTCAGGATATGTACTGTTAGAGCTTCATAGGTTGTTTGGGGTCATATTTAGAAGGCATTTTAGTGTCTTTGATGTTATTTTTCCCTTTTAAAATGGAAAGCGTTCCTCATGGGGCCCTGAGCAGTTCTTAGCCATGTTATTTAATAGGAAGTGGATAACATGGCTAAGAGCATTTGCTAGAAAGTGCATGAATATTGCTGACTTTTCTGCGATGTTATTTTTCCCTTTTTAAATGGAAAGTGTTCCTCTTGGGGCAAGTGTCTTGTAAATACGCTCCCACTTGCGCTTGGCAAATTTAGATTTTGATTATGGGAGTTACGTAGCCATGTTAATAGTGTCCCAAAAATGGTGCTAGGGCATTCCAGAAAACACTTTCATGTGTCTCAAGGACATTTTTAGTCATTTCTCCATGAATGCAGGTATACAATTGATTTATATGCTGTGTTTAAAAACGAATTTTGAAATCAATTACATTTCAGGATATGTTCTGTTAGAGCTTCATAGGTTGTTTGGGGTCATATTTAGAAGGCATTTTAGTGTCTTTGATGTTATTTTTCCGTTTTTAAATGGAAAGCGTTCCTCATGGGGCCCTGAGCACTTCTTAGCCATGTTATCCAATGGGAGGTGGATAACATGGCTAAGAGCATTTGCTTCAAAGGTTGTTTGGGGTTATACACCATTTTTGGGAAATTATTAACATGCCTATCTAACTCCCATAATCAAAATCTAAATTTGCCAACCGCAGGTGGGAGCATATTTACAATAAATTTGCACCAGGAAGAACGAAAAATAGCATACTAGATACTCAAATGCCTTATAAATATGACCCAAAACATCTTATGAAGCACTAGTAGTGCATATTTCCAGAAATGTATTGGTTTTTAATTAAAGATTTACTTCATTGGTAGGCCTTCACATGTTTTTTTATTTTGATATTTTTCAGTGAAAATCTTATCTGCAACCATGTGTTGGCCTTACCTCAAATAAACAAAACAGGTGATGGACTGAATGTGGATCAATGACACACATTTACCCCAGTCTAAAGATCAGGGCCTAAACAAATCTTTAGATAGGCTACATCTTATCGTCATCCTGAATTAATGATTTAAAATATTAGGGAGTGATTTATGAGTGTTGTATGCCTTTTTTGCACCATTGAGTGTCATTTTTGTGATGCAGTGCTGGTGGAAAACATTTGCTATGTTAAATAATTAGTACGGCATTAAGTTTTAGATGACTGTTATTTATTTATTGTTTGGTAATAGTGGTTAATAACATTTTATATTATATTTTTCCACAGATTCAACTGCAGATTCTTTCATAGTTTGGAAAATGCCTTCCAAAAGTCGAATACGAAAGGCTAGAAAACGTCAAAGACAGCAGGATGATGTTTTATTGCAGCAGTCCTCTTCCCCAAATACTTTTAAAAACACCAAGAAAGGTCCGGGTAAGAGCACTAAATCATTCTTAAGAAATATTTGTCATAAAAAAAGTATTTCTCCAAAAAATGTTTCAGTCCTCAAAAAGAAAAGCAATTTAAATGGAAAGGAGAGACCCATCAAAAATGTTACTGGTAGAGGAAGAGATAACTCTGTGCATGATAGTAGAAGGAAACAACAGTTTAGGGACATTCGACATCGAATGTTCCGTAATAGGATAATAGTTAATTTATTGAAAAATATTAAAAAAAAAGGCCAACAGAAAGCGGCATTTTATAAGAAGAAGAAAAATGTAGAGAAAATTATTGATCATGCTTTTGAAATTAAGCGAAAGTTGTTTATTTTGGTAATCAATAGAATTAGGAAACTAAGCAAGGTAATTTCTGATTTCAAAACTAAAAGTAGATGGAAGAGAGTAGTAAATCGTACTAACTTTTGTGAAGTTTTTTCCGGAGAATGGATGCATAGTTCTAGTTGTGAGGCATTTTTTAATGAGGAGAGTTATTTTCAGGATAATGATTTGGTGTTTGCAGTTGACACCAGTGGTCGAGCTTATGAAGTGAAGGATGGTTGTCCAGTTGAAAAAGAACAACTTGTGACAACAGAGACAGAAGAGGCGCTAAGTGATGAGGTTTTAGGAAGACGTCCTAAGGGTCCTGTGTACATTTGGAAGTGTAGTTCTATTTGCAGTGTGCGACAGGTTTCCATCAATTTGCTTTGTGATTTTATACGGACATTTAATAAGAAAAGTTTGAAGCAGAAAATGAAGTTGTTGCAAGATTTAGATCCTTGCAGAGTGAGACAAATGACAGGTTTGCGTGGTCATTCACTGGCTTGTCTTTCCAGGAGAGTATGCCAGAGTGTTTTTCATCATTTCAGGATGCTAGCAGTGCATCATAATAAAGTGAGAAAATTAGTGAGAATGTTGTATTATGCTAAGAGTCCAGCAATTATGCTTAAACAATTATGTGCTGCTCTTTTGCATGGTTCTGAAATAGATGTGAAGAATATTTGTGAAGAAATTGAGTTTTGTTACTTTGGTAGTAAAGATGAGAATGTTCAAATTGACCCTGAAGTAGAGGGTAATGTGGAAGATAATGTACAGGTTTCCAGTACAGATAATTTTCAGAAGGAAATTGCCACGTTTCAGATGAAATCAAGTGAGAGGCCTAATTTCACTTGTGTATGTTGTCGACGCACTTATTATAAGAATCAGACTAAGGTAGTGGATTTATATGCAAAAAGTGAAAGGGAAAATAATAGTGAATGGAAGGATTTTGCCACATACTTGATGGTAGAAAATTATTTTGATTTGGGATCGGATCAACGTGTGTGTACTTATTGTTGTAATAAATTAAACCAAAACCAGACGCCTGCTAGGGCAGTTTATAATAATCTGGAATTGGTTGAGATTCCTTCTGAATTGAAGGATTTAAATACTTATGAATCTATTTTGATTCAAAGTATCCATCCCTTTCAGGCTATTGTAAGAATGGAGCCAAAGACAGGGAAATTGCCTCCAGCAGATTTACAGAGAGGATTAAAGGGAAGAGTTGTTTATTTGCCTCTAGATTTGAAGAAAAACATTAACACAATTGGAATAGAAAAAGTGGAAGAGGAACCTCTGGTTATCTTGGTTAATGGGGTTCCGACAAAGAATAAGAAAATATGGCAAGATTTAGTGGATGTTAGGAAAGTCAAAAAGGCAACAGTGTATTTGAAGAAAAATAATAAGTACTATAAGAATGTATATGTTGCAGAAGAGGAAGTAAGTGATGAAGAGGATAGCGATTTGTGTGCTGGCCAAATTGAGAAAGTAGAGGCCTCTAAAAGTGAAGAAATATATGAACATTATAGTGTTCATCCTTTGCATTCCAAGGAAGTCATGGGGAATGCTATTGAGTTGTTTCAAATGAAACAAGCCAAAGGGAGTCCCATTAGTGTTTGGGAGGAAAGTTTGGAAGCTCGGTGTTTCCCACAGCTATTTCCCACAGGGCAAGGAGGAAGATATGATGAGCGACCTCATCAAATTCCTGCGTCTGAATACCGGACTTTACGATTGTATGCAGCAGATCCTAGGTTTCGGCAATGCATTCCCTATTTGTTTCATCTCCTGTTTGAAAGCGATCTGTCTGGACTGTCATATGCAGTGAACCACATCTTAAAAAGTGGTATACAGATGCGAAACATCTCGGCAAGTGACTTTATGCATAAAGTCAATGTCCAAGACAGTATTTTGGATTCTCACTTAATTAATCTCATGGCGTGTCAGCGTGGTACTAATGAGTACTGGTACCGTCGTCATGGTGATTTAAAATGTATGCTGAGGAACTTAGGAACTCCAACATGGTTCCTCACTCTGAGCTGTGCCGAGTATGGCTGGGAAGACTTACTTGAATTTTTACGAGAGGCAAATGGTAACATTGAAAACATCGAATTCAAGACACCCGGAGAACTGTGCTCTTTGGATCCAGTCAATGTATGCAGGTACTTCAATCATAGATTTGAAGCTATGATGTCTTTCATTACAAATAAAAAGAATCCACCTCTTGGACAGGTGTTGGATTTCTTTTGGAGAAAGGAGTACCAAGCAAGAGGTGCCCCTCATATACATATGTTGTTGTGGATCAAGGATGCACCTAAATTTGGAACAGATCCGGATGACTTAGTGATGAATTTCATCGAACAGTATTCTACGTGTGCTGTTCCAAACGCAACAGAGAAGAAAAGTCTAAGAGAACAAGTTCTACGTTTCCAAAGCCATCGTTGTGGAAAGTACTGTCGTCGTAAATTCAGAAACAAGGACAAGTTCTACACCAAATGTCGTTTCAACTTTCCACGACCGGTGATTTCTAAAGGAAGAGTGAACAGTTTGATGTCTTCGCTGCGACATAATGTGACGAGGAAATCACCCAAGAATACATACAATTTGAAAAGGAACGAAGAGTCCAAGTACATCAATGACTACAACCCAGTGATTTTGTCCATGTGGAATGCTAACATGGATATACAGTTTGTGGCTGACAACTGTATGGCTGTGGCTCGGTATGTGACATCTTACATCACCAAAAAAGAAAGGACCGAACTGAAGGATATGTGGGAGGACATTTCTCATGAAAAGAGCCTCAGCAAGAAGTTGTACAGTTTCAGTCTGAAGATGTTGTCGCATCGAGAAATCGGAGCTTACGAATGTTCTGACCGGTTGTCTTCAGCAAGTCTCTATGCCAAATCCAGGAGTCTCGTTTGGGCGAGTCTTGGTCTTGCTGCAACGCGAAATCGAGTTCTAAAACCTGTCCGGGAAATTGAGTATTTGGCAGAAAAGGAACCAAACAGTACCGACATTTTGAAGACCAACATGTTGGATACATATTATCCAAATCGAAGCAGTCACCTTGAGAATGTTTGTCTATATGAGGTTCTCCAAAATTATATATTCAAGAGGAACATCAAAGAAGATATTGAGAAAGGAGTGTATGCTGTAATTGGAAGTGAGGGATGCCTGGTCAAGCAAAGAAAATGCCAATTAGTAAACCATCGAAAATTGAGTGGTGAATCTCCAGAAAAAAAGGAGTTTTTTTATTTAGCACTTTTGCAACTTTTCAAGCCTTGGCGTGCAGAAGAGGAACTGCTTGGAGATTTCCTCTGTTACGAAGACTCTTTCAATGCAGCCAAGGAGTCCATAGAATGTCCTGCTTTTTCTAAATATCAAGAAATGCTAACTTTGGAAATTGAGCAGGAAGCAACGATTGCAGCCGAGATTGCCAGAGACAGTTCTCAGGACAGTCAGAGTTCTGTTTCATTGAGTCAAGATCCACTTGGAGGACCTATTATCGAAAATGAAGCTGCCACTGCTATGAATGAAGTGGAAAGAGCCATGGCACATGCTCAGGAGGATTCAGTTAAGTTAGAAGACTTGGAAAAACAACTCAACGTTGAGCAGAGGAAAATATATGATGAAGTTACCACGGAAATTGAGCACGGATTAAGTCATGAGAAGAACAAGTGCTCATGTACATCGTTGAAGCCTGTCCGACTGTACGTGAGTGGAGAAGCGGGAACTGGAAAAAGTTTCCTCATTAAAGCAATCTCTTGTTATTTGCAGGAAAGGACTGAGTCATCGCTGTCTTGTGTTGTCACCGCTCCTACTGGACTGGCAGCACATAACATTAAAGGTATTACTTTGCATCGTCTACTGATGCTGCCGGTGGAGCATGACAACAAATTACAATACAACAAGTTATCTGGAGATGCTTGCTGTGAAGTTTCAAGAGTCTTGAGGAAAATGAAACTACTTATCATTGACGAAGTAAGCATGGTTTCCAATGTCATGCTTGCCTTTGTGCATTTGAGAATGCAAGAAGTACTTAAAACTGAATATGATGTGTTATTTGGTGGGAAACACATCATTGTTTTCGGAGATCTTCTGCAGCTGACACCAGTAAAAGGTCAACCTGTGTTCAAAATACTCACGCATGAAGATACCAGGAAGTGCCTAGGGAGCATTGGCAACGTCAATATATGGTTAAACTTCAATTATGCAGAACTGCATCAAAATATGCGTCAGGCAAAGGATGAAGATTACAAGAATATTCTACAAGATATTAGAATTGGAAAAGTGACCGAGCATGGGAAAGATGCTTTAAATGCACGATTACTGTCAAATTTATATCCCAAACAAGAGATTGTGCCTGAGAATATTTTTCAGAAAATTACTGAGAAGAAATCCGGGATATGTCTCATGCCAACTCTTGCAGAATGTGCCATCTTCAACAACAAAATGTTGAATTTAGAAAAGCAAGAGATTGTGAAACTTGAAGCTATCGACAAATTAGAGCATATGGGATCAACAATTATTTTGTCAGACAATTTGAAATCAAAATTGGATTCATTAGAGAAGACTATATCTAAAACAGCGGGTTTTGAAAAGACTTTGAATGTGTGTTTAAATTGCCGAATTATTTTGAGAAGGAATTTACATGTAGAAAGAGGTCTGGTAAATGGATCAATGGGTAATGTTGTTGATTTTGAGAAATACAGAAATAGAGATGGAATAGAATTTTAAAAAATTAAATTTGATGGCATTGAGGAAGTACAGCAAATTGGTCGTTGTTCTGCTAGGTTTTTGCTTGTTAAAGATTTATATGTTCGCCGTAAACAGTTTCCTGTTTGCTTGGCATATGCGGTGACAATCCATAAATCGCAAGGTTTAAGTGTAGACTGTGCATTGGTGAATATTGGCAGTTCTGTGTTCAAGGAGGGTATGGCATATGTGGCATTGTCACGAGTTAGAACTTTATCGGGATTGTACTTGATTGACTGTGATGTCACAAACATTTGTGCGGATCTAGATTGTGTTAAGGAATACAATAGGTTAAGAAGAGAGTATGCGCCACATTTGCCTCAATATCCTTTGTTTGAGAAACGTGTGGTAGGCCGCAAACGTAGAAATAGCAGTAATAGTAGGGAGGTTGTTGCAAAAAGACTAAAACTCAATGAACCGAAAATTGTTAGCAGAAAGAAAGTGGATTCTGTTGAAGATGTTGTTGGTTTTCAATTTGAAAACAGTTCTGGTGTCAACTGCTATGCAAATGTAGTGGTTAATGTTCTCTTTTCACTAGAGAGTTTAAAAGAACAGATTCTGTTGAATTCTGAACAAATTTTATGCTGTTTGTTGAATTCTGTTTTCGAGAAATGTAGCACTGATCGAACAAAAGTAGAAAGTGTGTCTGAACTTCGTTATCTGTTAGATGAATGTTCAGGTCAAACAGACTTCTCTGAAAATAATCAGCAAGATTGTCAGGAGTTTTTAATGTATATGCTTGATATATTGCAAGTTGAGGGTGTAGATGTAGATCACCTGTTTGGGCTTTCTTATCAATGGCAGCATGACTGCGAGAACTGTATGGTATCAAGTACTACTAGTGTAGACTCAGAAAGATTTATATATTTAACTTTGCCAGACAGTAAATCAGTCTCCTTTAATAAGCTAGTAAATGCAGCGGATCACAACATGGAGTGTGGCCAATGTAAATGTGATATGATGTCAACATTATTTATACGTAGATATGGCCAGTATGTCATTTTAATGATCCAACGTTGTAGGCCTGATGGATCAAAATTGTCAACTTTAATAAAAAAATTTGTAGCTTCTCAGCTGTCAATATCAGGGAGGACTTTTGTTACTGTAGCAATTATCTATCACGATGGTCCATCAACAACATCAGGACATTATACAGCTTACTTAAAGTCTGGAAACGGCTGGTCATTCTGTAATGATTCCGTTGTAACGTTCAAAAAAAAATTGCCGTTTGACCTTAAAAATTCTTACCTGGTGTTTTTAAAACCAAAATTTTAAGTAGAGGGAATGTAAGTCTGCAATGCTGTCTAGATTAAAAATCCAACTATATAAACCTAATGCAAGTAAGTCTGCTTCATAGTAAGCAGTATCAGTGTCATAGGAAAAGGAGAACATGAGTGACAAAGAAGAGTAAGTTATTAGTAGTCCAGGATTGTGTAAATAATCTCAAATATTTTATTTTTGAAAGTTGCGAAAATAGAAAATGTCGGGATTTGATTGGAAGATTAACAAGACTTGCGAATCGCGGCAACATGATTTGGCCTAGTGGAAACATGTGATATAATGGGAGAAGTCTTTTTTTCTATGTAACATATTTTACGTATCGATGGAGGTTTTCTTTCAGAAAGTGGCGGGCTGAAAATATTTGTAGCACAACAGAGTGGATGCTGTTCATAGGAGATCGTTCGACGTCATTGAAAGTAAGTTAATTTTAAGGAGTTTTGAAATCAGATTTCGAAGGTTGTATGGGTTTTTTAAACACAGTCATTTTGATTGTGTTTTTTTTTCCCGCTGTTACATGATGAATACCTTCAAGTCACTGATTTAAGTGAAATTTGATACATTCTGAGAACAGCAAAAATAAACCATTTAACATGTATAATTAATGTTATGCTTTTTGAAATTATGATATATATTTAGAAATGTGAGGTAGATATGGAGAAGCAGAGTCTTCTGTAAGTGTCAATTTTAATGCTTACACTGCTGTACTTCTAGGTATTGTTTTTTTTTAAAAAAAAAGAAATAGGCCTCACCTCAAAGAAAGCTCTTGAAAGCACACATCTTATTTGCATCCTAAAACAATCATTTAAAATGTTTCACAATTTTATGATGGCTTTACATCTTTTTTGCGCTGTTATTGCATCACTATTGTGAGACATAAGCAATGCAAAAGAAGCATCATGTTTCAAAATAGGCCTCATTTCATCAGCATGAAGATACTGTTTTTTTAAAATAAATATCTTTAGGATTGTGTAGGGGTCGTAGGGAAGTAGAGGTTTCTGTAAATGTCAAAGTTGTTTAAAAACTGTTTCTTCTTGAACCTTTTCCCTTCTTTTTTCTAATTTTTAAATACATGTTTTAATATTTTTGGAAATGTTTGTTCTCTCTTTTACAGATTGAATGTATGAAAAATTTGCTTGAAAAGTTAACATGAATTTTAAGGTAAATGTTTTCTACTTTTTTAACCTACATTCCACTGCTGATGATGTCACTGACTATGTTATGATTGATGTAATAAATGGGCATGTTTTACTGCAATGGTAGGTCTTCACATCTATTATCTCGTCTGTATTCTTCAACAAGCATAAATTTGATATGCAACCCAGAGTACGGTTCACCTTAAACAAACTTTTAGAGAGGACACACCTTATCGTCACCCTCACTCAATCATTTAACTTATCACATTTAACATCTAATAGTTCTACTGCTTCATTTCTTTAATCTTTACTTTCCTGTGTTTGCTACTTCTCTCCTTCCTTTCTCTATTACTTAATTTTTCTATTCCTTCCAGTATTTTTCTCAGTCCCTCTCTTCTCATACTTCTTCATTATTATTCACTAATTCTGTCTCTATTAATGTTACTGTTTCTGAATGATCTCCAAAAATTTTAAAAACAAGAACAGTAAGTATAAGGATAGGAAAAGACATTTATGTTACAAGAAAGACAACTATAGGAAGTAAACAGAAAAAACTGTTACTCGCAATCCACTGCTGATGATGTCACTGACCATGTAAAAAATTGTCTTTTTTTGTAACATAACTGTCTGTTTCCTTTCCTTATACTTACTGTTCCTTTTTTTAAAAAAATTTTTTGGTACGCTCAAAGTACGCGTACCGGAGTGCGAACTGGTAGCGAACTAATAGAAATAGAGCTTGGCAGAGTTCAAAGAATTCTACCAATTTTTTTAATAATGGGGAGGTAGTTCTGAAAAGAACTGTTTTTTTTTGTTTTTGTTGTTTTAATTTTTTTTTATTAGTTTTCTGAACATTTTTGATATTTTTTTGTTTTTTTCTGAACATTTTGTATTTTTTTTTATTTTTGGGGGGGAGGGGGGAAACAAAAATGATTCATCGAAGACGGCTCAACAGGAGCAACAAAAAAAAAAAGAATTTACTTTTTGGGGCGTTTTGGGCACACATGATTGGTGATGGCTCTCATTATCAGGGTAATGCTACTTTCGCGGTAGCAAAGTGTCTGGTTGCACCACACACAGACTTGCTTCACTTCTCCCATGTTGATTTGGATGTTCGGGATCACCTCCCTCGCCTCCGGTCCCGATACCTCCTGAACAACAGATCTTCTTGCCATTTCTGGCGGATTTTGTTGTTGGTCGCGAAGTTGTGCATTGCTGTAATTGTTAGGGTGCCATCGACTCATGTGCCTGTGCATTGTATGATTGCCAAAACTGTACTTTTTGTCTGTGCCCCTTGAAAGTCGTTCGTCGCAAATGCGACAAAAGACGTATCTGGCATTTACTTTCTTTTGGTCAGCAGGAAATTTAAAAAATTGCCAGATATAATTTTCTTTCCTATTATATCTTCTGGGCTCCTCTGGCAAAAACTCGTCATTTTCTTGCTGTTCTTCCTCTTCTTGATTTTCCTCCTCTTCTATAATTAGTGAAGCAGGTAGTCTTTTCTTCCCATGAGGAGGTGGAGGAGGTGGTGGGGGCACACTGGCAGAAGCAACCATTGAAGCCATTGCTGATGAATCAAAAAAGGTCTTTCTCTCACCAAGATGAAAGTCAGAGTGAGGAAAGAAGGAGGGGTTTTCATCATTTGGGAGAAGGAAAAATTCTAAACCAATGAAAAGTGTTAATTTTATATGACATGACCAAGTATTACATCATTAGGAAACCAAAAGTGAAATGAACCAATGAAAAGTGTTATTTTCGAGTCACATGACCTGCTGTGTTTACGTTTCGCGCTTTGCTCCGCTTTCCGGTCTACTTCCGGGTCCGCTAACTTGGCGCGTCCAACGACGTATTACGCGATAACGCAAAACGTCATGCAAACGTAACAGTTACGCTAAAGGAACGTTGACCGGTTCGCGTACTAAGCCGCGGCTTTAAATTGAGCTAACGGGAAGCAGACCGGTTCGCGGACTGGGAGCGGAACAAAAAAAATGTTTTAAAAAAATTGTCTAAAGAACATGAAAAATATATTTCAAAATTTAAAGAACAATACATTGTACAGCTACAGATATTAGCTTTTAAAAAACCATTGAAATTCAATGAAAAAACCATAGGTTATAGACCATATATAGTTAGGGATTAGCATTTAAAAAACCTTATTTTATTTGCACAAAACCATTGAAATTCCATATATAGTTAGAAGCGCTAACTATATATCGCGCACCCGCAATCCACTGCTGATGATGTCACATATTACATCATTCATGACATGGTCAGTGACATCACTGATGACATCACTGATGACATCTCAAATGACATCACTGATGACATCTCAAATGACATCACTGATGACATCACTGATGACATCTCATTTGACATTACTGATCACATCACTGATGATATCATTCATGTGATAATACGATGAACCTCTTCAGACTTTAATATAACCTTAGATACAATCAGTGTAAACAGACACTCACAGACTGTCACTCATCCATGGAGTTACTCACACACCTAGTCAGTCATGCAAAGAATCAATCACACCTCCATTTCCTCAACTATACAGTTATACAAACTTTACTTATTCAAACATATACTAACACATATTTACTCTCTTATACAATCCCTGATACAAGTTCACAATGATCCATACAGCCACTCACACTTTCACTGGCTCTTATGCACAGTTATTTATATATGTCAACTCTCACATGTACTGTGTTTTACATATGTACTTACTTTGACATGTAGCACTGAGATATCCATTCACTCACCAATACACTCATGCACACAGTCAACCGCCCATACAGCTGTTTCCACATGCACTTTTGAAACCATACATCTAGTGAATCAACTGCTTACACATCTATGCACAGAGTCATACACCTCCCAGCCACCCACACACACACTCAGTCTCCCATACAAATACTTGGGCAACCAATCAATAACCCATATAGTTACTCATATAGCTACTGATCAACACATGCAACAGTTTACAGAACAACAGACATAATGATGCACAAATTAAGACAGTTTAGTCACTAACCCATGCACTCAGTGAGACACATTTAATCATTCACTCATACAGTCAGTCATGCACCTACTAAATCCTTCATCCAGACACTTATACATCCACTCATTCTTCAATATGTAAGACATATTTTAACTTTACAGAAACATACAGTCACTGGATGTTGTCATCCGTGATGTCATCAGTGATGTCATTTGAGATGTCATCAGTGATGTCATCAGTGATGTCACTGACCATGTCATGAATGATGTAATATGTGACATCATCAGCAGTGGATTGCGGGTGCGCGATATATAGTTAGCGCTTCTAACTATATATGGAATTTCAATGGTTTTGTGCAAATAAAATAAGGTTTTTTAAATGCTAATCCCTAACTATATATGGTCTATAACCTATGGTTTTTTCATTGAATATATATATATATATATATATTCAATGAAAAAACCATTGGTTTTAGGCCATATATAGTTAGGGATTTGCATTTACAAAACCTTATTTTACTCGCATAAAACCATTGAAATTCCATATATAGTTATAAGCGCTAACTATATATCGCGCACCCGCAATCCACTGCTGATGATGTCACATATTACATCATTCATGACATGGTTAGTGACATCACTGATGACATCACTGATGACATCTCAAATGACATCACTGATGACATCACTGATGACATCATCCAGTGACTGTATGTTTCTGTAAAGTTAAAATATCTCTTACATATTGAAGAATGAGTGGATATATAAGTGTCTGGATGAAGGATTTAGTAGGTGCATGACTGACTGTATGAGTGAGTGATTAAATGTGTCTCACTGAGTGCATGGGTTAGTGACTAAACTGTCTTAATTTGTGCATCATTATGTCTGTTGTTCTGTAAACTGTTGCATGTGTTGATAAGTAGCTATATGAGTAACTATATGGGTTATTGATTGGTTGCCCAAGTATTTGTATGGGATACTGAGTGTGTGTGTGGGTGGCTGGGAGGTGTGTGACTCTGTGCATAGATGTGTGAGCAGTTGATTCACTAGATGTATGGTTTCAAAAGTGCATGTGGAAACAGCTGTATGGGCGGTTGACTGTGTGCATGAGTGTATTGGTGAGTGAATGGATATCTCAGTGCTACATGTCAAAGTAAGTACATATGTAAAACACAGTACATGTGAGAGTTGACATATATAAATAACTGTGCATAAGAGCCAGTGAATGTGTGAGTGGCTGTATGGATCATTGTGAACTTGTATCAGGGATTGTATAATAAAGTAAATATGAGTTAGTATGTGTTTGAATAAGTAAAGTTTGTATAACTGTATAGTTGAGGAAATGGAGGTGTGATTGATTCTTTGCATGACTGACTAGGTGTGTGAGTAACTCCATGGATAAGTGACAGTCTGTGAGTGTCTGTTTACACTGATTGTATCTAAGGTTATATTAGAGTCTGAAAAGGTTCATCGTATTATCACATGAATGATATCATCAGTGATGTTATCAGTCATGTCAAATGAGATGTTTTCAGTGATGTCATCAGTGATGTCATTTGAGATGTCATCAGTGATGTCATCAGTGATGTCACTAACCATGTCATGAATGATGTAATATGTGACATCATCAGCAGTGGATTGCGGGTGCGCGATATATAGTTAGCGCTTATAACTATATATGGAATTTCAATGGTTTTATGCGAGTAAAATAAGGTTTTGTAAATGCAAATCCCTAACTATATATGGCCTAAAACCAATGGTTTTTTCATTGAATTTTCAAGGTTTTGTAAATGCAAATTCCTAACTATATATCCACTATAACCTATGGTTTTTTTCTGTGAATTTCATTGGTTTTTTAATAGCAAATATGAAAAGCTTTAAAATGTCAAGTACGTAATAGATAAAAACATTTTCGTATTTATGCACGCTGATGTGCTTTGAACGCTGCACCCCCCCCTCCCCTCTTTTGTCTTAGTAGTACTCTCTCTTTGCAGATACTGAAGGGTAGTTAACGCAGGCCTTTACCCCCGTTGTAATCCGTCGTGCCTGCTTGTCTCTCCATTTGATTGATTGTTGTCCAAGCATTTACTGTTTTAGAATTGGTTCTCTATGGATCATTCTCTATTTACAAACAAGCACAAAGTCGCAATACTCTGTTTAGTCTTTGCAGATAGTGAAAAATCGTGTAAAAAAATAAAAGTAATCGAGCAAAATCAGTAGGCCACTAATTGGATCTCTTTTTGACCTCGCTAAAATAGAAATATTAGGAACAACCCTTCATGAGAAATACGAAAATAGTGAGATGAACTGAGCTCCACACCATGAGGGCTGCAAGACAGCTCGGCTCCATCACCCATCCCGCACAAAATAACGACAAACCCTATGCAAATATTAAAAATATAGACAACACACCAGCAAAGAAACAGGGTAAAACATTTTATTAAAAAACTATTTACATAACGTTGGTTTATAAGATGATGTCAGTAGTGGACCGATGTGTGAATAGGTCGAAAGCAGCACAAGGCTCCAAGATCCGGATGGCAAGCTCCTGGATGTTGGGTGCCATAGTTCAGAGTTCTGAGTTTGAGCCTTTTTCAATGCCTGTGCTTTGTTGAATCAAAATGGCGGCTTGACACAAAGCTGACTCAAGCGTTGCTACTGATGCTATGCAGACCAAAACTGGTTTTCAGTTTGTACATTTTTCTAGATTTTTCAATCCAAGTTTGGTTGACTTTGTAGAACGATGGCTTCAAATTTTCAACATACGGTGTGGTGGCGCTGACTGGGAGGGGGCGCTTCGCTCCTGCCCCCTCCCCAAGTAAGATTTTCATACGTGAAAGAACGTTAATGGTTTTGGTCCCTGAGTTGCTTCGATGTCACTGCCATTCTCAAATGGCATAAGTTCTGGATGTTGGGTGCCATAGTTAAGAGTTCTGAGCAGTGCTTGTAACACTGTCTGAAGCTTATTTCCACCTACTGCAGCTTCACTATTCTCAAAGTAAGTGAGTGTCCTTTGTGGACCTGACTGCATTAGAAAACAATGTGATATGTTACCTTCCTAAACAGCTTGACGGAGGCCCCTGAGGGGCGGTGTAATGGCCATGGACTCGGAGAAGACGCTTGGCTCCGACACCCTCCCCAAGTCTTATAGCACTGGTGTAGCCTGAGATCGCCCCCGACATAGGCGGCCGGCTCCCGGGGTCCGGCAGAACTTTTTGCCTTTTGATGACTTCAATTCTGAACCTTGTCCCACAATCCGTTTGACCTGAAGACACGCTGTAGTGGGGCGCCCCTTTACCGTTTCAGTTGCCATTCCGCCCGCTTTTGCTACACTGTGCCTCTTCCGCCATTCAGCTGTTTACCGCCCGCTCTTGCGACTACAGCGTCTCGCTCATCATGTAGTTGAGTTGCTCCCGCTCTTGCGGTGCAGCGATAGGCGGCTGCCACAGGACTCTCAAAATGGCGGCCGGCTCTTCGGTTTTGGGCCTGGTCCACTAAAATGGCCCTGGGACACCTTTGAACTCGGACGCTTCCCTGATAGGGCTTGGGTCCCATTCTCGAAAAGCGTCCCCTCAGCCGTGAAGATTCTACAAAAGTCTTGGGGGCCTCCGACTCCCGCAGGCTTCTGGTGGAGAGCGGCTGCCATGATTGCTCGTGGAATGGCCACGACGGAGCTACGAGATGGTAGTGGTCTCATGCTGACGCCAGCTTTAGTCTGAAACATCCAGAAACACTGTAGACTACCAATTCGATCAGTTCCGGTAGCGCCCCAACATGACCCGGAAGAGAAGAACTTGCCCTCCCCTCTTTGACTGATGGTTCTTGTTGCCTGTCCCCTCTGTTGTCATTTAACAGAACTTTTTGGACTGCTGAAAGGGGTTGTGTTCCGAACGCTGGTTGGTGGAGACATTTTGACTATATTCTTGACCTACGTTGTCGCGTAATGCGTTATATGACACGCCGCGTTAGCGCACCCGGAAGTGATCCGAGGCGCGGCGCGCAGTGCGTAACGTAAGCATAACAGGTCATGTGACTTGTTAATAAAACTTTTCATTGGTTCATTTTACTTTTGTTAATTTAATGATGAAAAGCTTGGTCATATGACCTAAAAATTAAGCTTTTTATTGTTTTCGAACAATATATTTTTTTCAAACATATGTTATAATATTCCAGGCTAATGTACTTTCCCGGAAAATTTACAACTGTCTTGCAAGTAAAATATATTCCTTTTTCGAGAAAAAGGGCGTTTCTTCCTTCCATGACGGAGCCGTTGAGTAAAAGAGATTCGGCCTGCTGTCTTAGTCGCCGATACGCCTGATTATCAGATTCTTATCGATCACTTTATATTGCAGACATGAAAAACACAACTGCCCTTGACCATTTATCTTTACTGCGTTCCTACATATTATACCTTTTATCCGTCATGTAATTGGACTGCTTTATTTCACTTGCCTTTTACTGATTCGAAAACAGTGACTAAAAGTAAAAACTTTACCAATGTAAATACTACTACCGTGTTTTGTTTTAAAAACCTTTATTGTGAAAATGTCAGTATACAAATACGGGCCTATAACCACGTGGGCCAGCCACGGAGCAAACTGAAATCGTATATGATGAGGAGACATTTACACTGTAGAAGAACGTAACGAGCGGGCCATTAGGTTGCAAGAACAAAGGTGTCTAACAGTTGCGGAATCGGTGGACGTACATTTTGTAATTAAAATACGACAGGGCCACTTACAATAACATTTTGTAGATATACATTTGCGGGCAAGGAGTTACGAGTCCCATTTATACCGGCGCCATTTTGGGCGAGGCCGGGCAGGTCCAAGATATAGTCAAAATGTCTCCACCAACCATCGGCCAGACCAGAACCCCTTTAGGCCCTTTATGCTACAAGATGGTGTCTTCCATTCAGAAAATATTGTTGGCAGCATTTTGAAAGGAAACAGAAACAGCCGTTCTCCTAGTGAGTTTCACATTGTTACATTTAGGAAGAATGTTGAAGACTAGTATGTGGAAAATCTGAAGCCATTTTTCTACAAACTCTCAATCAGACTTGGATGGAAAAAAAAAACCTGAAGAATGTACAAACTGAAAACCAATTTTTGTCTGTATAGCATCAACAGTAACGCTTGAGTCAGCTTTGTGTCAAGCCGCCATTTTCATTCAATCAATAGCGTCCCCCTGCACACATTCAGGGACCTGGTCGTGTCTTCAGATGAAACGGATTGTAGGAAAAGAAGCAGAAAGGAAAAGGAAAAAAGTTCCGCCGGACCTCGGGAGCCGGCCACCTATGTCATGTGCGACCTTTGGCCACACCAGGGCAATAGTAAAGCTGCAGCAGGTGCAAATAAGCTTCAGACAGTCTTACAAGCACTACTCAGAACTCTCAACTGAGGCACTCAACATCCAGGACTTGCCATTCGGATCTTGGCGCCTTGTGCTGGTTCCGACCTATTCACACATCGGTCCACTACTGACATCACCTCATAAGCCAACGGGGCACCCCACGCCGACTTTCGGCGCAGCATTGTAGGATGGCCACACCAGTGCGGCAACTTGCTGGACACAACATCGGGGCCATCCAGATCTCGGCGCGTTCGACTCACTGTACCGCAAGAGTGACCGCAACTCAGCTGGACACGCCATCTTTCGGCGCAGCATTGTAGGATGGCCACACCAGTGCGGCAATTTGCTGGACACCACCTCGGTGCCATCCGGATCTCGGCGCGTTCGAGTCACTGTACCGCAACAGTGACCGCAACTCAGCTGGACACGCCATCTTTCGGCGCAGCATTGTAGGATGGCCACACCAGTGCGGCAATTTGCTGGACACCACCTCGGTGCCATCCGGATCTCGGCGCGTTCGAGTCACTGTACCGCAACAGTGACCACAACTCAGCTGGACACGCCGTCTTTCGGCGCAGCATTGTAGGATGGCCACACCAGTGCGGCAATTTGCTGGACACCACCTCGGTGCCATCCGGATCTCGGCGCGTTGTGCTGCCTTCGGCCTATTCGCACATCGGTCCGCTACTGACGCCGCCTCACGTGCCAACGGATTTTCTACGCTTTTTGTAGCCCTATGCCGCATAACAGGTCATGTGACTTGTTTATAAAACTTTTCATTGGTTCATTTTACTTTTGGTTTCCTAAAGATGGAAGTCTTGGTCATATGACCTAAAAATAACACTTTTCATTGGTTTAGAACATTTTTTTTTCCCAAACGATGAAAGCCCCACCTTGTTTCTGGATCATTCAGACTGAAGCTGGCGTCAGCATGAGAGCACCACCATCTCGTGGCTCCGTCGTGGTCATTCCGCGAGCAATCATGGCAGCCGCTCCCCACCGGAAGCCTGCGGGAGTCGGGGCCCCCAAGACTTTTGTAGAATCTTCACGGCTGAGGGGACGCTTTTCGAGAATGGAGCCCAAGCCCTAGCAGGCAAGCGTCCGAGTTCCAAGGTGTCCCAGGGCCATTTCAGTGGACCAGGCCCAAAACCGAGGAGCCGTCCGCCATTTTAAGAGCCATGTGGCAGCCGCCTATCGCTGCACTGCAAGAGTGGGAGCAACTCAACAACATGGTGAGCGAGACGCTGTAGCCGCAAGAGCGGGCACAAACCAGCTAGATGGCCGCCACCTGGGGAGGCCCGTTCACGCTGCCTCCCCCACGCCCCCCCCCCCCCGGGCCGCCGCACGCCAATTTTCGGAGCAGCATTGTAGGATACCAAAACCAGTGCGGCAGTTTACTGGACATCACCTGGGTGCCTGTCGTACATGTTGTGTCAGCCATGGGACACTGGACACAGTCCCATCAACATCTCAACGCGTTCTGCTGCCTTGGGACTATTCGCACAACAGACCGCTACTGACGAGGCCTCCCCCCGCACCACCCGGGACGCCCCACGCTGTTTTTCTGTGCTGCATTGTAGGATCCCAAAACCAGTGCGGCACCCAGGCGACATCACCTGGGTGCCGTCCAGAACTCTGCACGTTGTGCTGCCTTGGGACTATTCGCACAAAAGACAGCTTCTAACCATTGTTGCTTTTTGAGTTGAAAAATGTTTAAATGTTTTTAGTTTTTGTTCCGTTCCTTTTTAGTTAAAAGTTAATAAAGTTTTATAATCTTACTTTGTTGGAGTGTTATCTATTTTTTTAAAAACGGGTGAATAGGGCCTTGAATCGGGTTATTGTCATGTGTGGGCTTTGGAAGTGTGCTGCTACAAGATCGGACATTTCAAACTCAAATGCACGTTCTTTTTCTTACCTTTCCGAAGCATGGAGCGCAATAGCAGGCAGAGAAAGGGTGATGCACGTGTTGAACACTACCTGACCTGGCAAGTTGCTGGCAGTGCCCCCCCGCCCGCTCCTGAAAGAGGGCACACACACACCGCCACCCCGAGTACTTCACAAATCTTTAAAAGACCATGCGCTTGTTCATGAGGCTTAAATGGTTTATCACCTCTTCTAGAACCCCTGCATCGACCCTCTGACGTTTCCTGGAAAAATTACCATGTAACACAATACCAAGCCCTGTCAGCTGAAACCCCCAAGGAATCGTGGGGCATATTATCAAGGGGGTTTATCTCCGCTTTTTTGGCTTTAAAAGCCATGAAAGCGGAGATAAAATTATCTCCCTATTACCAAGCTGTCGCTAACACCAGTTAGTGACAGCTAAAAGGAGATAGCGACCATCTTGGGCCCCGCTTTGCATGTCAGTGATACTTATCACTAATGACATGCAAAGTGGCGTGCCAAGATGTTAGCGACTGGAAACAGTCCCTAACATCGCTATCTCCTATTACCAACTTTTGGAGATATTCGCGCTAAGCGCGAATATCTCCAAAATCTAACACCTGCCCTGAGCAGTTCTTAGCCATGTTATCCAATGGGAGGTGGATAACATGGCTAAGAGCATTTGCTCGATAATACATGAATGTCGCTGACTTTTCTGCGATAATAGCAAGGTTTATCTGCGATAAAAATCGCCGATGTGCGGTGATAATTTTTGTCTCTAAACAAGTTAGAGACAAAAATTATCGCTAGTTGTTCGTAATATGCCCCCGGGTTTTTGCTTGCAGAAATCGGGAGGCGGGAGACTAGCACTGAAATCAGTAGTCACACGCCTGAATCGGGAGGGTTGGCATGTCTGAATTCTCCACAGCTGGGGCCATAAACTACATCCGCAGGGGTAGGTGATAGCTTGGGACCAGCCTCGCATCTAAAATGGCTGCCGTGCACGACAAAATTGTGGCATTGGAAAAAAGGCAAGATGGCGCAGCCGCTGGAAGAGATGTATCAACATATATCAGCCTCCTCAGCCACCCTCAGGAAACATAGGGGATTAGGATACGTCTCCCGCACCCCCTTATACCTAGTAATTTAATTAACGAAGCACAAAATGGCGAATTCCCGTTTCGCTACCAGTTTGCGGCCCAGTTCGCGGCCCGTGAAGCGCTTCTACCGTGAAAAATCTTTTTTTTTTTTATTTTCCCCACGGGACCCTTTAATAACCCCAACAACATTCCTAGGGGGTCAAGAGGGAGATACCTTGCCCCCTTTCATTAAATTCCCCCTTCGTTTTTCACCTCTTCTTCTCTCTCGATCCTACCGAGAGACAAGATGGCGGCCGCTCCGGACTGTCACGCAGCAAAAAAAAAAAAAGCTCACGCACAGCCGCTGGAAGAGATGTATCAACATATATCAGCCTCCTCAGCCACCCTCAGGAAACATAGGGGATTAGGATACGTCTCCCGCACCCCCTTATACCTAGTAATTTAATTAACGAAGCACAAAATGGCGAATTCCCGTTTCGCTACCAGTTTGCGGCCCAGTTCGCGGCCCGTGAAGCGCTTCTACCGTGAAAAATCATTTTTTTTTTCTTTTCCCCACGGGACCCTTTAATAACCCCAACAACATTCCTAGGGGGTCAAGAGGGGGATACCTTGCCCCCTTTCATTAAATTCCCCCTTCGTTTTTCACCTCTTCTTCTCTCTCGATCCTACCGAGAGACAAGATGGCGGCCGCTCCGGACTGTTTAGAATGTTGACAGACACCGGAGAGCCAATCAGCTTTCTGCGCGCAAAGTTCCGAAACGCGAAAAGTAAGCGGACCGGATCGCTGCCCGGAGCGCTGTTACAGATATATATCTTGATTTAAACGTTAATTTCTCAAAATCCACTGAAGCACATATATTGAGACCTAGCAAAGGCACATCGGGCTAACTGTCCCTACAATTTTGCCAAGTTTCGTGCAAATCCATTCAGCCGTTCGAGCTAAAAGTGAGTCCAACCGCCCTATGGAAAACTCAATGTAAAGAACGCGTTTTGGGACCCCCCTTTTTTCTCAGCCCCCCCTTGACGAAACCCCACCAAATTTTCAGGGGCTGCTCAGAAACAGAATGTGCCATTTTCCTGAAAATTTCAGCCGATTCCGTCCACAAACGCCAAAGTTATTAGACATAGAATTTTCAAAAATCCCATAGGGAATTAATCCTAACTATATATACCTACTGGCGATAGCCAGTAGGTAATATATATATATATATATATATATATATATATATATATATATATATATATATATATATATATATATATATATATATTCACAGAAAAAACCATAGGTTATACTCCATATATAGTTAGGAATTTGCATTTACAAAACCTTGAAAATTCAATGAAAAAACCATTGGTTTTAGGCCATATATAGTTAGGGATTTGCATTTAGAAAACCTTATTTTACTCGCATAAAACCATTGAAATTCCATATATAGTTATAAGCGCTAACTATATATCGCGCACCCGCAATCCACTGCTGATGATGTCACATATTACATCATTCATGACATGGTTAGTGACATCACTGATGACATCTCAAATGACATCACTGATGACAACATCCAGTGACTGTATGTTTCTGTAAAGTTAAAACATGTTTTACATATTGAAGAATGAGTGCATGTATAAGTGTCTGGATGAAGGATTTACTAGGTGCATGACTGACTGATTGAGTGAGTGATTAAATGTGTCTCACTGAGTGCATGGGTTAGTGACTAAACTGTTTTAATTTGTGCATCATTATATCTGTTGTTCTACAAACTGCTGCATATGTTGATCAGTAGCTATATGAGTAACTGTATGGGCTATTGATTGGTTGTCCAAGTATTTGTATGGGAAACTGAGTGTGTGTGTATGGGTGGCTGGGAGGTGTGTGACTCTGTACATAGATGTGTGAGTAGTTGATTCACTATATGTATAGATTCAAAACTGCATGTGGAAACAGCTGTATGGGCGGTTGACTGTGCATGAGTGTATTAGTGAGTGAATGGATATCTCAGTGCTACATGTCAAATTAAGTACATATGTAAAACACAGTACATGTGAGAGTTGACATCTATAAATAACTGTGCATAAGAGCTAGTGAATGTGTGAGTGGCTGTAAGGATCATTGTGAACATGTATAAGAGATTGTATAAGAGAGTAAAGTAAATATGTGTTAGTATATGTTTAATAAGTAAGGTGTGTATAACTGTATAGTTGAGAAAATGGAGGTGTGATTGATTTTTGGCATAACTGACTAGGTGTGTGAGTAACTCCATGGATGAGTGACTGTCTGTTTACACTGATTGTATCTAAGGTTATATTAGAGTCTGAAGAGGTTCATGGTATTATCACATGAATGATATCATCAGTGATGTGATCAGTCATGTCAAATGAGATGTTATCAGTGATGTCATCAGTGATGTCATTTGAGATGTCATCAGTGATGTCATCAGTGATGTCACTAACCATGTCATGAATGATGTAATATGTGACATCATCAGCAGTGGATTGCGGGTGCGCGATATATAGTTAGCGCTTATAACTATATATGGAATTTCAATGGTTTTATGCGAGTAAAATAAGGTTTTCTAAATGCAAATCCCTAACTATATATGGCCTAAAACCAATGGTTTTTTCATTGAATTTTCAAGGTTTTGTAAATGCAAATTCCTAACTATATATGGAGTATAACCTATGGTTTTTTCTGTGAATTTCAATGGTTTTTTAATAGCAAATATCAAAAGCTGTCAAATGTCAAGTACGTGATAGGTAAAAACGTTTTCGTGTTTATGCACGCTGATGTGCTTTGAACGCTGCCCCCCCCCCCCACTCCCCTCTTTTCTCTTAGTAGTACTCTCTCTTTGCAGATAGTGAACGGTAGTTAACTCAGACCTTTACCCCTGTTGTAATCCGTCGTACCTGCTTGTCTCTCCATTTGATTGATTATTATCCAAGCATTTACTGATTTACAATTGGTTCTCTTTGGATCATTCTCTATTTACAAACAAGCACAAAGTCGCAATACTCTGTTTAGTCTTTGCAGATAGTGAAAAATCGTGTAAAAAAATAAAAGTAATCGAGCAAAATCAGTAGACCACTAATTCGATCTCTTTTTGACCTCGGTAAAATACAAACATTAGGAATAACACTTCATGAGAAATACGAAAATAGTGAAATGAACTGAGCTCCACACCATGAGGGCTGCAAAACAGCTCGACTCCGCCACCCACACCGCCCAAAATAACGGCAAACCCTATGCAAATATTATAAATATACACAACACACCAGCAAAGAAACAGAGTAAAACATTTTATTAAATAACTATTTACATAACTATTTTATACTTTTTATTGCCCGATCCGGCTAGCTCAATCGATCGAGCATGAAACTCATGTACTGATAACAAGCGTTGAGAGTTTGTAGAATGATGGCTTCAGATTTTCCACATACGGTGTAGTGGCGCGAACTGGCAGGGGGCGTTTGGATTCTACCCCTTCTCCAAATAAGATTTTCATACGTGAATGTTCGTTCATGCTTTTTGTCCCTGAGTTGCTTCCATGTCACTGCCTTACATAAATGGCATAAGTCCTGGTTGTTGAGTGCCATACTTCAGAGTTCTAAGCAGCTCTTGTAACACTGTTTAAACCTTATTTGCACCTGCTGCAGCTTCACTATTCAAAGTAAGTGGGGTCCATTTATGGACCTGACTGCATTGGAAAACAATGTGATACGGTGCCTCCCTAAACCGCTTGACGGAGGCCCCCGAGGGGCGGTGAGATGGCGCGGACTGAGAGGGGGCGCTTGGCTCCTGCCCCCTCCCCAAGTCGTGTTGCCCTGGTGAGGCCTGAGATCGCCCCCGGCATAGGCGGCCGGCTCCCGGGGTCCAGCGGAATTTTTTCCCTTTTGAAGAATCTTTCATTCTGGACCTTGTCCCACAATCCGTTTCACCTGAAGACACGCTGTCGTAGGGCGCCCCTTTACCGTTTTAGTTGCCATTCCGCCCGCTTTTGGTACTCTGTGCCTCTTCCGCCATTCAGCTGTTTACCGCTCGCTCTTGCGACTACAACGTCTCGCTCACCATGTAGTTGAGTTGCTCCCGCTCTTAAGATTTGACCGAACTTTTTGGACTGCTGAAAGCGGTTGTATTCCGACCGCTGGTTGGTGGAGACATTTTGACTATATTCTGCACCTGCATTGTCGCGTAATGCGTCATATGACGCGACGCGTTAGCGCACCCGGAAGTGCTCCAGTGCGCAAGGCGCAGCTTCCCAGAAACGATCCAGAGCGCGCTGCGCAGCGCGTAACGTAAGCATAACAGGTCATGTGACTTGTTAATAAAACTTTTCATTGGTTCATTTTACTTTTTTTTTCCTAATTATGTAAGACTAGGTCATGTGACCTAAAAATAACACTTTTCATTGGATTAAAACATTTTTTTTCCCCAAACGATGAAAGCCCCACCTTGTTTCTGGATGTTTCAGACTGAAGCTGGCGTCACCATGAGAGCACCACCATCTCGTAGCTCCGTCGTGGCCATTCCGCAAGCAATCATGGCAGCCGCTCCCCACCGGAAGCCTGCGGGAGTCGAGGGCCCCCAAGACTTTTTTACAATCTTCAAGGCTGAGGGGACGCTTTCGAGAATGGAACCCAAGCCCTGGCAGACAAGCGTCCGAGTTCCAAGGTGTCCCAGGGCCATTTTACTGGACCAGGCCCAAATCCGAAGAGCCGGCCGCCATTTTAAGAGTCCTGTGGCAGCCGCCTATCGCTGCACCGCAAGAGTGGGAGCAACTCAACTACATGGTGAGCGAGACGCTGTAGCCGTAAGAGCGGGCGCTAAACAGCTGAATGGCGGAAAAGGCACAGTGTAGCAAAAGCGGGCGGAATGGCGACTGAAACGATAAAGGGGCGCCCCACTACAGCAGACAAGCCTCCGCCATGTGCTTCAAAACTGCATATGTATCTCGTGATATCAAGGTTGGGCAACCAGTACAGAACAAGCAGTTACGAGTCCCATTTACACCGGCGCCATTTTGGGCGCGGCCGGGCAGGTCCAGGATCTACTGAAACATAAAAAATGAGGCTGACGTCTCTGAAGCAGTTGACGAACAGCAGGACATAGCAAATAAACATGAACTCTCTAAAGCTGTTAACTCACTGCAGGACAAAACAAGTGAACCTGAAACCTCTGGAATAATTGTCGCTCAAAAGAACAACACACAAAACTCTGTAGAGCCTGAAGAAAAAAAAACAGAAGGGCACTGTAGTTTCAGACACACTTAACACTAATGACTAAACAAAGATATCGTCTGTTTATAAACCAGTTATCATCTTGACAGAATTGACAAAGAAGTGTACAGACACCAATGCATCAGCATTCTCGGAGATAACATCTTAAGGAACAAAGAAAGACCTGTTCACTCTTGACACCCCAGGTGCTGTGTATATTGCACTATAGTGCTGCATCGAGAAAACGGGCAACCCTATTGATGTGGATTTTTCATTATTGATTATTGTAAAGAAATGGCGACTCCCCCCTTTAGCAGATTAGCTAAATGTTTGCGTAATTTAGGCATAAAAGTTATATTATTGTTGTTGTTGTTGTTATCGTTATAGTTCTGGTTAATTTCAAAAAATGGTTAAATATATTTACAGTTTTTGTTGCGTTCGTTATATTTAAATGTTAATAAAGTTTTAAAATGTAACTGTCTTGGAGTACTATATTTTTTTTAAAAATCGGGTGAATGGGGCCTTGAATCGGGTTATTGTCATGTGTGGGCTTTGCAAGTGTACTGCTACAAGATCGGACATTTCAAACTCAAATGCACGTTCTTTTTCTTACCTTTCCGAAGCATGGAGCGCAATAGCAGGCAGAGAAAGGGTGATGCACGTGTTGAACACTGCCTGGCCTGCAAATTGCTGGCAGTGCCCCCCCGCCCGCTCCTGAAAGAGGGCAAACACACACCGCCGCCCCGAGTACTTCACAAATCTTTAAAAGACCATGCGCTTGTTCAATGGGAAGTGGATAACATGGCTAAGAGCATTTGCTGGATAATGCATGAATATCGCTGACTTTTCAACGATATTCATGCATTGCGGCCGTTTTTTATCGCATTTGCGATAAACCTTGCTAATAGCAAGGTTTATGTGCGATAAAATTCGCCGAAGTGCGGCGATAATTTTTGTCTCTAAACAAGTTAGAGACAAAAATTACCGCTAGTTTTTGGTAATATGCCCCCGGGTTTTTCCTTGCAGGAATCGGGAAGCGAAAGACTAGCACTGAAATCAGTAGTCTCACGCCTGAATCGGGAGGGTTGGCATGTCTGGATACTCTACAGCTGGGGCCATAAACTACATCTGCAGGGCTAGGTGATAGCCTAGGTCCGGCCTGGACAATCGGACACAGAGGAAGAGGAGTGTCAGAGGGTGCGGTAGTGAATAGGGTGAAAGGGAGGTGTCGAGCGGGCACAGGGTGTCATTCTCAGAGAAGAGCAGCGCAGATGGGGGAAGTATATGTCCCATGCATGAGAGAGAGAGCGGGGGTGACCATTGTGTGGGGGAGATGCGTGCGAGGGTGGGGAGCCATGCTGAGAATCGGCGGCGTGCAGAGAGTGGCCCTGGTCAAGGCATCTAAAATGGCTGCAGTGCACGACAAAATTGTGGCATTGGACAAAAACGCAAGATGGCGCAGACAATGTTTATCAATAAGGATTCATTTATAACAAAATATTTACTCGCAGTGACAAAATGGTGTTCAACACTTCCTGATTTCCATCGAATCGAACGTTAACAAACGTCACGCAGCAAAAAAAAAAAAAAAAAAAGCTCACGCACAGAGCAGTTTTTAGCCATGTTATTCAATGGAAGGTGGATAACATGGCTAAGAGCATTTGCTGGATAATGCATGAATATCGCTGACTTTTCAACGATATTCATGCATTGTGGCCGATGTGCGGCGATAATTTTTGTCTCTAAACAATTAAAACGAAGCACAAAATGGCGAATTCCCGTTTCGCTACCAGTTTGCGGCCCAGTTCGCGGCCCGGGAAACGCTTCTACCATGAAAAATAATTTTTTTTTTATTTTCCCCACGGGACCCTTTAATAACCCCAACAACAATCCTAGGGGGTCAAGAGGGGGATACCTTGCCCCCTTTCATTAAATTCCCCTTTCGTTTTTCACCTCTTCTTCTCTCTCGATCCTACTGAGAGACAAGATGGCGGCCGCTCCGGACTGTTTAGAATGTTGACAGACACCGGAGAGCCAATCAGCTTTCTGCGCGCAAAGTTCCGAAACGCGAAAAGTAAGCGGACCGGATCGCTGCCCGGAGCGCTGTTACAGATATATATCTTGATTTAAACGTTAATTTCTCAAAATCCACTGAAGCACATATATTGAGACCTAGCAAAGGCACATCGGGCTAACAGTCCCTACAATTTTGCCAAGTTTCGTGCAAATCCATTCAGCCGTTCGAGCTAAAAGTGAGTCCAACCGCCCTATGGAAAACTCAATGCAAAAAACGCGTTTTGGGACCCCCCTTTTTTCTCAGCCCCCCCTTGACGAAACCCCACCAAATGTTCAGGGGCTGCTCAGAAACAAAATGTGCCATTTTCCTGAAAATTTCAGCCGATTACGTCCACAAACGCCAAAGTTATTAGACATAGAATTTTCAGAAATCCCATAGGGAATTAATCCTAACTATATATACCTACTGGCGATAGCCAGTAGGTAATATATATATATATATATATTACCTACTGGCGGTCGCCAGTAGGTATATATAGTTAGGATTTTTTCCCTATGGGATTTCTGAAAATTCTATGTCTAATAACTTTGGCGTTTGTGGACGGAATCGGCTGAAATTTTCAGGAAAATGGCACATTTTGTTTCTGAGCAGCCCCTGAAAATTTGGGGGGGGTTTGGTAAGGGGGGGCCGAGAAAAAAGGGGGGGCCCAAAACGCGTTTTTCCCATGTTAATTTCCATAGGGCCTTTGGCCTCACTTTTAGCTCGAACGGCTGAATGGATTTGCACAAAACTTGGCAAAATTGTAGGGACTGGTAGCCCGATGTGCCTTTGCTAGGTCTCAATATATGTGCTCCAGTGGATTTTGAGAAATTAACGTTTAAAACAAGATATATATCTGTAACAGCGCTCCGGGCTGCGCTCCGGTTCGCGTACTTTTCGCGTTACGGGACTTTGCGATGCGAAGCTGATTGGTTCTTCGGTGTCTGTCAACATTCTAAACAGTCCGGTGCGGCCGCCATCTTGTCTCTCGGTAGGATCGAGTGACAAGAGGTGACAAGAGGTGGCCAAAACAAAGGGGGAAATTACCATAAGGGGGCATAGTAGATCCTCGCTGACCCCCTAGGTTTTATGTGGAGGTTGTAAAAGGTCCCAGCAGGGCAAAAAAAAAAAAAATATATATATATATTTTTTTTTTTTTTTTTTTTTGCGTGGTGAGCGCCTAGTACGCGAACCGGAAAGCGTTCTGGGCAGCGTACTATAAGGATAATAGAATGATAGATTTTTTTAATACTGTATGTTAATTGTTTGTTGTTTTTGTTGTTTTTTTTGTTTTCTTTATTTTTAAAGTTTTTTTTTAATTTTGATTGTGTTTCATAATTGATTAAACTTTCTAACATTTCAGTGTCAGATATTTCAAAATTGAATATAGGGTGTAACATGTCCTCATTTTGAAGCAGGTTATCCACTGCTTCAACACATTGTAGTAGTTCCTGGTCTCTACTTTGATCCATAAAATCATCAATTTTTTCTTGGCTGCTCTCCTCCAGTACAATTGTAAATTTTACTTGTTGTTCGCCTTCCATTTTGTCTGAAATTATGATTAAAAAAATATATATTAGTAGAGATAGGGCACTGTTGGGATTAATTTTAGATAGGCAGTTTTTATCAGTGAATTTTTCTTTTGGCAGTGTATAGTATCAGAGTGGAAATAGGACTATAAAAAAGTGTATGTGATTTAACCAAGACAAGCCTAATTCCATTCATAACTATAACAGTCTACCATATCAAGTTATAGTGCACAATATACTTCAGTTTTAAAAATAACAACTTACCTTCAGAAACAAGTTGAAGTGTTAGGTAACTATTGAAATGTGATGTACAACAAGAAGTAGTAGTCAAAATGGCTGTGTTTTCTTCTCTTCCTTTATATATATTCAGGTATATAACCAATCAAATATCAGGTAATAAAAGTAGAAAATGAAAGTAACATTTTCATTGGTTGTCAATTCTAACACTTCAGATGTGTTTTGTGAAGTAATTTACCTCAAGGGATTTAGAGAGGTCTACAGGCTTAATGGCTAAATGGAATTTCAATCAAATTTGTGAAAATGAAAGGGATTGTTATGTAGTATGAGCTAATGTATATTTGGTGAGAGTGTCTCCAGTCGTTTTTCTGTGAATTACTTTCCCACTTTTTTTTGGACCGCTTCCCGGGAAGGGGTCCGGTCCGCGAACTAGGAGCGTAACGGGAGTCCACCATTTTGTGTTTCGGTCGAATTAAGATATAAAATGGAGGGTAAATAATGTTCAGAAAGGGTAGAAGGGGACACGGTACAAGTATTTTGACCCCCTAGGTTTTCTGAGGGTGGCTGAGGAGGACGATATGTGCGGAGAAAAAACATTTTTTTAAAAATTTTGCGCGGTTGGCTTCCAGTTCGCGTACCGGGTAGCGCTCTTTGAGCGTAGTTTGTTGAAAATTACAGAAATAAGTTAGAGAAAAATAATAATTGTGAGTGATCAGATGAAGGGTAGCTCTGAGAAGAGCTTTTGGGTTTATGGTACATTTAGGTACTTATAAGTAGGTACCAATGCACAGTCTTAAATTCAGAATGAAAATTCTGTTGCCCTCATCTGAGAAGTGAACTCCATCTCCTCTGTAGATATCTTGCATGTAGTAACACAAGTTATTGTTGTACAAGGAGCCCATTCCATGGTCTCTCATGTAAGCTGAAACAGATTTGTTTACATGCTTCCTCGCTTTCTCAATTTGTGGACAAAATTGGTTGGACCACCTCCATTTCTGTCTTTGGCATATATTGGAATATACCAAGGCAGTTTGAGGAATAAGTGCCATTAATTGCTCAAAGGTGTCCTTTAAAAGCATTTCCAGACCTACCCCAGTCAAAGTGCCCAAATCATTACCTCCACAGTGCACTATTAACAGGTCAGGTTTTGGCAAATGCATAAAGGTTTTCACCAATGGTATCAATTGGTGACATTTTAATCCTCTTTGGCCCAACCACTTAATTTCCACATCTTGTAAATTGAGGTTGTGTAAATTTCTGTTCTCAGCATACCTTTGAGCCCAGTGGATGTAACTATGTCCAACAATCCAGACTTTAAACATGGTGGGAGAAGGTTGTGCTGCAGTCAGATGAAGTGTGGTAATGAAAGGGCAGTTGAAACAGTAGGAGTTTGTAAAGAAAAAAAACTGTGGATTTCCAATGCTAATGATTCATTAGCAGTGATTGGTGCATTTCCATTTCTGAAAACAGAAAGTTAGGGTGCATGGATGTGTTCTTTGAAAGATGTAATTTGAATGGTCAAGGAAGAAACATTTAATGAAAGATTGCACTGGATACGCAGGTGCACTGAGAGTTCAGAGTTCAATTGAAACATTGTTGTGTGAATTTGCAAACATGAGAGGTCTTCCAGGAGGTGGTTGCTATGGAAAAAAGGCAGAGAGGGCAGAGGGGGGAAGGGTTTTGATTTGAAAAAAGTGAGGGAAGAGTTATGATTGGCTAATATGAGAGATATGTGAAATGAATATCTGTATTTCTGTGCTTTCAATAGCTGCAGCCTCTGGAGTGCATCCTTTTTCTTCTGCTGAAGACAATTTGGTGTATTTCTGAGACTGTTTTCAAAACTCAAAAAGTATTTGCTAAGGTGAGAAAAGATTTATTTATTTTAGATAGAGAATAGTATGATTTAAGGAGAAAATGATGAAGAAAGCTGTGTTTTTAAAATGTGGCTTTGTCTCTAGTGATATAGAAATAGATTTTGTTACTTTGAGAAATTGTAATTGCATATTCGGTGTAGCATTCTGGCATGCAGTAACACAAGTTATTGTTGTACATGAAGCCCATTCCATGGTCTCTTATGTAAGCTGAAACAGATATGTTGTTTTTAAAAACGATTTTTGAAATCAATTACATTTCTGGATATGTACTGCTAGAGCTTCATAGGTTGTTTTGGGTCATATTTATAAGGCATTTGAATGTCTTTGATGTTATTTTTTCCCAGCGACGGCTCGTGGAGGGAGTTACGGTGGGGCAGGAGGGTGGGGAGGGGGAGGGGCAGGGTGGAGGTTCCTAAAAACCAGCATATGGATAATTGCAGGTAAGTAAACAATTTAATTAATAAAACGAATTCCGTAGCTCGCACTGCATTGCATTTTGCGATGCAAGGCGCACTACGAAATTCGTACAGACACTTACACATCCACTCATTCTTCAATATGTAAGATATATTTTTACTTTACAGAAACATACAGTCACTGGATGATGTCATCAGTGATGTCATCAGTGATGTCACTGACCGTGTCATGAATGATGTAATATGTGACATCATCAGCAGTGGATTGCGGGTGCGCGATATATAGTTATTGCAACTATTTATATATGCGAATTTCTATGGTTTTGTGCGAGTAAATTAAGGTTTTGTAAGTGCTAATCCCTAACTATATATGGTCTATAACCAATGGTTTTTTCAGTGAATTTTCTTGGTTTTGTAAATGCTAATCCCTAACTATATATGGTCTATAACCTATGGTTTTTTCAGTGAATTTCATTGTTTTTTTAAAAGCTAATATCTATAGCTGTAACATATATTCTTATTCTAATTCACAAATATATTTTATATATATTTGTATTATATTTTTTTAATTCAATTTATATTATAGTTTAAATTATTTTTTCTTGTTTCGCTGCCGGTCCGCGAATCGGTAAACATCATGACGCGTCCCGTAAACGCAACATATCGCGTTACTACGTAATGCCCCTTATGACGTGCTGCGTTAGCGCACCTGGAAGCGTTCTGGAACGTGAACCAAGGCGCGAAACGTAAAGCCAGCAATCGATCCGAGGCGCGGCGCGGAACGCGTAACATAAGCATAACAGGTCATGTGATTAGTTCTTAAAACTTTTCATTGGTTCATTTTACTTTTAGTTTCCTAATGATGGAACGCTTGATCATATGACGTAAAATAAACACTTTTCATTGGTTTAGAACATTTTCTTTTCTGAAATGATGAAAGTCCGACCTTTTTTCCTCACTCCGACTTTCATTTTTATGAGAGAAAGACCTGTTTTTGTTTGCTAAGACATGGCATTTGTATTAGCTGCAGCTGGTGGATCTCCACCACCTCCACCACCACCAAAGAAGAGAGGACCGACTAGCCAGGTCATCTTCGACCAGGAAGAAGAAGAAGAGGAAGACGAGGAACAGGAGCAAGGGACAAGTGGCTTTCTGAAAGAAATGCCAAGAACGTCCCATCTGAAAGTGAATTTTATCTGGCAATTTTTTTCTTTTCCTTCTCATGAAAAGAAAGTTAATGCCAGGTACGTTACCTGCCTCATCTGCAAAAAAAAACTCTCGAGAGGGACCGAAAAAAATATAGCTATGGTAATCATACCATGCATCGGCACATGGAGAGTTGGCACCCTCTTAATTATTCTAAAGCACAACTTCGAGATTTGGTGGATAATCCCCGACCGGCAAAAACATCCACCAATGACTTAGCAATAAGTGAGTCAGAGGCAAGGGAAACAGTTCCAAATCTGCAAAAGAACTTTGGGCAGATGAGATTGACTTGTGTAGCATGTGGAAAATTTCATGCGGAGAGATGAGTATTACTTTAATAAATAGATCATATGAAAATCATCAATGTCCAAAACGTCCTAGAAAGTAATTTTTTTTTTGTAGCTCCTGTTGAGCCCTTTGAAGCAAATCAGTTTTGTTTCCCCTTCCTCAAAAAAAACACAAAAAAAATATAAAAAATCAAAAATAATAAAAAAAAAGTTCTTTTCAGAACTACCTTCCCTTTTAAAAAAAATTGCTAGAATGTTTAGCACTCTAGCATCCTCTATTTCTTTTGGTACGCTTCCCGGTTAGCGTTCGGGTATGCGAACCGGGAGCGAACTAAAACAAATATTTTTTTTAAAAAGACGAGTTAATAAACAGAGAGTAATGTGAAAAGAAAGACAAATAGAGGGAGTAACACACAGTTACTGTTGAAAGAGGGACTGATAAAAGAAGTGAAAAGAGTAGTATAAATAAGTAATAGAAAAAGAAATGAAGGAAGTAGCAAAGACAGGAAACTAAGGGTTATAAAAAAGAAGCAGAGGAACTAATAAAAGTTAAATCTGATAGACATGTAACGTAAAGAGTACTAAACGCTTACCTTATAATTGTCATTACCGTACTGTATTATCATTTTTAACTTTTAATCTGTGTAAGAAAGAATGAAAAAAAATTAAATTAATACAAGGTGGTAAAAAAGAGTGAGCAATAGACAAAATGAATGTTAAATGTTAAATGTGGTATACTAGTAAAGCGCACAGCTGCCCCAGCAAAGAGGCGTCCCGGCGCTGTATACCGGTGGGGAACCCATCCTGGCTTTCCCTGTGAGATAGTCCCTCCTGGGCATCCCCAAGGTGAAGCCAGGCATCCCCGGCGCTGATGGGGCCGTTAGTAGAGATTAAGCAAGCTATTGCCCAAAGTGGCTGAGTGGGACCCATGGTTGGAGTAGGCACCGAGGCGAGAATTATCGAGTCAGCTGACCATGGCCCAAGATCCTGCCGCATCAGGAATCGAACCCTGGTCCCGGGCCGACCTCTGCTTCTGGGTCTGCCGCCTCTAACCAGTGAGCCACACCAATCCATATACATATTAGAAATCACAATTCAAAGTAGAAAATTAATTAAACATATTTAATGGTTTATTTTTGCTGTTATCAGAAAATATCAAATTTCACTGAAAACAGTGAGTTGAAGGTATTCATCATATAACAGCGGGGAAAAAAAACACAATCAAAATGATTGTGTTTAAAAAACCCAAATAATATAAATAAGCAGAAATAGGAACTTCTCCAAAGTAACTTACTTTCTATGACGTCAAAGGATATCCTATGAACAGCTTATACTCTGTTGTGCTGTTACTATTTTCTGCCCGCCACTTTCTGAAAGATAAACTCAATTGTTTTAAGAAAACTGAGACATACAAAACAATTTGAAACAGCACACTAAGTTACAGCAACACCTAGAATCATTATAGTCCAATTACCTACCCTAAATTCTGACTTCAAAAATCAAGTCAAAAGGCAACATTGCTTCATACTCAATTGGTAATGTTTGCTGAAAGACTAGCCATTTTTTAAATTTTAAATACGCTGTGTAATATCCAGATGTTGTCAAAGGACCAGCATATTATATAATAGCTGCAGTTGCAAATGTTCTTCCTGAAATCGATGACTGTGTAGCCAAAACATTTTTAATTAGACAGGACAACTTATTTTCTTCCAGTTTATGTAGTTGAAATTGTAAAATGACATTTCATCCATGAGTTTCCATAAATAATGTGGACAGCATTGCAGACTTACATTTCCTCTACTCCTTATTTTGATCTGCTGCTTGACTTTGCTTATAAAAACAAACAGTTTTCGCTCTGTACTACAATTATCCACAAGGCCATATAGAGTAGGAGCCATTAGAACCTCTGTAAATTCCTCTAAACAAATCCCAAGCTTCCTTTCCTAATATTTTGGTTGTAAGAACACCAGGTAAGAATTTTGAAGGTGGAAAGGCAATCTTTTTTTGAAAGTTAAAACAGAATCATTGCAGAATGACCAACCGTTTCCAGATTTCAAATAAGCTGTATAATGTCCTGAATTAGTTGAAGGACCGTTATGATATATAATTGCAGTAGTTATTATGGCTGAGATACCCGCCACCCCCTCTCAACACAATCCCCAAAGGAGGGAAACCGGATACAGTTCTTGAAGTTTTTGGAAGAGGGAGGGAGTGACCCTCCCGGCCGTATTTATTAAAACAAAACATTAAATCAACAATTTCATATTAATGTACAATTTCATTACCACATTGCGATGTTTGGCTAACCTTAACAGATTCTCTAATACAGAGGTTCTCCTAGCCGAACTAACATCCTACAAACATTTACTTGAAATTATGAAATTGTACATCCTAACGTTTAAGGGCCAACGGCAAGGTCGTAACCGGTGTCAAGATCCCTAACCAGAAATACCCCCCACTTGTGAGGGGCGACAGCACTGAGGCGTACCTCAAGTGCAACTACCAATTTCCCTTTGACTTGACGGGGGCACCAATAAAACTCGACGCCACTTAAAGGTCGTTCGAGGACTCGTGTGAGGTATCTAGAAGGTAGCGTAGACCCCCCCCCAAACCCTGCACAACTTACCACATCTGCCGTCGCGCACGTCACTGGCCCCGGGAAATTCCCCAGGAGGGGGCTGTAACCCCTCCTACACAGGAAGGGGCCTTGACCGCCTTTCCTTATCTTTCGGCGACCCATCCTTAGAAGGGACCGCCTCCCCGTTGAGGGGCCAATGGCCACCTCTCCCGAGCGCTCCCATCCGTGTTGGGTGACGCCCACTCATAGGGATCTTCCAATTATTGCTCACCGATCATGACCTTACCGCCCGACCAAAATAAATACGACAATGCTAACTAAATTATTAAATGACTAACTATGAAAAGACAGAAGCAACAACCACTTTATTCAAAGCATGCCTACTGAAAAACACTAAAGCAGAAATACTTTATTTACAAAACATAACACAAATTGACCAGACTTTATTGCATACTCAAAGTCATCACGGTAATCACCATAACCTGTAAACGAAAATCAGAGTTATCCATCAAACTTTTATTCAGACATTATTAAAACCACTTGCTGTCTTCAGGGGCTGGTGGGTGGGTCAAAATTGGCTCTTCGTTCCGTCTCGAGCTTACGTGCAGCGAGGAGGTGCAGCTTCAGAGCACAGGAACAAGAGGATGCCTTCTGGTCTTGCGTCCCCTTTTATCCGTCTTCAGGGTGGGCGTAAACCCGCCCCTGCCTGCCCCGAGGGCGTGGCCATCAGCGTCAGTGTCTAGGCCAGCCCACTCTAGGGCGGGAAAAAGCGCGCCCCGGCTACGCCGCTTCGGGCATACCAGCCGAGACACGCCTCCCGCCCAAGATGGCTTCCCGGGGGGATCGTGGTACTCTGCCATACGTGCGGGGGGACCGAGTGGTCGCCCCTTTCCATATGGCTGAGATACCCGCCACCCCCTCTCAACACAATCCCCAAAGGAGGGAAACCGGATACAGTTCTTGAAGTTTTTGGAAGAGGGAGGGAGTGACCCTCCCGGCCGTATTTATTAAAACAAAACATTAAATCAACAATTTCATATTAATGTACAATTTCATTACCACATTGCGATGTTTGGCTAACCTTAACAGATTCTCTAATACAGAGGTTCACCTAGCCGAACTAACATCCTACAAACATTTACTTGAAATTATGAAATTGTACATCCTAACGTTTAAGGGCCAACGGCAAGGTCGTAACCGGTGTCAAGATCCCTAACCAGAAATACCCCCCACTTGTGAGGGGCGACAGCACTGAGGCGTACCTCAAGTGCAACTACCAATTTCCCTTTGACTTGACGGGGGCACCAATAAAACTCGACGCCACTTAAAGGTCGTTCGAGGACTCGTGTGAGGTATCTAGAAGGTAGCGTAGACCCCCCCCCAAACCCTGCACAACTTACCACATCTGCCGTCGCAGACGTCACTGGCCCCGGGAAATTCCCCAGGAGGGGGCTGTAACCCCTCCTACACAGGAAGGGGCCTTGACCGCCTTTCCTTATCTTTCGGCGACCCATCCTTAGAAGGGACCGCCTCCCCGTTGAGGGGCCAATGGCCACCTCTCCCGAGCGCTCCCATCCGTGTTGGGTGACGCCCACTCATAGGGATCTTCCAATTATTGCTCACCGATCATGACCTTACCGCCCGACCAAAATAAATACGACAATGCTAACTAAATTATTAAATGACTAACTATGAAAAGACAGAAGCAACAACCACTTTATTCAAAGCATGCCTACTGAAAAACACTAAAGCAGAAATACTTTATTTACAAAACATAACACAAATTGACCAGACTTTATTGCATACTCAAAGTCATCACGGTAATCACCATAACCTGTAAACGAAAATCAGAGTTATCCATCAAACTTTTATTCAGACATTATTAAAACCACTTGCTGTCTTCAGGGGCTGGTGGGTGGGTCAAAATTGGCTCTTCGTTCCGTCTCGAGCTCACATGCAGCGAGGAGGTGCAGCTTCAGAGCACAGGAACAAGAGGATGCCTTCTGGTCTTGCGTCCCCTTTTATCCGTCTTCAGGGTGGGCGTAAACCCGCCCCTGCCTGCCCCGAGGGCGTGGCCATCAGCGTCAGTGTCTAGGCCAGCCCACTCTAGGGCGGGAAAAAGCGCGCCCCGGCTACGCCGCTTCGGGCATACCAGCCGAGACACGCCTCCCGCCCAAGATGGCTTCCCGGGGGGATCGTGGTACTCTGCCATACGTGCGGGGGGACCGAGTGGTCGCCCCTTTCCATATGGCTGAGATACCCGCCACCCCCTCTCAACACAATCCCCAAAGGAGGGAAACCGGATACAGTTCTTGAAGTTTTTGGAAGAGGGAGGGAGTGACCCTCCCGGCCGTATTTATTAAAACAAAACATTAAATCAACAATTTCATATTAATGTACAATTTCATTACCACATTGCGATGTTTGGCTAACCTTAACAGATTCTCTAATACAGAGGTTCTCCTAGCCGAACTAACATCCTACAAACATTTACTTGAAATTATGAAATTGTACATCCTAACGTTTAAGGGCCAACGGCAAGGTCGTAACCGGTGTCAAGATCCCTAACCAGAAATACCCCCCACTTGTGAGGGGCGACAGCACTGAGGCGTACCTCAAGTGCAACTACCAATTTCCCTTTGACTTGACGGGGGCACCAATAAAACTCGACGCCACTTAAAGGTCGTTCGAGGACTCGTGTGAGGTATCTAGAAGGTAGCGTAGACCCCCCCCCAAACCCTGCACAACTTACCACATCTGCCGTCGCAGACGTCACTGGCCCCGGAAATTCCCCAGGAGGGGGCTGTAACCCCTCCTACACAGGAAGGGGCCTTGACCGCCTTTCCTTATCTTTCGGCGACCCATCCTTAGAAGGGACCGCCTCCCCGTTGAGGGGCCAATGGCCACCTCTCCCGAGCGCTCCCATCCGTGTTGGGTGACGCCCACTCATAGGGATCTTCCAATTATTGCTCACCGATCATGACCTTACCGCCACAGGCCGGATAGTTGACCGGCTATCCGGACCCCCCACAAAGCTCCTACCTAAAGGTCATGTTTTAACGTTTTTAACCATGCTAAGAAGTCACCTATGAGTAACTCATTCCCCACCCGAGACAAATGCACACCATCCCCCAAATACATACTGTCATCATTAATACAGCCATGCGAAATAGAATGCAATGTCCTGGAACGGAACAACCTACTGACTTTGTTATTAAGCTTTCTAACAGAATGATTCAAAGCAGGAATAGAAATAGCCCCTCGCCACACCTTTCGTGGGATCATATGGGACCACGCAATTATGCACCCCGGAACTCTCCTCGCCAACCAACTTACAGTGGAAAGCATTGCTTCCAGGAGAAGTCGTCTACCGGTGGTGACCAAATCATTGCCCCCTAGATGTACTATGACTATAGACGGCGGTGACCTCGTCCGCCCTAACAAACCCTCGAAAAATGTTTGAAACTGGTCAATACAGAGACCGCCTCTTCCGTAGAAGGACACCCTGTACCCGTATTCCCCAGCTACGTGAATCATGTCACCTGCTTTGAATACGTCCGCGGCACGCCTCACGTATGAGTGGCCCACGACCCACACCTCCTTTTTCACAGCCGGTGATGTCTGACCGCTGGCCCGGTGTTGGGTCGACTGCATAGTCCGCCCCGCCTCGTAAGCTTGCGCAACTGAAAACCAAACAAAAACAAGAGGCGTGAGTACATCATTACAGCTTCACAACATGTGTAACCGCACATACCTCTTATAACAATTGGAGGACCAACGCCCCACTCGTTTCACTTGTTCGACATTAAGACCCCTAGCTGTAGCTTCTGTAGCAGCCCCTATCCGAAAGGAATGGGTCCCAAACTCGCCCGGGTTCAAGCCCGCAGCGGCAATTGACATCGCAAGCACCCGCTGAAACTGAAATTTCGTCAGTGGGGCGGCGTCCGCGTGTCTCAACAAGGTGCCCCCCCATGATGCCACCCTTTGTGCTAGGTAGTCTTCTAAACACTTTACCGGACACATGGAGGACCCGGGAATCCTGCGTATGATTATGCAGTCACCCATCCCACCTTGATCGGTCTTGGACCTGACAAAGGAGACAGTCATTGTCTCTCCTCTGATCTGAACGTGTTCCTGGCACAAACCCCCTGTCACATCCTGTTTGTTCCTTGCCACCAGTTCGCTTACCCGCATCGCCCCATGAAATGCCAGCGTAAAAGCGGCTCGGAACAACACTGTCTCAAACTGAGATGAACATGTGGAAGGGAGTGTGGCCAACAACTGGGCCAACCTATCCAAACCTATCGGGCGCCTCTCATCTACTCTGCGACCCTCAAGGCGTTGCCACCCACGCAGCGCTTTCTGTACAACGAAAGACGCTGTCGGGTCCTGGATACCATGAGCCCTGGCAACAAAGGAAATGGCAGCACGATGCCTCTGGGCCGTAGCCACTGATTTCCCAGCCCTACGTAAGGACATCAGAAAATTCACTACCCATTCCTCGTGGCCCCAAAGCCCCTCTCTATCGGTCCCCAAAAAGGCTAAATACGACCGAAATGCCCCTTCATATGCCTTCCTCGTCCTTGGTGCTAGACTCTCTCCCACGAGGTGACGAAGTTCGGGGCACCGAGAGACCAGAGAGCTTCGGGAAAGGGTGCCGGCTCTGGGTCCGCTGTGGGAAGGAAACCCGAGAAAGCCTGCATATGAAAACGAGACAGTGCATCAGCCGCCTGATTCATTACCCCCGGGACATGTTTTGCTCTGAATAGCACATTCAGTTGCATACACAGTAAAACAATTTCTTTGAGCAGTCTTAAAATCAGTTTACATCGTGCAGCCTGGCTATTGATGCACTCGACCACGGTCATATTGTCAGACCAAAATATCACCGAGTGATCTTTGAACTCTTCGGGCCAGGTTCTCAGGGCCACCAAAATGGGGAATAGTTCAAGGAAAGCAATATTACTTGTCAGACCATTGTCATGCCACCATGTCGGCCACCTTTGTGCCGACCATTTTGTGCCGAAGATGGCACCAAAACCTATGCTACCTGCTGAATCTGTCCATAGCCCCAGCTCTTCCGAGGACACGGCTGGTTTGTTCCAGACGACTCGACCATTAAAGTCCGCCAGGAATGCTAACCAAATGCGCATGTCCTGGCGGACCTCAGCCGATAGTCTCGTGCGATGATGGCCCTCCTTTAGGCCGACCATAGCTTGGGCAATTGAACGGGAGAAGGGGCGGGCCATTGGTATAACCCTCAGGGCAAAATTCAACTGTCCCACCAACTGCTGTAATTGATGCAGCGTAACTTTAGATCCATTTATACACACTCGCAGGGCTGCCCTGAACTTCAATACTTTGTCAGCTGGCAAACGAAAACAACCCTCACTGGAGTCTAACTCGATCCCCAGAAACTCGAGGCAAGTCGCCGGACCCACCGTCTTACCTGGTGCCAATGGCACACCAAACTGCTTCATTAACATACAAAATTCGGCCAAGGCCCGGCCACATTCGAGATCCCCGGCTGCCCCAAGGAACAGAAAATCATCAAGGTAATGCATTACATGTTGGAAACCCGTCTTCTTTGTGAAGACCCATTGTAGAAAACTACTGAATTTCTCGAAATAGGCACAAGATATGGAGCACCCCATCGGCATACACTTATCCATGTAATAACAACCCTGAAACATGAAACCCAGGAGACGCTGGTCGTCTGGGTGTACCGGGAGCAATCGGAACGCTGACTCGATATCTGACTTCGCCATCAGCGCACCGGGCCCCAGGCGATTCAAAATGGCTACGGCCTCATCGAAGGATGCGTACCGCACCGAACATATTTCCGGATCTATTGCATCGTTAACAGAAAAACCACGTGGAGCTGATAAATTATGAATCAATCTGAACTCACCCGGGTCCTTCTTGGGGACCACCCCTAAAGGAGAACAAACAAAATCCTGCACCGGGGGTACACTAAACGGGCCGGCGACCCGACCTCGAGTAACCTCCTTCCGGATCTTATCCTGTACCACGGTCGTATGCTGCAGGACCGAAAGTTGATTTTTACACTTCTCCACACCTTGAAAGTCCCCTACCGGGATGCGGAAACCATACGAAAATCCGTTCCGCAGCACCCCAGCAGAAGTACGATCCGGGTATTCACTGAGCCAGGGAATCATCGCCAAGGTATCAATCGGGGTAGGTAAAGGCGCCCCTCGGACTATGTTAGACCTGTTTGGTGCCTCCTCTCCCCCCGTTATCACCCGTTTTGGCTCTGCACGTGGACTCAGGATGGGGCGACCCGCACCCACTACATTCATGTTTAAATTTACACGATCCCTGGGGCCTAGTACATTTACCTCTGTTGAAATTAAAGCACAACCCCCTTCTTCCTGTATTGCCGGCAGGTCTCGAGTGATCGTCGGTACCCGTACCTGAACGAAAGGGCGTCCCCCCATATTGGCGGGAGGATTCGCCAACATTACTTCCTACCAATGGCATTTTCAACATACCTGTCTCCTTCATTTTATCCCATGTCAAAGAATCATAACAATCCCAGGTTAAGCTTTTATTATGCTCTTTAGCCTTTCTAAAAAGATTATCGTAGCAGAACCAATGGTTACCCTGGTATGATGTCGAGTACCCCATGATTCGCGACTGATAGGTCGGCAACTCGGAAAGCAACTCGGGCCTACGTTCCCCCAAGATTGACGTAAAGATTCCCCATGCATTGCCCCAATTGCCAATATTTTCATTCACTTTAAAGGCGGCCATTTTTGCGCGCCAAACACTCGGATGCATGAGGTCTTTCTGACCCTTAACATGCTCCACCTCATAATGATCAACAAGCAACGAGAAGATGTTCACATATTCCCCCGCCCAAATCTTCTCCTTAATTGCCAAAGGCACATGTTGACCCAACCTTTCTCTACGAGAGGGTGCTGATTCATCCCTCGCAATCGGCAATGGCCGCTTACCTGCACCGGACGCTGCCTCTGCGGTCGCAATCGTCCCTTGTGGCTTGTCAACTACTGCAACCGGCGCGGACACCTTGGCTGCATCCCGTTTCTCGCGCAATTGCTTCATCAGCGCCTGCGCCTCGGCAGCCGTGGCGCCCTCACTACTTTCGCCCAACCACGCTGCAAGTTGTGCTGCCAGCTCGGGCGGCATATCTTCATTGGACACCGGGGTGACCACCACGGGAATCGGATTCCCCTCCGCTGGTACTGGGGTTGGCGCTTCGAGCGGGGTACAGGGAACCGGGACGTCTCCCCCAGCTGGCCCCCTCCTTGGCCTCTTGGCTCTCCCTCCTGGAGCTGCTCCAGCCGACGGACGTTCCGGCCCCCCTTCCCCGTCTCTCTCCGCCACCCGCTTCTTCAGCTCGGTCATCTCCTTCATGAGGACCCGAACCATCTGTTCGGTCGTCATTCTCTTCCCGCCTTTCTTGGGCATTTCTCCGACAGAGTATCTGTAAGACAAAAGAAAGATTACAACGCTCAAAATTGGCTCTTCGTTCCGTCTCGAGCTCACGTGCAGCGAGGAGGTGCAGCTTCAGAGCACAGGAACAAGAGGATGCCTTCTGGTCTTGCGTCCCCTTTTATCCGTCTTCAGGGTGGGCGTAAACCCGCCCCTGCCTGCCCCGAGGGCGTGGCCATCAGCGTCAGTGTCTAGGCCAGCCCACTCTAGGGCGGGAAAAAGCGCGCCCCGGCTACGCCGCTTCGGGCATACCAGCCGAGACATGCCTCCCGCCCAAGATGGCTTCCCGGGGGGATCGTGGTACTCTGCCATACGTGCGGGGGGACCGAGTGGTCGCCCCTTTCCAAAAAGTCCTTCCTGATATTGACAACTGCGAAGCCACAAAATTATTAATTAAAGTTGTCAATTTAGTTGCATCAGGCCTACATCGTTGGAACATTAAAATGACATACTGGCCATAACTTCGTAAAATTAACGTCAACAGCATTCCAGACTTACATTAGCTGCACTCCATATTTTGATCGGCTGCCTTTACTAGCTTATTGAAGGATACTGATTTACTGTCAGGCAAAGTTAAATATATAAATCTTTCTGAGTCTACACTAGTAGTACTTGATAGCCTACAGTTCTCGCAGTCATGCTGCCATTGATAAGAAACGCCAAATAGATAATCTACATCTACACCCTCATCTTGCAATACATCAAGCATATACATTAAAAACTCCTGACAATCCTGCTGAATATTTTCAGAGAATTCTGTTTGACCTGAACATTCGTCTAACAGAAAACAAATTTCAGACACACGTTCTACTCTCGTTCTATCAGCACTACATTTCTCTAACACAGAATTCATCAAACAGCATAAACTTTGTTCCGAATTGATCACAATCTGTTCTTTGAAAGTCTCTAGTGAAAAGAGAACATTAACAAGTACATTAGCATAGCAGTTGACACCAGAACTATTTTCAAATTTAAAACCAACAACATTTTCAACAGAATTCATTTTATTCCTGCTTACAAATTTGGGTTCATCGACTTTTGGTCTTTTTGCTACAACATCCCTACTATTACTGATATTTCTTCGTTTCCAGCCTACCACATGTTTCTCAATCAAAGGATATTGAGGCAAATGTGGTGCATACTCTCTTCTTAACCTATTGTATTCCTTAACACAATCTAGATCCGCACAAATGTTTGTGACATCACAGTCAATCAAGTACAAACCCGATAAATATCTGACTCGTGACAATGCTACATAAGCCATACCCTCTTTGAATACAGAACTGCCAATATTCACTAAAGCAGTGTCTACACTTAAACCTTGCGATTTATGAATTGTCACCGCATATGCCAAGCAAACAGGAAACTGCTTACGCCGAACATATAAGTCTTTAACAAGCAAAAACCTAGCAGAGCAACAACCAATTAGCTGTACTTCCTCAATGCCATCAAATTTAATTTTTAAAAATTCAATTCCATCTCTATTTCTGTATTTCTCAAAATCACAATCTCTTGTTTTTCTAAATTCAACATTTTGTTGTTGAAGATGGAACATTCTGCAAGAGTTGGCATCAAACATATTCCAGATTTCTTCACAGTAATTTTCTGAAAAATATCCTCTGGCAAAACGTCTTCTTCTAGATATAAATTTGACAGTAAGCGTGCATGTAAAGCTTCTTTACCACGCTCAGTCACTTTCCCGATTCTAATATCTTGTAGAATATTCTTGTAATCTTCGTCCTTCGCCTGACGCATATTTTCACGCAGCTCAGCATAACTGAAGTTTAACCATATATTAACGTTGCCAATGCTCCCTAGGCACTTCCTGGTATCTTCATGTGTAAGCAGTTTAAACACTGGTTGTCCTTTCACTGGTGTCAGCTGCAGAAGATCACCAAAAACAATGATGTGTTTGCCACCGAATAACACATCATACTCTGTTTTAAGAACTTCCTGCATTCTTAAATGCACAAAAGCAAGCATGACATTGGAAACCATGCTTACTTCGTCAATGATAAGAAGTTTCATCTTCTTCAAAACTCTAGATACTTCACAACAAGCATCTCCAGATAACTTGTGGTATTGTAATTTGTTATCATGCTCCACTGGCAGCATCAGTAACCAATGCAAAGTAATCCCTTTAATGTTATGAGCTGCCAGTCCAGTTGGAGCGGTCACAACACAAGACAGCGATGAATCAGTCCTTTTCTGCAGATAACTTGAAATTGCTTTAATAAGGAAACTTTTTCCAGTTCCTGCTTCTCCACTCACGTACAGTCGGACAGGCTTCAACGACGTACATGAGCACTCTTCCTTCTCATGACTTAATCCATGCTCAATTTGGTTGGTAACTTCGACATATATTTTCCTCTGCTCAACGTTAAGTTGTCTTTCCAATTCTTCTAAGTTAACCGCATCCTTCTGAGCATGTGCCATGGCTCTTTCCACTTTAATCATGGCAGTGGCAGCTTCATTTTCAATAACTGGTTCTCCTAGTGGATCCTGACTCAATGAAACAGAACTCTGACTGTCCTGAGAACTGTCTCTAGCAATCTCGGCTGCAATTGTTGCTTCCTGCTCAATTTCTGCATTCAACATTTGTAGATATTTTGGATAAACAGGACATTCTATGGACTCCTTGGCTGCATTGAAAGAGTCTTCGTAACAGAGGAAAGCCCCAAGCAGTTCCTCTTCTGCACGCAAAGGCTTGAAAAGTTGCAAAAGAGCTAAATAGAAAAACTCTTTTCTTTCGGGAGATTCGCAATCCAATTTTCGATGATTTATCAATTGACATTTTTTTTGCTTGACCAGACATCCCTCACTTCCAATTACAGCATACACTCCTTTATCAATATCTTCTTTGATGTTCCTCTTGAAAACATAATTTTGAAGAACATCATACAGACAAGCATTCTCCAGGTGACTGCTTCTATCTGGATAATATGTTTCCAACATGTTGCTCTTCAAAATATCTGTACTGTTTGGCTCCTTCTCCGCCAAATACTCAATTTCCCGTACAGGTTTCAGAACTCGATTACGCGTTGCAGCAAGACCAAGACTCGCCCAAATGATACTCCTAGATTTGGCATAGAGACTTGCTGAAGATAACCGGTCTGAACATTCGTAAGCTCCAATTTCTCGATGCGACAACATCTTCAGACTGAAACTGTACAACTTCTTACTGAGGCTCTTTTCATGGGAAATATCCTCCCACATATCCTTCAGTTCTGTCTTTTCTTTTTTGGTGATGTAAGACGTCACATACCGAGCCACAGCCATACAGTTGTCAGCCACAAACTGTATATCCATGTTAGCATTCCACATGGACAAAATCACTGGGTTGTAGTCATTGATGTACTTGGACTCTTCGTTTCTTTTTAAATTGTATGTGTTTTTGGGTGATTTTCTCGTCACATTATGTCGCAGCGATGACATCAAATTGTTAACTCTTCCTTTTGATAACACCGACCGTGGAAATGCAAAACGACATTTGGTGTAGTATTTGTCCTTGTTTCTGAATTTACGACGGCAGTACTTTCCACAACGATGGCTTTGAAAGCGTAAAACTTGTTCTCTTAGACTTTTGTCTTCGTTTGTCTTTGGAACAGCACATGTAGCATACTGTTCTATGAAACTCATCACTAAGTCATCCGGATCTGTTCCAAATTTGGGTGCATCTTTGATCCATAGCAGCATATGTATATGAGGAGCACCTCTTGCTTGATACTCCTTTCTCCAGAAGAAATCCAACACCTCTCCAAGAGGTGGATTTTTCTTGTTCATGATGAAAGACATCATAGCTTCAAATCTATGATTAAAATACCTGCATACATTCACAGGATCCAAAGAGCACAGTTCTCCGGGTGTCTTAAATTCAATATTTTCAATGTTTCCATTTACCTCTCGTACAAATTCAAGTAAGTCTTCCCAGCCATACTCAGCACAGCTGAGAGTGAGGAACCATGTGGGAGTTCCTAAGTTCCTCAGCATACATTTTAAGTCACCATGACGGCGGTACCAATACTCATTAGTACCACGCTGACAAGCCATGAGATTAATCAGGTGAGAATCCAAAATACTGTCTTGCACATTGACTTTATCCATAAAGACCCTTGCCGAGATATTTCGCAGTTGTACACCACTTTTCAAGATGTGGTTCACTGCATAAGACAATCCAGAGAGATCACTTTCAAACAATAGATGAAATAAATAGGGAATGCATTGTCGAAACCTAGGATCTTCTGTATACAATCGTAAAGTCCGGTATTCTGAAGCAGGAATTTGAACAGGTCGCTCATCATATCGTCCTCCTCGACCTGTGGGAAATAACTTTCCTCCCAAACACTAATGGGACTCCCTTTGGCTTGTTTCATTTGAAACAACTCAATAGCATTCCCCATGACTTCTTTGGAATGCAAAGGATGAACACTATAATGTTCATATATTTCTTCCTTTTTAGAGGCTTCTACTTTCTCAATTTGACCAGGACACAAATCGCTGCCCTCTTCTTCACTTACTTCCTCTTCTGCAACACATACATTCTTGTAGTACTTATTATTTTTTATCAAATACAATGTTGCCTTTTTGACTTTCCTAACATCCACTAAATCTTGCCAGATTTTCTTACTCTTTGTCGGAACACCATTACCTATGATAACCAGAGGTTCCTCTTCCACTTTTACTACTCCAATTGTGTTAATGTTTTTCTTCAAATCGAAAGGCAAATAAACAACCCTTCCCATTAATCCTCTCTGTAAATCTGATGGAGGCAACTTCCCTGTCTTTGGCTCCATTCGTACAATAGCCTGGAAGGGATGGACACTTTGAATCAAAATAGATTCATAAGTATTTAAATCCTTCAATTCATAAGGAATTTCATCTAATTCCAGATTATTATAAACAGCTCTAGCAGGCATCTGGTTTTGGTTTAATTTGTTATAGCAATAAGTACACATACGTTGGTCCGCTCCCAAATCAAAACAATTTTCTACCATCAAGTATGTGGCAAAATCCTTCCATTCACTATTGTTTTCCATATCACTCTTTGCATATATATCCACTAACTTAGTCTGATTCTTATAATAAGTCTGTCGACAACACACACAAGTGAAATTAGGCCCCTCACTTGATTTCACCATAAACGTGGAAATTTCCTTGTGAAACTTATCTGTACTGAAAATCTGTTCACTGTCTTCCACATTACCTTCTTCTAGTGGTTCAATATCAACATTGTTCTCTTTACCAGCAAAGTAACAGAACTCAATTTCTTGACAACTATTCTTCACATCTACTTCAGAACCATGCAAAAGAGCTCTGCTTAATTTTATAAGCATAATTGCTGGACTCTTAGCATAATACAACATTCTAACTAATTTCCTCACTTTATTATGATGCACTGCTAGCACTGCTAGCATCCTGAAATGATGAAATACACTCTGGCATACTCTCCTAGAAAGACAAGCCAGTGAATGACCACGCAAACCTGTCACTTGTCTCACTCTGCAAGGATCTAATTCTTGCAACAACTTTATTTTTTGCTTTACACTTTTCTTATGAAATGTCCGTATAAAATCACAAAGCAAATTGATGGAATCCTGTTGCACACTGCAAATAGAACTACACTTCCAGGTGTACACTGGTCCCTTAGGACGTCTCCCTAAAACCTCATCACTTAGCGCCTCTTCTGCATCTGCAGACACAAGTATTTCTTTTTCAACCGGAAGACCATCTTTTACCTCATATGCTCGACCACTGCTGTCAACTGCATGCACCAAAACATTGTCCTGAAAATAACTCTCCTCATTAAAAAATGCCTCACTATTTGAACTATGCATCCATTCTCCTAAGAAAACTTCACAAAAATTACTTCGATTAACTTCTCTCTTCCATCTACTATTAGATTTGAAAACATAGATTACCTTGTTTAGTTTCCTAATTCTATTAATTACCAAAATAAATAACTTTCGCTTAATTTCGAAAGCCTGATCAATAATTTTCTCTACATTTTTCTTTTTCTTATAAAATGACACTTTCTGTTGACCTTTTTTAAATTGTTTTAGCAAATTGACAATTACCCTGTTGCGGAACATTCGCTTACGAATGTCCCTGAATATATTTGCCCTTCTACTGCCATGCACAGAGTTATCTCCTGCTCTAGCACAAACATTTTGGACGGGACTTTCCTTTCCATTTAAATTGGCTCTCTTTTTCTGGACTAAAACTTGTTCTGTAGTTATACTTTTGTTTCTACAAATGTTTCTAAGGAATGATTTCGTTCTCTTACCCGGTGTTCTCTTCGTCCGTTGAGGTAATTCTAATGTAGAGGACTGCTGCAAAATGTTAGTCAATTGCTGTCTTTGACGTTTCATAGCCTTTCGAATTCTATCCTTAGACGGCATTGTCTAATTTCCAAATAATCTGCAGTTGAATCTGTGGTGAAATATAATAAAAAATGTTATTAACCACTATTACCAAACAGTAAATCAATAACAGTAAGAATTAGATTCAACAATGCTATAAAAATGAATAAAATAAAAGAATACACAAGGGTGCAGGGGGTATCACTTTGACACCCTCTGGCACCCTCAAAACAGGCACAGGTGCCATGTGGCAGGCAAACCAGCCCTAAGGGCAGGTCTGCCTTTCACATGATATAGGTGTGCAAGCACACATGTGCATGCACACCGGAATCGATATTTTACCATGAAGTTTGATTTCATGCTAAAATACCGATTCGTTAAGGCCTTTGGGACTCAGAAGAGTCCCCCCCTACATAGCAAATTTACAGAATCGGTAAAATTATCGATTCAGCATTTTACCGAACCAATAATTTTTCCGATTCTGTAAATGTAGATTTACCTACATGTGGCCTTGGATTTAGGCCCCTACATACCGATTGGCCATTTACCGGTCGGAAACGGCCAAAATCGGTCGTAACCGGTCGGTAAATGGCCTGAAACGACCACCTACATCGGGCCCTAAGTGTGCATGCATTTGATTTCAAACAAAGTTTTTAAAGATTTTATGTAAAACAATAATATACCTACATTCATGGGGAACAGACTTAAAATGCCCTAATACACATAAAAACGTTTTTTTAAGGAACTTGCACCTTTTTTTCAATAACTTTTAACATGGCTATGTAACTCAAACAATCAAAATGAAAATTTGCCAGGCACACATGGGGGCGTATTTACAAGGGCCTTGCACTACGAGGAAAGTGACTTCAAATGACCAGACACACATGGGGACGTATTTACAAGGCCCTTGAACCCAGGGAAAGTGACTTGAAATTGCTAAGCACACATAGGAGGGTATTTACAATGCCCGTGCAATACTTATGCATCATTTTCTTTTAACATGGCTATGTAACTCAAACAATTAATCATTCCTATGGGCTTTGAAGCCCATAGGAATGATTAGGCATTACCGATTCAGTATTTACCGAATCGGTAATTAAAAAATTCACAAGGGAGCAGGGGGTATCACTTTGACACCCTCTGGCACCCTCAAAACAGGCACAGGTGCCATGTGGCAGGTACACCTGACCTAAAGGCAGGTCCGCCTTTCACATGACATAGGTGTGCATGCACACATGTGCATGCACACCGGAATCGGTATTTTACCATGAAGTTTGATTTCATGCTAAAATACCGATTCGTTAAGGCCTTTGGGACGCAGAAGAGTCCCCCCTATATAGCAAATTTACAGAATCGGTAAAATTACCGATTCGGTATTTTACCGAACCAATACTTTTTCCGATTCTGTAAATGAAGAATGCAAAATCGCCTTTGAAAGCAGAATGCAAACACTTGAAGCAAAACATCATTTAAAATACACAGCTGACTTTCTTATTTACGCAAAAAAGCATACTACTCTTTATCTAAAATATATAAACGATAACTCACCTTTACAAATTCTTTTTGAAATTCAAAACAGTCTCAGAAACACACCAATTATTCTTTACCAGAATTAAAGGTATGCACTCCAGAGGCTGGAACCAACAAAGGCACCGAAACGCTGATATTCAACACACATATCTCTCATGTCAGCCAATAAAAACTCTTCCCTCACTTTTTTCAAATCAACACCCTTCCCCCCTCTGCCCTTTCTACCTCTTTTCCATAGCAACTACCGCCTGCCAGACCTGTCATGGCCACAAGTTCACACAACAATGTTTCAAATGAACTCTGAACTCTCAGTACACCTGCTAATCCACTGCAATCTTTCATAACTACATTTTTAAATAACCATCTTTTAAAGAACACATCCATGCACCCTAACTTTCTGTTTTCAGCAATGGAAATACCCCAATCACTGCTAATGAATCATTTGCACTTAAACTCCACAGTTTTTTACATTACAAACATCACTATTTCAACTGCCATTTCATTCCCACACTTAATCTGACTGCAGCAAAAACTCCTCTAGCTATGTTTTCAGTCTGGATTCTTGGACATAGCTACATCCACTGGGCTCACAGGTATGCTGATAACAGAAATTTACACAACCTCAATTTACAAAATGTGGAAATCAAATGGATTGGTCGGAGAGGATTGAAATGTCACCAATTGATACCATTGGTGAAAACCTTTTTACATTTGCCAACCCCTGACCTCATAATAGTGCACTGTGGAGGAAACGATTTGAGCACTTTGACTGGGGTAGGTCTGGAAATGCTTTTAAAGGACACCTTTGAGCAATTGATTACACTTTTTCCTCAAACTGCCTTGGTATATTCCAATATATGCCAAAGACAAAAATGGAGGTGGTCCAAACAATTTTGTCCACAAATTGAGAAATCGAGGAAGCATGTAAATAAGTCTGTTTCAGCTTACATGAGGGACCATGGAATGGGCTGCATCTACAACAATAACTTGCATTACTACATGCAAGATATCTACAGAGGAGATGGCATGCATTTCTCAGATGAGGGGAACAGAGTTTTCATACTAAATTTAATAATGTGTATTGGTTCCTACTTATAAGTTTCTAGAACATACACAGAACCCAAAAGCTCTTTTCAGAGCTGCCTTAACTTAGTGTACTCTTTTGAAATTTCGAATGTACCTTTTTTCACTTATTTTCACCTATATTCGCTTCCCGGTACGCTATCCAGTTCGCGTACCGGCAGCTAACCACGCGAAAAAATAAAAAAATTTTCTCGACATATATGAGCCTCCTCAGCCACCCTCAGAAAACTTAGGGAAACAAGATACGTCTAAAGTACCCCAATCTACCCATTCTGAACATTATTTACCCTCCATCTTATATCTCAATTCTACCGAAACACAAAATGGAGGACTCCCGTAACGCTGCAAGTTCGTGTACCGGGAAACGCACTGACAAGCACTCGCTCAAAAAAGGTGGGAAAGTAATTTACAGAAAAACCACTGGAGACACTTTCACCAATTAAACAGTAGCTCATACTACATACCAATCCCTACCATTTCCACAAATTTCGTTGGAATACCATTTAGCCATTTAGCATGTAGAACTCTCTAAAATCCCTGAGGTAAATTACTTCACAAAACATATCGGAAGTGTTGGAAATGACAACCAATTAAAAACTTACTTTCAATTTCTACTATTATATCATGACATTTGATTGGTTTTGTACCTGAATATATATAAACAAAGAGAGAGAAACACAGCCATTTTGACTACTACTTCGTGAAGTGCAGAACAACAAAAAATCAACTGATAACTTAAAATTATATTTAAAAGGTAAGATATTATTTATAAAACTGAAGTATGTTCTGTACTGAAAGCTAATTAGAAAAACATTTTCAGACAGTTATATTCTATCACTCTGTAATACTTATAGAATAAAATAGACTTCTCTGTTTTAGTTATGGCAGGGCCAGTCCAAGGATTTGCGAGGCCCTGTGCTAAAAGGGAACGTGCGCAAGGCCCCCTCCAAATTACCTAAGTGACCACTTAGAAGGAGAACATTCACAGACACTGTGGGGGCCCCATTGTCCAGCATTTTGACGCCCCCACAGTTTTAACTTTTAATCCACACGCATTTCTCACACTTTCATAGGTGTGAGAATTGATTGTGGTCTAAAAGTCAAAACTGAGGGTGCGCCCAATTGCTGGACAATGGGCCCCCCACAGTGTCTGTGAATGGTCTCCTTGCAATTCAAAGAGCGTCTCCTTCTCCCTCCCCTATACCTCCTGACACCATCCATGAGAGGCCCAAGGAGGGGGCCCCCTGCAATAGACCTTAATTGCAGGCGACACCTTTCTTTGTGATAGATCTCCAGGAAAACAAAAGGACACATCACCAGTGCGTGGCACCATGCTGGTGGGCTAAGTGCGAGGTCCTGAACGGCAGCCCACACTGCCCATCGCTAGCGCCGGCCCTGAATTAAGGATAGAGTTAGACTTCTCTAGTATAATTCAGAATTGACTAAGAGTTCATTTGATAATTTTCTTCATATTTCTACTTCCAATTTGATACCATACACTGTCCAAAGAAAAAAACCACTGTTTAAATAACCAAACTACCTGTCTGTACTGAAACCCAACAGTGCCCTATCTGTACTGATATATTTTTTAAAAATTCATTTTTCAGAATACAAAATGGAAAGACAAGAAAACAACTTGAAAACTGAAACAGAAAAACAAATGGAGACAGAAGTTGACAAGGATTTCTACGACGATACAATAAACAATGAACTTGTGCAATGTGTAGATGCAGTAGATTTTCTACTGAAAAATGAAGAAAAAAATGATCACGATTTTTTAGATTTTCTTTTAAATTTTGAAAAACAATCTGAAAAATAAATTTTTATTTCTTAATTCAAAAAATGTTTGACACATTATTTATTTTTATATGTATATTGAAAACTAGTAGCAAATTGATTATAACGTGAAGTCAGACTTTAAATATACTGTGCAACTTTTTGGTGTTACATACTAACTTTGTTCATAGTTACTTCCTTTCTCCCACTATATAATCCCCAATGTGTATTTAACATCTCTTTATCATCTCCTGCCACCATGTTGTTTCGGCTTTCCAGACAGACTATAGTATGAATTCCATATACCACAATAACTTCTTTAACAACAAGCAAGATATCTACAAAGGAGACGGCGTTTATTAATTTATAGACGCTGCATTGGTACCTACATGTGGCTACGTAAATAAAAAAAAACAACAAAACGAACAATTGATAAACATACAATAAGTTAAAAGTCAATCATTCTTGTTTCCTTATAGTACGCTCCCCAGACCGCTTTCGGGTACGCGTGACGGGCGCACCCCACGAAAAAAAACATTTTTTTTTTTTCACAGCGGGGCCCTTTTAAAGCCTCCACATCAAACCTAGGGGGTCAAGGAGGATCTACTATGCCCCCTTATGGGCATTTGCCCCTTCGTTCTGGCCTCCTCTTGTCTCTCGATCCTACCGAGAGACAAGATGGCGGCCGCTAACGACTGTTTAGAATGTTGACAAACACCGGAGAGCCAATCAGCTTCGCTTTGCAAAGCTCCGTTACGCGAATGGTACGCGAACTAGTGCGCTATCCAGGACGCTGTCACAGATATATCTGTTTTTTAAAATGTTAATTTCTCAAAATCCACTGGAGCACATATATTGAGACCCAGCAAAGGCACATCGGGCTAACAGTCCCTACAATTTTGCCAAGTTTTGTGCAAATCCATTCAGCCGTTCGAGCTAAAAGTGAGGCCAAATGCCCTATGGAAAAATGAATGGGAAAAACGTGTTTTGGGACCCCCCTTTTTTCTCGGCCCCCCCTTAATGGAACCCCCCAAATTTTCAGAGGCTGATCAGAAAATAAATGTGCCATTTTCCTGAAAATTTCAGACGATTCCGTCCACAAACGCCAAAGTTATTAGACATAGAATTTTCAAAAGTTCCATAGAGAAAAAATCCTAACTATATATACCTACTGGCGACCGCCAGTAGGTAATATATATATATATATATATATATATATATATATATATATATATATATATTACCTACTGGCTGTCGCCAGTAGGTATATATAGTTAGGATTATTTGTCTAAGGAACTTTTGAAAATTCTATGTCTAATAACTTTGGCGTTTGGGGACGGAATCGGCTGAAATTTTCAGGAAAATGGCACATTTTGTTTCTGAGCAGCCCCCGAAAATTTGGGGGGTTTCGTCAAGGGGGGGCCGAGAAAAAAGGGGGGTCCCAAAACGCGTTTTTCCCATGTTAATTTCCATAGGGCCTTTGGCCTCACTTTTAGCTCGAACGGCTGAATGGATTTGCACGAAACTTGGCAAAATTGTAGGGACTGTTAGCCCGATGTGCCTTTGCTAGGTCTCAATATATGTGCTCCAGTGGATTTTGAGAAATTAACGTTCAAAACAAGATATATATCTGTAACAGCGCTCCGGGCTGCGCTCCGGTCCGCTTACTTTTCGCGAAACGGAACTTTGCGATGCGAAGCTGATTGGCTCCCCGGTGTCTGTCAACATTCTAAACAGTCCGGAGCGGCCGCCATTTTATCTCTCGGTAGGATCGAGAGAGAAGAAGAGGTGAAAAACGAAGGGGGAATTTAATGAAAGGGGGCAAGGTATACCCCTCTTGACCCCCTAGGAATGTTGTTGGGGTTTTTAAAGGGTCCCGTGGGGAAAATAAAAAAATATATATTTTTCACGGTAGAAGCGCTTCCTGGGCCGCGAACTGGTAGCGAAACGGGAATTCGCCATTTTGTGCTTCGTTTTAATTAAATCACTAGGTATAAGGGGGTGCGGGAGACCATTTTGTGCTTCGTTTTAATTAAATTACTAGGTATAAGGGGGTGCGGGAGACGTATCCTAATCCCTTATGTTTTCTGAGGGTGGCTGAGGAGGCTCATATATGTTGAACATGTCTTCCAGCGGCTGTGCTGGAGCTTTTTTTTTTTTTGCTGCGTGACGTCTGTTAACGTTCGATTCGAAGGAAATCAGGAAGTGTTGACCACCAATTTGTCAGTGCGATAAAATATTTTGTTATAAATGAATCCGTATTGATAAACATTGTCTGCGCCATCTTGCCTTTTTTCCAATGCCACAATTTTGTCGTGCACGGCAGCCATTTTAGATGCCAGGCCGGTCCCAGGCTATCACCTAGCCCTGCGGATGTAGTTTATGGCCCTAGCTGTAGAGAATCCAGACATGCCTACCCTCCCGATTCAGGCGTGAGACTACTGATTTCAGTGCTAGTCTCCCGCCTCCCGATTCCTGCAAGCAAAAACCCGGGGGCATATTACCAACAACTAGCGATAATTTATGTCTCTAACTTGTTTAGAGACAAAAATTATCGCCACACATCGGCGATTTTTATCGCAGATAAACCTTGCTATTAGCAAGGTTTATCGCAAATGCGATAAAAAACGGCCGCAATGCATGAATATCGCTGAAAAGTCAGCGATATTCATGCATTATCCAGCAAATGCTCTTAGCCATGTTATCCACCTCCCATTGGATAACATGGCTAAGAACTGCTCGCAAATGCGAAAAAAACCGGCCGCAATGCATGAATATCGCTGAAAAGTCAGCGATATTCATGCATTATCCAGCAAATGCTCTTAGCTATGTTATCTACCTCCCATTGGATAACATGGCTAAGAACTGCTCGCAAATGCAATAAAAAACGGCCGCAATGCATGAATATCGCTGAAAAGTCAGCGATATTCAATCATTATCCAGCAAATGCTCTTAGCCATGTTATCCACCTCCAATTGGATAACATGGCTAAGAACTGCTCAGGGCAGGTGTTAGCTTGTGGAGATATTCGCGCTTAGCGCGAATATCTCCAAAATTTGGTAATAGTAGATAGCGATGTAAGGGACTGTTTCCAGTCGCTAACATCTTGGCACGCCCACTTTGCATGTCATTAGTGATAGATATCACTGACATGCAAAGCGGGGCCCAAGATGGTCGCTATCTCCTTTTAGCTGTCACTAACTGGTGTTAGCGACAGCTTGGTAATAGGGAGATAATTTTATCTCCGCTTTCTTGGCTTTTAAAGCCAAAAAAGCGGAATTAAACCCCCTTGATAATATGCCCCACGATTCCTCGGGGGTTTCAACTGACAGGGCTTGGTATTGTGTTACGTGATAATTCTTCCAGGAAACATCAGAGGGTCGATGTGGAGTTCTAGAAGGGGTGATAAACCATTTAAGCCTCATGAACAAGCGCATGGTCTTTTAAAGATCTGTGAAGTACTCAGGGCGGCGGTGTGTGTGTGCCCTCTTTTAGGAGCGGGCGGGAGGGGGGACACTGCCAGCAACTTGCCAGGCCAGGCAGTGTTCAACACTTGCATCACCCTTTCTCTGCCTGCTATTACGCTCCATGCTTCGGAAAGGTAAGAAAAAGAACGTGCATTTGAGTTTGAAATGTCCGATCCTGTAGCAGTACACTTGCAAAGCCCACACATGACAATAACCCGATTCAAGGCCCCATTCACCCGATTTTTTAATAATATATAGTACTCCTAAAAAGTAGGATTATAAAACTTTATTAACTTTTAAATATAACGAACGTAACAAAAACTGTAAATATATTTAAACATTTTTTGACAAAAAAAAACAACAATGGTCCGAAGCTGTCTTTTGTGCGAATAGTCCCAAGGCAGCACAACGTGCTGAGTTGTGGACGGCACCCAGGTGAAGAACCATCACTTCTTTAAACCCCATGGTGACCAACTAAGTGCAGGTTTTACATAAAGTAGTGTTTACCTAGAGTGGTGCTGTGTAGGACACTCTGAATGGAAATTAACCAGAACTATAACGATAACAACAACAACAACAATAATATAACTTTTATGCTTAAATTACGCAAACATTTAGCTAATGTGCTAAAGGGGGGAGTCGCCATTTCTTTTGATAATTTATTCACCCATCCGTAGCCTCTCTATTCTCCATTACAATGTGTTTCTTGCTGAAATTAACCAGAACTATAACCATAACAACAACAACAACAATAATATAACTTTAATGTCCAAATTACGCAAAGATTTAGCTAATCTGCTAAAGGGGGGAGTAGCCATTTCTTTTGATAATTTATTTATCCATCCGTAGCCTCTCTAATCTCCATTACAATGTGTTTCTTGCTGTCGCTAGCTGATGAAAAAACTAAAGTGATAACTTCCTCATCCTTATTTTGTCTTTCTTTGTTCCTTAAGATGTTATCTGTGTCAACCTCTTCCGAGAATGCTGATGCGTTAGGGATTTCCTTGTGTTTCTTAATAGCATTGGCGTCTGCACACTTCTTTGTCAATTCTGTTTATTTGATAACTGTTTCATAAACAGACGATATCTTTGTTTAGTCATTAGTGTTAAGTGTGTCTGAAACTACAGTGCCGTTCTGTTTTTCTTTCTTCAGGCTCTACAGAGTTTTGTGTGTTGTTCTTTTGAGCGACAATTATTCCAGAGGTTTCAGGTCCACTTGTTTTGTCCTGCAGTGAGTTAACAGCTTTAGAGACTTCATGTTTATTTGCTATGTTCTGCTGTGCGTCAACTGCTTCCGAGACGTCAGCCTCATTTGTTATGTTTGACTAGATCCTGGACCTGCCCGGCCACGCCCAAAATGGCTCCGGTGTAAATGGGACTCGTAACTGCTTGTTGTGTACTGGTTGTCCAACCTTGATATCACGAGATACGTATGCAGTTGTGAAGCACATGGCGGAGGCTCGTCTGCTGTAGTGGGGCGCCCCTTTATCGTTTCAGTTGCCATTCCGCCCGCTTTTGCTACACTGTGCCTTTTCCGCCATTCAGCTGTTTACCGCCCACTCTTACGGCTACAGCGTCTTGCTCACCATGTAGTTGAGTTGCTCCCACTCTTGCGGTGCAGCGATAGGCGGCTGCCACAGGACTCTTAAAATGGCGGCCGGCTCTTCGGATTTGGGCCTGGTCCAGTAAAATGGCCCTGGGACACTTTGGAACTCGGACGCTTGTCTGCCAGGGCTTGGGTCCCATTCTCGAAAGCGTCCCCTCAGCCTTGAAGATTCTACAAAAGTCTTGGGGGACCTCGACTCCCGCAGGCTTCCGGTGGGGAGCGGCTGCCATGATTGCTTGCGGAATGGCCACGACGGAGCTACGAGATGGTGGTGCTCTCATGGTGACGCCAGCTTCAGTCTGAAACATCCAGAAACAAGGTGGGGCTTTCATCGTTTGGGAAAAAAAATGTTTTAATCCAATGAAAAGTGTTATTTTTAGGTCACATGACCTAGTCTTACATCATTAGGAAAACAAAAGTAAAATGAACCAATGAAAAGTTTTATTAACAAGTCACATGACCTGTTATGCTTACGTTACGTGCTGTGCGGCGCGCTCTGGATCGTTTCCGGGAAGCTGCGCCTTGCGCACCGGAGCACTTCCGGGTGCGCTAACGCGGCGCGTCATATGACGCATTACGCGACAACACAGGTCCAGAATATAGTCAAAATGTCTCCACCAACCAGCGGTCGGAATACAACCGCTTTCAGCAGTCCAAAAAGTTCGGTTAAATCTTAAGAGCGGGAGCAACTCAACTACATGGTGAGCGAGACGCTGTAGTCGCAAGAGCTGGGACTTATAGTGCAGGATTTCAATTATTTGCCTCCAGTGGCTTGTGTGCTGCACAATATTTTTTATGGACTGCTTTTTACCCTCCAGTGGGCTTCGGGGTTACAATCAGGTCCAGCCGCAGAGAGATCGCACCACCCCCTGGTTTCTCATCTGGGGCTCGTCTTACTGGCACTGCCCAGGACTGTGACAGCGCAGCTGTGTTCTTGGATAAAAAACCGGATTGTAACCCCGAAGCCCACTGGAGGGTAAAAAGCAGTCCATAAAAAATATTGTGCAGCACACAAGCCACTGGAGGCAAATAATTGAAATCCTGCACTATAAGTCCCAGCGTGCACCTCAGTAAAATGGACACACCGGAGGTCAATAAAGTGGTGCAGCAGCGCGAGGGACTAAATGGAAGTTTGATCGGTGTGCTGACAACGTGCCTCTGAGGAAGGAGAAAGTAAGCTCCGAAATGCATTAGGCAAATGGACATAATCTGTCGGAGTTGCACTCCGGTTTTTGGAAATAAAGGGGTTACCTGACAGCTGGAGGAGTGCGCCTCTCATTGCAGGGCGTTTTTCTGAAGGAATATATATATATATATATTCACTGAAAAAACCATATGTTTCACACACGTTATAGTTTAGAATTATCATTTAAAAAACCTTGCAAATTCACTGAAAAAACCATAGGTTTCACACATGTTATAGTTAGCTGGACATTTCACCCATACAAAACCTTAGAAATTTCCCCATTATAGTTAGTTCAGCTAACTATAACTTGCGCGCCCGCAATGCACTGCTGATGACATCACATATTACATCACTCATGACATGGTCAGTGACTTATTTACCCATTTATTCTTCCATCGACCTTTAGATATACATATATAAAAAATATTTATTTTTCAGAAAGACACACATTCACTGGATGATGTCATCAGGGATGTCATTTGAGATGTCATCAGTGATGTCATGAGTGATGTCACTGACCATGTCATGAGTGATGTAATATGTGATGTCATCAGCAGTGCATTGCGGGTGCGCGAGTTATAGTTAGCTGAACTAACTATAACCGGGGAATTTCAAAGGTTTTGTATGAGTGAAATGTCCAGCTAACTATAACATGTGTGAAACCTATGGTTTTTTCAGTGAATTTGCAAGGTTTTTTAAATGCTAATTCCTAACTATAATGTGTGTGAAACCTATGGTTTTTCCAGTGAATTTGCAAGGGTTTTTAAATGCTAATGCCTAACTATAACGTGTGCCAAACCTATGTTTTTTTCAGTGAATTTCAAAGGCTTGTTAAATGCTAATTCCTAACTATAATGTGTGTTAAACCTGTGGTTTTTTCAGTGAATTTCCAAGGTTTTTTAAATGCTAATTTCTAACTATGACATGTGTGAAACCTATGGTTTTTTCAGTGAATTTCCATAGTTTTTAAAATGCTAATTTCTGTATCAATTTTTATATTTTTTACATATTTATTTTCCACAAACTGCCTTTGTATATTGTAATAGATTGACTGTATCCAGTAATATGCAATGGCACAGCTAATTTTTATGAGTTGGATAAAGTTGAACAGTATAGTCTACATCTTCAATCAACATATAAACACTCAAATTTGTTATCTTAATTTTTTGGTGTGTGTTTTTTTCCAATGTGCGCACAACGTGCGCGCACCTGCGATTCTTTAAAAAAAAAAAAAAGGTTTTTTGCCCTTCGAGGTCCTTCAGGGATCCCCCTAAGAAGACCTAGGGGGTCAGAGAGTCTCTACCCTACCCCCTTTTCACGTTCTCCACTTTTGTTTTTAAGTCACTTCTGCCTAGAGGGTGCATGCAACGTGTGCGCACCTCGCGTTTTTTTTAAACATTTTTTTTTTTGCCCTTCGGGGTCCTTCAGGGACCCCTGAGAAGGCCTAGAGGGTCAGGGAGGCTCTACCCTGCCCCCTTTTCACGTTCCCCACTTTTATTTTTGACTCACTTCAGCCTCAAGGGTGCGTGCAACGTGCGCGCACCTCGCGATTTAAAAAAAAATGTTTTATTTGCCCTTCGGGGTCCCTCAGGGACCCAGTGAGAAGGCCTAGGGGGTCAGGAAGTCTCTTCCCTGCATCCTACATACTATTTTTTAAAAGCTTTTACGAAAATCGGGTAAAACGTCATTTATATGCGACAGTCGCGAACGTGTTAGCTCCCGTGCGCGCACCCGCACGTAAAGTCATGTGACTTGAAAACAACACTTTGATTGGTTTATAGTAGTTTCTTTTCCAGAATCTTCAGAAACCCCACTCACTTCCCTCACTATCTCTATCAGTGTCCTGAGAGAAGGATCTTTGCTGATTTGTTCCAGCTTTTCTTCTTATCTAATGGCAGAACAGCAGCCACACGATTCTTCTGACTCAGATGTGGACTTGGTGGAAGAACAGCCACGTACTAAGAAGATGAAGGAGTCCTTCATCTGGAAATTCTTCACCTAAACAGAGGGGCAGAAGTAAGTGAATGCACCGAAGGTAACCTGCACTATTTGTGGAAGTGTGCTATCGAGGGGAGGCCCAAAGAAAAAATATTCCTTCAGCATCCACACCATGATGCGGCATGTGAAGAATGTGCATCCTCACAACTTTGCTCGTGCTTCTACAAGAGCCCTTGCTGCCGAACTTCCAGCTGCTGTCCCCAGCACCTCATCATCAGCAGCATCTCCATCGACATCAAGTTTAGATGTCCGGCCACTTTTGGCTAATGTACATATAAAATGCAACTTCTGCTACGAGATCCTCTGCTATGGAAAGCAGAGTATGAACTTAATCGAAATGAAGATTAGGCAGCACTTATGCTCCCGCAGATAATTTTTATTTTTATTTTGTTTGTTCCTGTTGAGCAGTTTTTTGTTTCATGTTTATTTTTTTCTTACAAAAAAATGCAAAAAAATATAAAACTGTTCAAAAATAATTTTAAACAAAAAGACAAAAAAACAGTCATTTTCAGAACTAACTTCACTTCTCTATAAAGAGCTGTATTTCTAATATACTGTGTCATACTTTTTTTGAATGAATGTGTAGTGTATAAATGAATGACTGAAATGACTGAGTGAAGGGGAGGAAGGGACTAAGAGAATGAGTGAGGAAAGGGGAGTATGACGAGTGAGGAAAGGGGAGTCAAAGAGTGAATGAAACCAGAGGACTAAGTGTAGGTGATACAGGTAAGGGGAGTGAAAGAGTAAGGGAATGGCAGTAAGGAAAGGAAAGTGAGGGAGGGGGAGTGAGAAAAGGGGAGCAGGGGACAGAGACAGGGAAGGGGAGTAAGAGATGGAGAGGGAGAAGTAGAGCAGGCTAAAGGGAGTTAAAATAGGAAAACTAGAGTGATGGTGAGAGAAGGGGTATAACAAGAAAAAGGGGTAAGGGAAAGTAAGAGATGGGGAGTGAGGGAGAGAGAAGTGGAGTGAGGGGATGTAGGGAGTTAGGAAAGCAGAGTGAGAAAAGGGGAGTCAGGATTTCAATGAGGGAAGGAGAGTGAGGAAGAGTGAGGAAAAGACAGCGGAAAAGAGGAGGGGTGTGAGATACAGACAGGAGGAAGTGTAGTGGGGAAGGGGAGTGACGGTGCGTTAAGGGCAGTGACAGTTAGGCAAGGGGTATGAAGGTGAGGTAAGGAGAATGAAGGAGAAGAAATAAAATAAAGAGAGAAGGAATGTGAGTGAGGGAGAGTCGAGGAATGGTAGAAAGACAGAGGAAAGAAGATTAAGGGTAAGGGAGAGAGAGGGAAAGAGTGACAGATAGGGAGAGCAAGGGACTGAGAGGGAGTGAGGCAGTTAGAGTGAGTGAGACAGAGGGAGACAGGGAGAGAAACATGGATGAAAAAAAGTGAGTGAGGGAATGAACAAAGGGGAGTAAGTGAGATGGAGTGAGGGAGTGACGAAAGAGGAGTAAAGGAAGGAGAGTGAGGGAAAGGGAGTGAGACAAGCAGAGCGAGGGGGGCGAGGAAAAGGGAGTGGGTAAGTGAAGGGGTGAGAAATACAGATAGGATGAAGTGCAAAGGGGGAAAGGGAGTGACGGTGAGTGAAGGGCAGTGACAGTTAGGGAAGGGGTATGAGGGTAAGGGAAGGAGAATGTGGGAAAAGGAAGAAAATTAAGAGAGAGGGAAAGTGAGTGAGGAAGAGAGGAGGAGTGATATAAAGAGAGAGGAAAGGAGTTTAAGGGTAAGGGAGACAGAGGGACATAATGAGAGAGAGGGAGATCAAGGAACTGAGAAGGAGTGAGGCAGTTAGAGTGAGTAAGACAGAGGGAGACAGGGAGAGAAAAATGGATGAAAAAGTGAGTGAACGAGGCAAAGCAGCTTTACAGGCAAGTTTACTTACAAATTTGCTTCCAAACGAAAATATTCTCCCAGAGAATATATATAGAAAAATTGCAGAAAAGAAATCAGTGATATACTTGATGCCAATTCTGCAAGAATGTTCAATATTCAATGAAAAAATGATACACTTAGAAAATCAAGAAATTATACAACTGGAAGCTATTGATAGAATAGAGCATGAAGGAGCTACTATTATTTTCAGAGTTTGATTTCTACATGCTACTGATAAAGTTGGTATGCAATTTCTACAGCACACCCAGGATCTTTATTACACACCTTTAAATAAATGCTTTTGTAGTTTTAAAACAGTGTCAATCACACACCAGATTTTCTTAAGCAGAATCTTGAATTGTGTACCAGTCACTGGAATCATAGAATGACATAGCTTTCCTCTTATTTTACACTCATATTTTTGAAGATAACCAATCAAATATCTTCCCACACAAATTCAAAACCAAACTAACATTTTAATTGGTTCTACATTGAAACACTTTCAATGTCACATAAAATTCAACCTTCCCCCGCTGCTCTCTCTGCCTGTTACCATGGTAACACTCCATATACACCTAACTGAACTCACAGGTGAAAAGTTCACCTGCAAAGCAAACCAGCAAGGGTGTTTGACTTTTCAAAACAACAGCGAATCCTGTGCAATATTCCTTTCAATCACTTTCTCTCAACCATTAGCATTTCTCCTTAAAAAAGACAGTTGCATGCACCCTAGTTTTCAATGTTGAATTTACAGAAACCACCAAACATTTATTCTTTTTCAAGTGCACTGAACCTCATCCACATTTTTTTCTAAACTCCTACTTTTCAAACTGCCATTTCATTCCCAGAGCCCATCTGAGTACAACCAGATCTCCCTTCAAGATGCTTAAAGTGTGGATTGTAGGACACAGCTATATTTCTGGAGTGAAAGGTATGCAGCAAATAGATGCTTTCTCAACCTTGACTTACCAAATGTGGATATTATGTGGATTGGCCAGAGAGGATTGAGATGTCACCAATTGATGCCATTGGTAAAATCCTTTTTGCATCTCCCACTCCCTGACCTCATAATTGTGCACTGTGGTGGCAATGACCTAGGCACTTTGACTGGGGTAGGTCTGGAAATGCTTTTAAAGGACACCTTTGGGCAATTGATGTCACTTTTTCCACAAACTGCCTTTGTGCATTCTAATATATGCCAAAGGCAAAAATGGAACCGGTCCAGCCAATATTGTCCACAGATTGAGAAAGCAAGGAAACATGTAAATAAGTCTGTTTCTGCTTTCCTCAGAGACTATGGTATGGGTTTTATATACCACTTGCATTACAACATGCAAGGCATTTATAGAGGAGACGGTGTACATTTCACAGATGAGGGAAACCGAGTCTTCCTCTTGAATTTTAGACTCTGCATCGGTACTTACTTGTAGGTACAAAAACACTCAATAAACACAACAGCTCTTTTTAGAGCCATCCAACATCTAAACACTCAAACTCGTTATTTAACTGTATTTTTTTTTGACCTGCCCGCAGCGTGCGCGCACCTTGCAATTTCTTTTTTTTAATTGTTTTTGTTTGCCCTTTGGGGTCCTTCAGGGAACCCCTGAGAAGGCCTAGGGGGTCAGGGAGTCTCTACCCTGCCCCCTTTTCACGTTCTCCACTTTTGCTTTTGGCTCCCTTCTACTTTGGAGGGACAAAATGGCGGCCAAAGGGTGCGAGTACCGTGCGCTCATCCCGCGATATAAAAAAACGTTTTTGGGGTCCTTCGGGGTCCTTCAGGGACCCCCTGAGAAGGCGTAGGGGGTCAGGAAGTCTCTACCCTGCCCCCTTTTCACGTTTTCCACTTTTGTTTTTAACTCTCTTCTGCCTTGGACACAAAATGGCGGCTAATACTTTCTGGTTTCCAGTGATTAGAATGTTGACAGACGTCTAACAACAAATCAGAATTCAGCTCGCGGACACCCGATTCGCGCACCGTGCGCGCACAGGTGTGCGCATGGTGCACGCTTATAGATATATATATATTTTCTTTTAATTTTCTCAGAAACTACTGGAAGGATTTACACCATTTAACCAAAAGCGTGATCTGCAAATCAGACTCCACCATTCTGCCAAATTTGGTGTAATTCCGTTCAGCGGTTCAGGCTGCAGCCATGTCTAATCGTCCTATGGAAATTAACATGGGCAAAACACGTTTTGGGACCTCCCTTTTTTCTCGGCCCCCGCTTGACGGATCTACCCGAGACTTTCAGGGAAGGAGCGGAGTTGAGTGAACCATCTTCTTTGAGAAATTCCCGAAGATTCAACAACCGGTGCCAAAGTTATTCCCAATAGAATGTTGCTGATTTCCTATGGAAACTAGGTCCTAACTATAACTACCTACTATATATATATATATATATTCACTGAAAAAACCATAGGTTTCACACCAGTTAAGACTTCTGCTGCCATATCGCGGACCATGTCATGAGTGATGTAATATGTGACGTCTTCAGCAGTGCATTGCAGGCGCGCAAGTTATAGTGAGTCCAACTAACTATAACTTGGAATTTCAATGGTTTTATGTCAGTAAAATTTCCAGCTTACTATAACTGGTGTGAAACCTATGGTTTTTTTAGAGAATTTAATAGGTTTTTTGTATAGTAATTCCTAACTATAACTGGTGTGAAACCTATGTTTTTTTCAGTGAATTTCATAGGTTTTTAAATGCGAATTCGTTTCTATATCGAGGTTCTAACCTACGATTTTTTTAATCAATTTGCTGTTTTGAGTAAGTATTAATTATTTTTTATTTTTATTTTATTTATTTTTTTAATCATTTTTTCCTGGGGCGCTCTGGGTGCGCGCTCCGGTAAGCTCTCCGGAAAGCGCACCCAGAGCGCTACTTTCGTTCATGAAAAAAAATATGAATGAAAAGTAAATAATAACGCAAGACATTTAGTACCATACATATAAAAGCAGTTTTTTTTAAATAAGGAAATAAAAATGATTTTGCATTTCCGTGAAACTATCAAAACGTCACTTCGGCGCGCCGCGTAAGCGCCCCCGGAAGCGCCTACGTTCACGCCACGTAAGCGCCCCAGAAGTGCCTACGTTCGCGCCGCGTATGCACCCCGGAAGCGCCTACGATCGCGCCGCGTATGCGCCTACGTTCGAGCCACGTATGCGCCCCGGAAACGCCTACGTTTGCACCCCATATGTGCCCCGGAAGCGCCTATGTTTGTGCCGTGTGTGCGCACCCGGAAGCGCTCCGGTGCGTGCAGCGTCATCGCGTCAAGTCATGTGACCTTAAAATACCACTTTTCATTGGTTGCTAACAAAGAATGAAATCCCCACCCATTTCCTTCACTTCTTCTTTCACTTTTGTGACTGAAAGACCTGCCTTTTTGCTCTTGCCTCTTTCTGGGTTAATCATGGCTGCCAGACCATCCAGCAGTGAAGATGAGCCTGAATTCATTGATGAAGAGCCTCCTCAGCCAAAGGTGGAGGAGCATTTCATTTGGAATTTTTTTTCAATACCAGCTGACCACAAAAAGGTGAATGCTCCAAAAGTGGAGTGCAGGATCTGCAAAAAAGTCCTGTCACGGGGTGACCCCAAAAAGAAATATTCTTTTGGGAACTTTACAATGATACGGCATGTGGAGAGGAGGCACCCCCAGAATTTTGCCCGGGAAAGTCTCAGGGCTCTGGCACAAGAGGTTCCCAGTGATGGGGCCTCTACATCCACCGGAGGAGCAACTACTTCTGTGAGGGGGCGATCGCAGGAGCTGGTTCCAAATATTCAACCTGCATTCAAAAAAGGTGTCCTGAAATGCAGATACTGCGATCAACTCCTTACCTATGGGGAGCAGAGTGTCCTGCTCATGGTTCGAGCATTGGAGAACCATCACTGCCGTTCCCAGACCTAATTTTGTTTTGTTTTTTTGCTCCTGTTGAGCAGTTTCCATTCCCTGTTTTTGTTTCTGTTCTTAAAAAAGAAAAAAGAAGAAAAAAAAAGTTCTTTTCAGAACTACCTCCAATTGTCATCAAAGAGCTATATTCTTAAAAAAATGAAAAAGAGTAAGTGAAGTGGAGTGCATTGATAATGGAAAGGAAAATGAGTACAAAAGAACAGAAAGGTATGAGAGGAGAAAGGAAGTGAAGTAGGGGGACTGAAAGAAGGTGAGTGTTGGGAAGGAAAGTAAGGAGAAGGAGAGTGAATATGGGGAATGTGGATATTCAAAGAAAATGTTGAAAAGGAACAGGGGTGTGGAAGGGTAAGAAAAGATGCATTGCTGGAGTTGAAGACTGAAGGCCTCATTTATGAGGCCATGCGTCACTTTAAGGCCACCAGAGCGTCACTTTTGTTGACGCATCAGTACAGTAAAAAATGCACCTTATTCAGTCATATTTACAAAGTGACACATCTAGGTAGATGCGTCACTTTGTAAGCCCCTGTGCCACATTATACCTACGTCAGGTGTAAAGTACGCAAAAGGGACGTATTGACGCAAGAAAGGGTCGTAGAGGTGACACAGTGAAATCTATGAGATATCACTGCGTCACTTTTATGACGCTGTTGCATCCAAATCTTACGCCTGTATCACAGCAGGCATAATACTGATGCAAGCCCTTTCACATGGGGCCTGGCCCCATGTGAAAGGATGCATTGCTGGAGTTGCATCATTTTTGTGACACACTCCAGCAATGCATCACTTTTGCGCTTACAGATACGTCTGAAATACTGACCTATCTGTAAGAACTTCCAACATAATACGTCATAAATTTAATATGACGCATGAGTAGAAGACTGACGGACTCGTTCATGAAGCCATGCGTCACTTTAACGCCACTGGAGCGTCACTTTTTGCGACGCACCAGTGCTATAAAAAATGCACCTTATTCAGTCATATTTACAAAGTGACGCATCTAGGTAGATGCGTCACTTTGTAAGCCCCTGCGCCACATTATTCTTACGTCAGGTGTAATGTATGCAAAAGGGACGTATTGATGCAAGAAAGGGTCGTACAGGTGACGCAGTGAAATCTATGAGATATCACTGCGTCACTTTTATGACGTTGTTGCGTCCAAATATTATGCCTGTTTCACAGCAGGCATGCAGGCCCTTTCACAGGGGGCCTGGCCCCATGTGAAAGGATGCATTGCTGGAGTTGCTTCATTTTTTAGACACACTCCAGCAATGCATCACTTTTGCGCTTACAGATACGTCTGAAATACTGACGTATCTGTAAGAACTTCCAACATAATACGTCATACATTTAATATGACGCATGAGTAGAAGACTGAAGGCCTCATTTATGAGGCCATGCGTCACTTTAACGCCACCGGAGCGTCACTTTTTGTGACGCACCAGTGCTGTAAAAAATGCACCTTATTCAGTCATATTTACAAAGTGACGCATCTAGGTAGATGCGTCACTTTGTAAGCCCCTGCGCCACATTATTCCTACGTCAGGTGTAATGTATGCAAAAGGGACGTATTGACGCAAGAAAAGGTCGTAGATGTGATGCAGTGAAATCTATGAGATATCACTGAGTCACTTTTATGACACTGTTGCGTCCAAATATTACGCCTGTTTCACAGCAGGCGTGCAGGTCCTTTCACATGGGGCCTGGCCCCATGTGAAAGGATGCATTGCTGGAGTTCCTTCATTTTTGAGACACACTCCAGCAATGCATCACTTTTGCGCTTACAGAATCATCTGAAATACTGACCTATCTGTAAGAACTTCCAACATAATACGTCATAAATTTAATATGACGCATGAGTAGAAGACTGACGGACTCGTTCATGAAGCCATGCGTCACTTTAACGCCACCGGAGCGTCACTTTTTGTGACGCACCAGTGCTGTAAAAAATGCACCTTATTCAGTCATATTTACAAAGTGACGCATCTAGGTAGATGCGTCACTTTGTAAGCCCCTGCGCCACATTATTCCTACGTCAGGTGTAATGTATGCAAAAGGGACGTATTGACGCAAGAAAAGGTCGTAGATGTGATGCAGTGAAATCTATGAGATATCACTGAGTCACTTTTATGACACTGTTGCGTCCAAATATTACGCCTGTTTCACAGCAGGCGTGCAGGTCCTTTCACATGGGGCCTGGCCCCATGTGAAAGGATGCATTGCTGGAGTTCCTTCATTTTTGAGACACACTCCAGCAATGCATCACTTTTGCGCTTACAGATACATCTGAAATACTGACGTTTCTGTAAGAACTTCCAACATAATACGTCATAAATTTAATATGACGCATGAGTAGAAGACTGAAGGCCTCATTTATGAGGCCATGCGTCACTTTAACGCCACCGGAGCGTCACTTTTTGTGACGCACCAGTGCTGTAAAAAATGCACCTTATTCAGTCATATTTACAAAGTGACGCATCTTGGTAGATGCGTCACTTTGTAAGCCCCTGCGCCACATTATTCCTACGTCAGGTGTAATGTATACAAAAGGGACGTATTGACGCAAGAAAAGGTCGTAGAGGTGACACAGTGAATAAACTGGGTTTTCCCCATGCTTCGCTCCCTGGTCCGCTCCCCGATGCTCGTACCGGGTGCTCCCCCCGCGCAAATCGAAACATTTTTTTTTATTTTTTTCCCCCGCGGGACCCTATTATAGCCCTCACATCAAACCTAAGGGGTCAGGGGGGTCTACCCTACCCCCTTATAGTCATTTCCCCCTTTTTTCTTTGCCACATCTTGTGTCTCGATCCTACCGAGACACAAGGTGGCGGCCGCTCTGGACTGTTTGGAATGTTTACAGACACCCGTGAACTAGCTTTCCATGCGCAAGTCGCATGGCGCGCCCAATGTGCTCCCCGGTGCGCGTACCGGGGCGCGCCTATCGATATATATATATATTTTTTAACCTAAATTACTCAAATTCCACTGCAGCACATCTTGAGACATAGCAAAGGCACCTCGGGCTACCAGTCCCTACAAGTTTGCCAAGTTTGGTTGAAATCCATTCAGCCTTTCGGGCTAAAAGTGAGTTTGACCGCCTTATGGAAATTAACATGGAGAAAACATGTTTTGGGACCCCTCTTTTATCTTTGCCCCCACTTGACGAATCCCCCCCACATTTTCAGGGAAAGAGCGGAACGGAGCGGGCCACGAACTTTGAGAAAATCGTGAAGATTCGTCCACGGGCGCCAAAGTTATTCCCAATAGAATGTTGCGGATTTCTTATGGAAAGTAGATCCTAACTATAACTACCTACTGGCGTGACCGCCAGTAGGTAGTTATATATATATATATATATATATATATATATATATATACATATATATATATATATATATATATATATTACCTACTGGCGGTCGCCAGTAGGTATATATAGTTAGGATTTTTTCCCTATGGGATTTCTGAAAATTCTATGCCTAATAACTTTTGCGTTTGTGGACGGAATTGGCTGAAATTTTCAGGAAAATGGCACATTTTGTTTCTGAGCAGCCCTTGAAAATTTGGGGGGGTTTTGTGGAGGGGGGGGCCGAGAAAAAAGGGGGGTCCCAAAACGCCTTTTTCCCATGTTAATTTCCATAGGGCGGTTGGACTCACTTTTAGCCCGAACGGCTGAATGGATTTTCACGAAACTTGGCAAAATTGTAGGGACTGTTAGCCCGATGTGCCTTTGCTAGGTCTCAATATATGTGCTTCAGTGGATTTTGAGAAATTAACGTTTAAATCAAGATATATATCTGTAACAGCGCTCCGGGCAGCGATCCGGTTAGCGAACCTTTCGCGTATCGGAACTTTGCGATGCGAAGCTGATTGGCCCTCCGGTGTCTGTCAACATTCTAAACAGTCCGGAGCGGCCGCCATCTTGTCTCTCGGTAGGATCGAGAGACAAGAGGAGGCCAAAACAAAGGGGGAAATTACCATAAGGGGGCATAGTAGATCCTCGTTGACCCCCTAGGTTTTATGTGGAGGTTTTAAAAGGGCCTAGGAGGGTCCAAAAAAAAAAAAAAAAAAATATTTTTTTTTGCGTTGTAAGCGCCAAGTTCGCGAACCGGAAAGCGTTCTGGGCAGCGAACTTTATGGATAAAAGAATGAAAGACTTTTCTAATACTGTATGTTAATTGTTTGTTGTTTTTCTTGTTTTTTTTTGTTTTCTTTTTTTTAAAGTGTTTTTTTTATTTTGATTCTTTTTCATAATTTATTAAACTTTCTAACATTTCAGTGTCTGAAATGTCATTATTTTCTTGAAATATTGTTTGCAATCTGTGAGGTTGCAAAATGTCCTCATTTGCAAGGAGGACATCTACTGCTTGGACACATTGCAGCAGTTCATTATCCAAGCTTTCATCCATAAATTCCATGTCAATTTGTTCAATTAATTCCTGGCTGCTCTCTTGCAGGTCCATCTCAAAAGAAACTTGCTGCTCGCCTTCCATTTTGCCTGAAATTTGGATTAAAAAAATATATATTAGTAGAGATAGGGCACTGTTGGGATTAATTTTAGATAGGCAGTTTTTATCAGTGAATTTATCTTTTGGCAGTGTATAGTATGAGAGTGGAAATAGGACTATAAAAAAGTGTATGTGATTTAACCAAGACAAGCCTTACTCCATTCATAACTATAACAGAGAAGTCTATCTAAATACATTACTACTACAGAGGGATAGTGTATATCTAGCAGAAAAAGTCTACTATATTAAGTTATAGTGCACAATATATTAAATTATAACTTACCTTCACAAAGAAGTTGAAGTTTTTTGAAGCTATTGAAATAGGAGGTACAACAAGAAGTAGTAGTCAAAATGGCTGTGTTTCCTTCTCTCCCTTTATATATATACAGGTATATAACCAATCAAATGTCAGGTAATAAAAGTAGAAAATGAAAGTAAAATTTTCATTGGTTGTCAATTCCAACAATTCAGATGTGTTTTGTGAAGTAATTTACCCCACGGTACTTGGAGAGGTCTACAGGCTAAATGGCTAAATGAAATTTCAATGAAATTTGTGAGAATGGAAGGGATTGTTATGTAGTATGAGCTAATCTATATTTGGTGAGAGTGTCTCTAGTCGTTTTTCTGTAAATTACTTTCCCACCTTTTTTTAGGACCGCTTTCCGGAAAGCGGCCCGGTTAGCGAACCTTAAGCGTCACGGGAGTCCACCATTTTGTGTTTCGGTCGCATTAAGATACAAGATGGAGGGCAAATAATGTTTAGAATGGGTAGAAGGGGTCATGGTAGACTTATCTTGACCCCCTAGGTTTTCTGAGCGTGGCTGAGGAGGCTTATATGTGCGGAAAAAAAACATTTTTTTAAAAAATCCGCGAGGTTAGCTTTCGGTTAGCGAACCGGGTAGCGCTCCGGGGAGCGAATTTTGTGGAAAGTTAGTGAAAAAAGTTAGAGAAAAATAATAATTGTGAGTGATCAGATGTAGGGTAGCTCTGAGAAGAGCTTTTGGTTTATGGTACATTTAGGTACTTATAAGTAGGTACCAATGCACAGTCTTAAATTCAGAATGAAAATTCTGTTGCCCTCATCTGAGAAGTGAACTCCATCTCCTCTGTAGATATCTTGCATGTAGTAACGCAAGTTATTGTTGTACAGAGAGCCCATTCCATGGTCTCTCATGTAAGCTGAAACAGATTTGTTTACATGCTTCCTCGCTTTCTCAATTTGTGGACAAAATTGGTTGGACCACCTCCATTTCTGTCTTTGGCATATATTGGAATATACCAAGGCAGTTTGAGGAAAAAGTGCCATTAATTGCTCAAAGGTGTCCTTTAAAAGCATTTCCAGACCTACCCCTGTCAAAGTGCCCAAATCATTACCTCCACAGTGCACTATTAACAGGTCAGGTTTTGGCAAATGCATAAAGGTTTTCACCAATGGTATCAATTGGTGACATTTTAATCCTCTTTGGCCCAACCACTTAATTTCCACATCTTGTAAATTGAGGTTAGGTAAATTTCTGTTCTCAGCATACCTTTGAGCCCAGTGGATGTAACTATGTCCAACAATCCAGACCTTAAACATGGTGGGAGAAGGTTGTTCTGCAGTCAGATGAAGTGTGGTAATGAAAGGGCAGTTGAAACAGTAGGAGTTTCTAAAGAAAAAAAACTGTGGATTTACAATGCTAATGATTCATTAGCAGTGATTGGTGCATTTCCATTTCTGAAAACAGAAAGTTAGGGTGCATGGATGTGTTCTTTGAAACATGTAATTTGAATGGTCAAGGAAGAAACATTTAATGAAAGATTGCTCTGGATACGCAGGTGCACTGAGAGTTCAGAGTTCAATTGAAACATTGTTGTGTGAATTTGCAAACATGAGAGGTCTTCCAGGAGGTGGTTGCTATGGAAACAAGGCAGAGAGGGCAGAGGGGGGAAGGGTTTTGATTTGAAAAAAGTGAGGGAAGAGGTATGATTGGCTAATATGAGAGATATGTGAAATGAATATCTGTATTTCTGTGCTTTCAATAGCTGCAGCCTTTGGAGTGCATCCTTTTTCTTCTGCTGAAGACAATTTGGTGTATTTCTGAGACTGTTTTCAAAACTCAAAAAATATTTGCTAAGGTGAGAAAAGATTTATTTAATTTAGATAGAGAATAGTATGATTTAAGGAGAAAATGATGAAGAAAGCTGTGTTTTTAAAATGTGGTTTTGTCTCTAGTGATATACTAATAGAATTAGTTTCATAGAGAAATTGTAATTGCATATTTGGTGTAACATTCTGGCATGCAGTAACACAAGTTATTGTGGTACATGGAGCCCATTCCATGGTCTGTTATGTAAGCTGAAACAGATATGTTGTTTTTAAAAACGATTTAAGAAATCAATTACATTTCTGGATATGTACTGCTAGAGCTTCATAGGTTGTTTTGAGCCATATTTATAAGGTATTTGAGTGTCTAAGATGTTATGTTTTCCTTTTAAAATGTAAAGTGTTCCTCATGGGGCAAGTGTCTTGTAAATACGCTCCCACTTGTGCTTGGCAAATTTAGATTTTGATTATGGGAGTTACCTAGCCATGTTAATAGTGTCCCAAAAATGGTGCTAGGGCATTCCAGAAAACACTTTCATGTGTCTCAAGGACATTTTTAGTCATTTCTTCATGAATGCAGGTATACAATTGATTTATATGCTGTGTTTAAAAACGAATTTTGAAATCAATTACATTTCAGGATATGTACTGTTAGAGCTTCATAGGTTGTTTGGGGTCATATTTAGAAGGCATTTTAGTGTCTTTGATGTTATTTTTCCCTTTTTAAATGGAAAGCGTTCCTCATGGGGCCCTGAGCAGTTCTTAGCCATGTTATTTAATAGGAAGTGGATAACATGGCTAAGAGCATTTGCTGGAAAATGCATGAATATCGCTGACTTTTCTGCGATATTCATGCATTGAGGCCTTTTTTTTTCGCATTTGCGAGCAGTTCTTAGCCATGTTATCCAATGGGAGGTGGATAACATGGCTAAGAGCATTTGTTGGATAATGCATGAATATCGTTGACTTTTCAGCGATATTCATGCATTGCGGCTGTTTTTAATCGCATTTGTGATAAACAATTACATTTCTTGATATGTACTTTTAGAGCTTCATAGGTTGTTTGGGGTCATATTTAGAAGGCATTTTAGTGTCTTTGATGTTATGTTTACCTTTTTAAATGGAAAGCGTTCCTCTTGGGGCAAGTGTCTTGTAAATACGCTCCCACTTGCGCTTGGCAAATTTAGATTTTGATTATGGGAGTTACCTAGCCATGTTAATAGTGTCCCAAAAATTGGGTTAGGGCATTCCAGAAAACACTTTCATGTGTCTCAAGGACATTTTTAGTCATTTCTTCATGAATGCAGGTATACAATTGATTTATATGCTGTGTTTAAAAACGAATTTTGAAATCAATTAAATTTCAGGATATGTACTGTTAGAGCTTCATAGGTTGTTTGGGGTCATATTTAGAAGGCATTTTAGTGTCTTTGATGTTATTTTTCCCTTTTTAAATGGAAAGCGTTCCTCATGGGGCCCTGAGCAGTTCTTAGCCATGTTATTTAATAGGAAGTGGATAACATGGCTAAGAGCATTTGCTGGAAAATGCATGAATATCGCTGACTTTTCTGCGATATTCATGCATTGCGGCCGTTTTTTTTCGCATTTGCGAGCAGTTCTTAGCCATGTTATCCAATGGGAGGTGGATAACATGGCTAAGAGCATTTGCTGGATAATGCATGAATATCGTTGACTTTTCAGTGATATTCATGCATTGCGGCTGTTTTTAATCGCATTTGTGATAAACAATTACATTTCTTGATATGTACTTTTAGAGCTTCATAGGTTGTTTGGGGTCATATTTAGAAGGCATTTTAGTGTCTTTGATGTTATGTTTACCTTTTTAAATGGAAAGCGTTCCTCTTGGGGCAAGTGTCTTGTAAATACGCTCCCACTTGCGCTTGGCAAATTTAGATTTTGATTATGGGAGTTACCTAGCCATGTTAATAGTGTCTCAAAAATGGTGCTAGGGCATTCCAGAAAACACTTTCATGTGTCTCAAGGACATTTTTAGTCATTTCTTCTTGAATGCAGGTATACAATTGATTTATATGCTGTGTTTAAAAACGAATTTTGAAATCAATTAAATTTCAGGATATGTACTGTTAGAGCTTCATAGGTTGTTTGGGGTCATATTTAGAAGGCATTTTAGTGTCTTTGATGTTATTTTTCCCTTTTTAAATGGAAAGCGTTCCTCATGGGGCCCTGAGCAGTTCTTAGCCATGTTATTTAATAGGAAGTGGATAACATGGCTAAGAGCATTTGCTGGAAAATGCATGAATATCGCTGATTTTTCAGCGATATTCATGCATTGCGGCCGTTTTTTTTCACATTTGCAAGCACTTCTTAGCCATGTTATCCAATGGGAGGTGGATAACATGGCTAAGAGCATTTGCTTCAAAGGTTGTTTGGGGTTATACACCATTTTTGGGAAATTATTAACATGCCTATCTAACTCCCATAATCAAAATCTAAATTTGCCAACCGCAGGTGGGAGCGTATTTACAATAAATTTGCACCATGAAGAACGTAAAATAGCATACTAGACACTCAAATGCCTTATAAATATGACCCAAAACATCTTATGAAGCACTAGTAGTGCATATTTCCAGAAATGTATTGGTTTTCATTTAATGATTTACTTCATTGGTAGGCCTTCACATGTTTTTTTACCTTGGTTTTTTTCAGTGAAAATGTTATCTGCAACCATGTGTTGGCCTCACCTCAAATAAACAAAACAGGTGATGGACTGAATGTGGATCAATGACACACATTCACCCCAGTCTAAAGATCTGGGCCTAAACAAATCTTTCGATAGGCTACATCTTATCGTCATCCTGAATTAATGATTTAAAATATTAGGGAGTGATTTATGAGTGTTGTATGCCTGTTTTGTACCATTGAGTGTCATTTTTGTGATGCAGTGCTGGTGGAAAACATTTGCTATGTTAAATAATTAGTACGGCATTAAGTTTTAGATGACTGTTATTTATTTACTGTTTGGTAATAGTGGTTAATAACATTTTATATTATTTTTTTCCACAGATTCAACTGCAGATTCTTTCATAGTTTGGAAAATGCCTACAAAAAGTAGAATAAGAAAGGCTAGAAAACGTCAAAGACAGCAGGATGATGTTTTATTGCAGCAGTCCTCTTCTCCAAATACTTGTCAAAACAGCAAGAAAGGTCCGGGTAAGAGCACGAAATCATTCTTAAGAAATATTTGTAGTAAAAAAAGTTTTGCTCAAAAAAATGTTTCAGTTCACAAAAAGAAAAGTAATTTAAATGGAAAGGAGAGACCCATCACAAATGTTACTGGTAGAGGAAGACATAACTCTGTGCATGATAGTAGAAGGAAACAACAGTTTAGGGACATTCGAAATCGAATGTTCCGTAATAGGATATTAGTTAATTTATTGAAAAATATTAAAAAGAAAGGCCAACAGAAAGCGGCATTTTATAAGAAGAAGAAAAATGTAGAGAAAATTATTGATCATGCTTTTGAAATTAAGCGAAAGTTGTTTATTTTGGTAATCAATAGAATTAGGAAACTAAGCAAGGTAATTTCTGATTTCAAAACAAAAAGTAGATGGAAGAGAGTAGTAAATCGTACTAACTTTTGTGAAGTTTTTTCCGGAGAATGGATGCATAGTTCAAGTTCTGAGGCATTTTTTAATGAGGAGACTTATTTTCAGGATAATGATTTGGTGCATGCAGTTGACATCAGTGGTCGAGCTTATGAAGTGAAGGATGGTTGTCCAGTTGAAAAAGAACAACTTGTGACAACAGAGACAGAAGAGGCGCTAAGTGATGAGGTTTTAGGAAGACGTCCTAAGGGTCCTGTGTACATTTGGAAGTGTAGTTCTATTTGCAGTGTGCGACAGGTTTCCATCAATTTGCTTTGTGATTTTATACGGACATTTAATAAGAAAAGTTTGAAGCAGAAAATGAAGTTGTTGCAAGATTTAGATCCTTGCAGAGTGAGACAAATGCAGGTTTGCGTGGTCATTCACTGGCTTGTCTTTCCAGGAGAGTATGCCAGAGTGTTTTTCATCATTTCAGGATGCTAGCAGTGCATCATAATAAAGTGAGAAAATTAGTGAGAATGTTGTATTATGCTAAGAGTCCAGCAATTATGCTTAAACAATTATGTGCTGCTCTTTTGCATGGTTCTGAAATAGATGTGAAGAATATTTGTGAAGAAATTGAGTTTTGTTACTTTGGTAGTAAAGATGAGAATGTTCAAATTGACCCTGAAGTAGAGGGTAATGTGGAAGATAATGTACAGGTTTCCAGTACAGATAATTTTCAGAAGGAAATTGCCACGTTTCAGATGAAATCAAGTGAGAGGCCTAATTTCACTTGTGTATGTTGTCGACGCACTTATTATAAGAATCAGACTAAGGTAGTGGATTTATATGCAAAAAGTGAAAGGGAAAATAATAGTGAATGGAAGGATTTTGCCACATACTTGATGGTAGAAAATTATTTTGATTTGGGATCGGATCAACGTGTGTGTACTTATTGTTGTAATAAATTAAACCAAAACCAGATGCCTGCTAGGGCAGTTCATAATAATCTGGAATTGGTTGAGATTCCTTCTGAATTGAAGGATTTAAATACTTATGAATCTATTTTGATTCAAAGTATCCATCCCTTTCAGGCTATTGTAAGAATGGAGCCAAAGACAGGGAAGTTGCCTCCAGCAGATTTACAGAGAGGATTAAAGGGAAGAGTTGTTTATTTGCCTCTAGATTTGAACAAAAACATTAACACAATTGGAATAGAAAAAGTGGAAGAGGAACCTCTGGTTATCTTGGTTAATGGGGTTCCGACAAAGAATAAGAAAATATGGCAAGATTTAGTGGATGTTAGGAAAGTCAAAAAGGCAACAGTGTATTTGAAGAAAAATAATAAGTACTATAAGAATGTATATGTTGCAGAAGAGGAAGTAAGTGATGAAGAGGATAGCGATTTGTGTGCTGGCCAAATTGAGAAAGTAGAGGCCTCTAAAAGTGAAGAAATATATGAACATTATAGTGTTCATCCTTTGCATTCCAAGGAAGTCATGGGGAATGCTATTGAGTTGTTTCAAATGAAACAAGCCAAAGGGAGTCCCATTAGTGTTTGGTAGGAAAGTTTGGAAGCTCGGTGTTTCCCACAGCTATTTCCCACAGGTCAAGGAGGAAGATATGATGAGCGACCTCATCAAATTCCTGCGTCTGAATACCGGACTTTACGATTGTATGCAGAAGATCCTAGGTTTCGGCAATGCATTCCCTATTTGTTTCATCTCCTGTTTGAAAGCGATCTGTCTGGACTGTCATATGCAGTGAACCACATCTTAAAAAGTGGTATACAGATGCGAAACATCTCGGCAAGTGACTTTATGCATAAAGTCAATGTCCAAGACAGTATTTTGGATTCTCACTTAATTAATCTCATGGCGTGTCAGCGTGGTACTAATGAGTACTGGTACCGTCGTCATGGTGATTTAAAATGTATGCTGAGGAACTTAGGAACTTCAACATGGTTCCTCACTCTGAGCTGTGCCGAGTATGGCTGGGAAGACTTACTTGAATTCCTACGAGAGGCAAATGGAAATATTGAAAACATTGAATTCAAGACACCTGGAGAACTGTGTTCTTTGGATCCAGTGAATGTATGCAGGTACTTCAATCATAGATTTGAAGCTATGATGTCTTTCATCACAAATAAAAAGAATCCACCTCTTGGAGAGGTGTTGGATTTCTTCTGGAGAAAGGAGTACCAAGCAAGAGGTGCCCCTCATATACATATGTTGTTGTGGATCAAGGATGCACCTAAATTTGGAACAGATCCGGATGACTTAGTGATGAATTTCATCGAACAGTATTCTACGTGTGCTGTTCCAAACGCAACGGAGAAGAAAAGTCTAAGAGAACAAGTTCTACGTTTCCAAAGCCATCGTTGTGGAAAGTACTGTCGTCGTAAATTCAGAAACAAGGACAAGTTCTACACCAAATGTCGTTTCAACTTTCCACGACCGGTGATTTCTAAAGGAAGAGTGAACAGTTTGATGTCTTCGCTGCGACATAATGTGACGAGGAAATCACCCAAGAATACATACAATTTGAAAAGGAACGAAGAGTCCAAGTACATCAATGACTACAACCCAGTGATTTTGTCCATGTGGAATGCTAACATGGATATACAGTTTGTGGCTGACAACTGTATGGCTGTGGCTCGGTATGTGACATCTTACATCACCAAAAAAGAAAAGACCGAACTGAAGGATATGTGGGAGGACATTTCCCATGAAAAGAGCCTCAGCAAGAAGTTGTACAGTTTCAGTCTGAAGATGTTGTCGCATCGAGAAATCGGAGCTTACGAATGTTCTGATCGATTGTCTTCAGCAAGTCTCTATGCCAAATCCAGGAGTCTCGTTTGGGCGAGTCTTGGTCTTGCTGCAACGCGAAATCGAGTTCTAATACCTGTCCGGGAAATTGAGTATTTGGCAGAAAAGGAACCAAACAGTACCGACATTTTGAAGACCAACATGTTGGATACATATTATCCAAATCGAAGCAGTCACCTTGAGAATGTTTGTCTATATGAGGTTCTCCAAAATTATATATTCAAGAGGAACATCAAAGAAGATATTGAGAAAGGAGTGTATGCTGTAATTGGAAGTGAGGGATGCCTGGTCAAGCAAAGAAAATGCCAATTAGTAAACCATCGAAAATTGAGTGGTGAATCTCCAGAAAAAAAGGAGTTTTTTTATTTAGCACTTTTGCAACTTTTCAAGCCTTGGCGTGCAGAAGAGGAACTGCTTGGAGATTTCCTCTGTTACGAAGACTCTTTCAATGCAGCCAAGGAGTCCATAGAATGTCCTGCTTTTTCTAAATATCAAGAAATGCTAACTTTGGAAATTGAGCAGGAAGCAACGATTGCAGCCGAGATTGCCAGAGACAGTTCTCAGGACAGTCAGAGTTCTGTTTCATTGAGTCAAGATCCACTTGGAGGACCTATTATCAAAAATGAAGCTGCCACTGCTATGAATGAAGTAGAAAGAGCCATGGCACATGCTCAGGAGGATTCAGTTAACTTAGAAGACTTGGAAAAACAACTCAACGTTGAGCAGAGGAAAATATATGATGAAGTTACCAAGGAAATTGAGCATGGATTAAGTCATGAGAAGAACAAGTGCTCATGTACATCGTTGAAGCCTGTCCGACTGTACGTGAGTGGAGAAGCGGGAACTGGAAAAAGTTTCCTCATTAAAGCAATCTCTTGTTATTTGCAGGAAAGGACTGAGTCATCGCTGTCTTGTGTTGTCACCGCTCCTACTGGACTGGCAGCACATAACATTAAAGGTATTACTTTGCATCGTCTACTGATGCTGCCGGTGGAGCATGACAACAAATTACAATACAACAAGTTATCTGGAGATGCTTGCTGTGAAGTTTCAAGAGTCTTGAGGAAAATGAAACTACTTATCATTGACGAAGTAAGCATGGTTTCCAATGTCATGCTTGCCTTTGTGCATTTGAGAATGCAAGAAGTACTTAAAACTGAATATGATGTGTTATTTGGTGGGAAACACATCATTGTTTTCGGAGATCTTCTGCAGCTGACACCAGTAAAAGGTCAACCTGTGTTCAAAATACTCACGCATGAAGATACCAGGAAGTGCCTAGGGAGCATTGGCAACGTCAATATATGGTTAAACTTCAATTATGCAGAACTGCATCAAAATATGCGTCAGGCAAAGGATGAAGATTACAAGAATATTCTACAAGATATTAGAATTGGAAAAGTGACTGAGCATGGGAAAGAAGCTTTAAATGCACGATTACTGTCAAATTTATATCCCAAACAAGAGATTGTGCCTGAGAATATTTTTCAGAAAATTACTGAGAAGAAATCCGGGATATGTCTCATGCCAACTCTTGCAGAATGTGCCATCTTCAACAACAAAATGTTGAATTTAGAAAAGCAAGAGATTGTGAAACTTGAAGCTATCGACAAATTAGAGCATATGGGATCAACAATTATTTTTTCAGACAATTTGAAATCAAAATTGGATTCATTAGAGAAGACTATATCTAAAACAGCGGGTTTTGAAAAGACTTTGAATGTGTGTTTAAATTGCCGAATCATTTTGAGAAGGAATTTACATGTAGAAAGAGGTCTGGTAAATGGATCAATGGGTAATGTTGTTGATTTTGAGAAATACAGAAATAGAGATGGAATAGAATTTTTAAGAATTAAATTTGATGGCATTGAGGAAGTACAGCAAATTGGTCGTTGTTCTGCTAGGTTTTTGCTTGTTAAAGACTTATATGTTCGCCGTAAACAGTTTCCTGTTTGCTTGGCATATGCGGTGACAATCCATAAATCGCAAGGTTTAAGTGTAGACTGTGCATTGGTGAATATTGGCAGTTCTGTGTTCATGGAGGGTATGGCATATGTGGCATTGTCACGAGTTAGAACTTTATCGGGATTGTACTTAATTGACTGTGATGTCACAAACATTTGTGAGGATCTAGATTGTGTTAAGGAATACAATAGGTTAAGAAGAGAGTATGCGCCACATTTGCCTCAATATCCTTTGTTTGAGAAACGTGTGGTAGGCCGCAAACGTAGAAATAGCAGTAATAGTAGGGAGGTTGTTGCAAAAAGACTAAAAGTCAATGAACCGAAAATTGTTAGCAGAAAGAAAGTGGATTCTGTTGAAGATGTTGTCGGTTTTCAATTTGAAAACAGTTCTGGTGTCAACTGCTATGCAAATTTAGTGGTTAATGTTCTCTTTTCACTAGAGAGTTTAAAAGAACAGATTCTGTTGAATTCAGAACAAATTTTATGCTGTTTGTTGAATTCTGTTTTCGAGAAATGTAGCACTGATCGAACAAAAGTAGAAAGTGTGTCTGAAGTTCGTTATCTGTTAGATGAATGTTCAGGTCAAACAGACTTCTCTGAAAATAATCAGCAAGATTGTCAGGAGTTTTTAATGTATATGCTTGATATATTGCAAGATGAGGGTGTAGATGTAGATCAACTGTTTGGGCTTTCTTATCAATGGCAGCATGACTGCGAGAATTGTAGGGTATCAAGTACTACTAGTGTAGACTCAGAAAGATTTATATATTTAACTTTGCCAGACAGTAAATCAGTCTCCTTTAATAAGCTAGTAAATGCAGCGGATCACAACATGGAGTGTAGCCAATGTAAATCTGAAATGATGTCAACATTACTTATACGTAGATATGGACAGTATGTCATTTTAATGATGCAACGATGTAGGCCTGATGGATCAAAATTGTCAACTTTAATAAAAAAATTTGTGGCTTCTCAGCTTTCAATATCAGGAAGGACTTTTGTAACTGTAGCAATTATCTATCACGATGGTCCTTCAACAACTTCAGGACATTATACAGCTTATTTAAAGTCTCGAAACGGCTGGTCATTCTGCAATGATTCCGTTGTAAGTTTCAAAAAAAAATTGCCGTTTGACCTTAAAAATTCTTACCTGGTGTTTTTAAAACCAAAATTTTAAAGAAAGAATCTCGAGATTTCCTGTGAAGAATTGGAAAAGGTTCATCAAGTTGAGGGAATGTAAGTCTGCAATGCTGTCTAGATTATTGGTCCAAAACTTTTAATTATAATGTTATTTTGTCAAATCCGACTATATAAACCTGATGCAAGTAAGTCTGCTTCATAGTAAGCAGTATCAGTGTCATAGGAAAAGGAGAACATGAGTGACAAAGAAGGGTAAGATATTAGTAGTCCAGGATTGTGAAAATTATCTTAAATGTTTTCTTTTTGAAAGTTGCGAATATAGAAAATGACGGGATTTGATTGGAAGAATTACAAGACTTGTGAATAGCTGCAACATGATTTGGCCAAGTGGAAACATGTGGTAGAATGTGAGAAGTCTTTTCTTGTATGTAGCATATTTTTCGAATCGTTGGAGGTTTTCTTTCAGAAAGTGGCGGGCTGACAATATTTATAGCACAACACAGTGGACGCTGTTCATAGGACATCCTTCGACGTCATTGAAAGTAAGTTAATTTTAAGGAGTTTTGAATTCAGATTTCTTATGTTGAATGGGTTTTTTAAACACAATCATTTTGATTGTGTTTTTTTTTCCCCGCTGTTACATGATGAATACCTTCAAGTCACTGATTTAAGTGAAATTTGATACATTCTGAGAACAGCAAAAATAAACCATTTAACATGTATAATTAATGTTTTGCTTTTTGTACTTATGATATACATTTAGAAATGTGAAGTAGATATGGAGAAACTGAGTCTTCTGTAAGTGTCAATTTTAATGCTTACAGTGCTGTACTTCTGGGTACTGTTTTTTTAAAAAAAAAAATGAATAGGCCTCACCTCAAAGAAAGCTCTTGAAAGCACACATCTTATTTGCATCCTGAAACAATCATTTAAAATGTTAGACACAATTTTATGATGGCTTTACATCTTTTTTGCGCTGCAATTGCATCACTATTGTGAGACATTAGCAGTGCAAAAAAAGCACCATGTTCCAAAATAGGCCTCAGTTCATCAACATCAAGATACAGTTTCTTTAAAATATATATCTTTAGGATTGTGTAGGGGACGTAGAGAAGCAGAGACTTCTGTAAATGTCAAAGTTGTTGAAAAACTGTTTGTTCTTGAACCTTTTCCCTTGTCTTTTCTAATTTTTAAATACATGTTTTAATATTTTTGGAAATGTTTGTTCTCTGTTTTACAGATTGAAAGTATGAAAAAATATTTTAAAAAGGTAACAAGAATTATAAGGTAAATGTTTTCTACTCTTTTTACCCGCAATGCACTGCTGATGATGTCACTGACACTATCTCTCATTTACTCTCTATAGCTGTCTTTCTTTTTACATTATTCACTGTTTACTTCCCTTATACTAACTCTTCTTTTTTTAAAAAAAATATTTTTTTGGTTCGCTTCCAGTTCGCGAACCGGTCAGCGAACTTGAAGCGAACCAAAAGAAATAGAGCTTGCCAGAGTGATAAACATTCTAGCAATTTTATTTGAAAGGGGAGGTAGTTCTGAAAAGAACTTTTTTTTTTTGTTTTTGTTGTTTTATTTTTATTTTATTTTTTTCTGAACATTTTTTGATTTTTTTGTATTTTTAGAACAGTTTTATGTTTTTTTTGTGTTTTTTATGGAGGGGAAACAACAAAAAAACAGGCATTGAAAAGGGCTCAACAGGAGCAAAAAAAAAATTACTGCTTGGGTGCATTAGGGCACTTATGGTTTTCGAACACCATATTAATCAAGTTGACGCTCATGTTCCCATACGACAGCATAGCACCACAATATATACAGGTAAACCTCATATGTTTAAAATTTGGCTGAATGTTTGGCACAGTTTCCTGTGCCTCTCTTCCTGTCAAAGACATTGTTGAGGTAGATCTGGCCACAGGAGTTGTCGGGGGATTGTCTTGTAGGTCCCTTAACTCAGCCCGGCTGTAGTTTAAGGGATGCCACCTGGTCATATGTCGATGCATAGTATAGTTGCCCATACTATATTTTTTCTCTGTGCCTCTAGACAATCTGTAATCACAGATGAGGCAGGTGGCATATTTAGCATTCACCTTCTTCTCCCCTGGAGGGATGGAAAAAAACTGCCAGATGAAACTTGTTTTTCTCTTAGAAACACGGGGCAACTCCGGGATAAATTCTGGTTGATCTCTATCCTCTTCTTCTTCTTCCTCCTCTTCCTCCTCTCTGTTGGAGGTAAATTGACTTGGTGGTCCTCTCTTCTTATGAGGAGGTGGAGGTGGTGGTGGGGGTGCACCAGCTGCAGCAAGTATGGAAGCCATTGCTGAACTCCAGGAAAATGGTCTTTCTCTCACCAAGATGAAAGTCAGAGTGAGGAAAGAAGGAGGGGTTTACATGATTTGGGAAAAGCAAAAGTTCTGAACCAATGAAAAGTGTTATTTTTAGGTCACATGACCTAGTCATACATCATTTGGAAACCAAAAGTGAAATGAACCAATGAAAAGTTTGATAAACAAGTCACATGACCTGTTCCGCTTACGTTACGCGGTGCGCGCCGCGTCCCGGATCGTTTCCGGTTCGCGGTCCGGAGCACTTCCGGGAGCGCTAACGCAGCGCGTCATTAGACGCATTACGCGACAACGTGATACGTCGCGCTTCCGCGACGCATCACAGTTCCGCTAACGTAACGTTGACCGGTTCGCGGACTAGGTCGCGGCATCAAGATGAGCTAACGGAAAGCTTCCCGGTTCGCGAACTAGAAGCGAAGAAAAAAAATATTTAAAAAAAAATTATTAATAAACATCTAAAATATATTTTAAGATTTAAAGAAGAATACATTTTACAGCTACAGATGTTAGCTTTTAAAAAACCAATGAAATTCACAGAAAAAACCATAGGTTATAGACCATATATAGTTAGGAATTTGCATTTACAAAACCTTGAAAATTCACTGAAAAAACCATAGGTTATAGACCATATATAGTTAGGGATTTGCATTTACAAAACCTTATTTTACTCGCATAAAACCATTGAAATTCCATATATAGTTAGTTGCGCTAACTATATATCGCGCACCCGCAATCCACTGCTGATGATGTCACATATTACATCATTCATGACATGGTCAGTGACATCACTGATGACATCACTGATGACAACATCCAGTGACTGTATGTTTCTGTAAAGTGTAAATATGTCTTACATATTGAAGAATGAGTGGATGTATAAGTGTCTGGATGAAGGATTTAGTAGGTGCATGACTGACTGTATGAGTGAGTGATTAAATATGTCTCACTGAGTGCATGGGTTAGTGACTAAACTGTCTTAATTTGTGCATTATTATGTCTGTTGTTCTGTAAACTGCTGCATGTGTTGATAAGTAGCTATATGAGTAACTATATGGGTTATTGATTGGTAGCCCAGGTATTTGTATGGGAGACTGAGTGTGTGTGTGGGTGGCTGGGAGGTGTATGACTCTGTGCATAGATGTGTGAGCAGTTGATTCACTAGATGTATGGTTTCAAAAGTGCATGTGGAAACAGCTGTATGGGCGGTTGACTGTGTGCATGAGTGTATTGGTGAGTGAATGGATATCTCAGTGCTACATGTCAAAGTAAGTACATATGTAAAACACAGTACAAGTGAGAGTTGACATATATAAATAACTGTGCATAAGAGCCAGTGAATGTGTGAGTGGCTGTATGGATCATTGTGAACTTGTATCAGGGATTGTATAAGAGAGTAAATATGTGTTAGTATATGTTTGAATACGTAAGGTGTGTATAACTGTATAGTTGAGAAAATGGAGGTGTGATTGATTCTTTGCATGAGTGACTAGGTGTGTGAGTAACTCCATGGATGAGTGACAGTCTGTGAGTGTCTGTTTACACTGATTGTATCTAAGGTTATATTAGAGTCTGAAGAGGTTCATCGTATTATCACATGAATGATATCATCAGTGATGTGATCAGTAATGTCAAATGAGATGTCATCAGTGATGTCATCAGTGATGTCATTTGAGATGTCATCAGTGATGTCATTTGAGATGTCATCAGTGATGTCATCAGTGATGTCACTGACCATGTCATGAATGATGTAATATGTGACATCATCAGCAGTGGATTGCGGGTGCGCGATATATAGTTAGCGCAACTAACTATATATGGAATTTCAATGGTTTTATGCGAGTAAAATAAGGTTTTGTAAATGCAAATCCCTAAGTATATATGGTCTATAACCTATGGTTTTTTCAGTGAATATATATATATATATATATATATATATATATATATATATATATATATATATATATATATATATTCACTGAAAAAACCATAGGTTATAGACCATATATAGTTAGGAATTCGCATTTACAAAACCTTATTTTACTCACACAAAACCATTGAAATTCCATATATAGTTAGTTGCACTAACTATATATCGCGCACCCGCAATCCACTGCTGATGATGTCACATATTACATCATTCATGACATGGTCAGTGACATCACTGATGACATCACTGATGACATCTCAAATGACATCACTGATGACATCTCAAATGACATCACTGATGACATCTCATTTGACATTACTGATCACATCACTGATGATATCATTCATGTGATAATACGATGAACCTCTTCAGACTCTAATATAACCTTAGATACAATCAGTGTAAACAGACACTCACAGACTGTCACTCATCCATGGAGTTACTCACACACCTAGTCAGTCATGCAAAGAATCAACCACACCTCCATTTCCTCAACTATACAGTTATACAAACTTTACTTATTCAAACATATACTAACACATATTTACTCTCTTATACAATCCCTGATACAAGTTCACAATGATCCATACAGCCACTCACACATTCACTGGCTCTTATGCACAGTTATTTATATATGTCAACTCTCACATGTACTGTGTTTTACATATGTACTTACTTTGACATGTAGCACTGAGATATCCATTCACTCACCAATACACTCATGCACACAGTCAACCGCCCATACAGCTGTTTCCACATGCACTTTTGAAATCATACATCTAGTGAATCAACTGCTCACACATCTATGCACAGAGTCATACACCTCCCAGCCACCCACACACACACTCAGTCTCCCATACAAATACTTGGGCAACCAATCAATAACCCATATAGTTACTCATATAGCTACTTATCAACACATGCAACAGTTTACAGAACAACAGACATAATGATGCACAAATTAAGACAGTTTAGTCACTAATCCATGCACTCAGTGAGACACATTTAATCACTCACTCATACAGTCAGTCATGCACCTACTAAATCCTTCATCCAGACACTTATACATCCACTCATTCTTCAATATGTAAGACATATTTTAACTTTACAGAAACATACAGTCACTGGATGTTGTCATCAGTGATGTCATCAGTGATGTCATTTGAGATGTCATCAGTGATGTCATCAGTGATGTCACTGACCATGTCATGAATGATGTAATATGTGACATCATCAGCAGTGGATTGCGGGTGCGCGATATATAGTTAGTGCAACTAACTATATATGGAATTTCAATGGTTTTGTGTGAGTAAAATAAGGTTTTGTAAATGCGAATTCCTAACTATATATGGTCTATAACCTATGGTTTTTTCAGTGAATTTTCAAGGTTTTGTAAATGCTAATTCCTAACTATATATGGTCTATAACCTATGGTTTTTTCAGTGAATTTTCAAGGTTTTGTAAATGCTAATTCCTAACTATATATGGTCTATAGCCTATGGTTTTTTCAGTGAATATATATATATATATATACATACATATATAAACATATATCATCTGTATATCTATATAAATACAAACATAAATGCATGCATACATATACTTATATGCATACAGATGCATGTTATTTACATGAAAGTTGAAAAAACACTAATAAAAGCAAAGCTAAAAAGCCACCTCATTACAAACAGAATGGCTTTAACTTAAACGAGGGCGAGATCTATTGCATTTTCAATGCTTGTTTACTTTGGTTCCATCAAGAAGGCATTCAGATGTGTCACACATTTGCCATAAATTCTGAATGTTAGCACTCTAGTTGCACATTAGATCACTGTAGTAAAGCTACTGCTCACCAGGGACGTCTGCTGCTGGTATTCAAAGTGCATGTTTCAGTCTGCATGTCAGAATTTTTTTAATGAAATAGAAGAGGATTTGAGAAGTCACTCAAAATGATCCCTAATTTTTCTTTCTGAAGCACTAATCATACTTTCTATGGCAAAATTAACCCCCTCATGTTGTTCCTTTTTAAATTGAGTGTTTTCAGACTTACCACTTCATTCCAATCAAGATGGCTTCTTGTGTGCCATACTTTTGTCATAAGTAAGACTGTTAGCGCTCTAGTTGTTCTTTAGAACACTCTGGGACATTCTGTCATTGGGCTATACTTGGGGTACATCTGGGTGATATTTGGGCTACATTTAGGCTCTTTTGTCTCTGGTGGCCATCTTGGGAGACTGTATGTCAGAATTTTTTAATGAAATTGAAGAGGGTTTGAGAAGTCACTCAAAATGTGCCCTAATTTTTCTTTCTGCAGCACTAATCATAATTCATATGGCAAAATATACCCCCTCATTTTGTTCCTTTTTAAATTAAATGTTTTAAGAGTTACCACTTTATTCCAATCAAGATGGCTTCAGGTGTGCCATACCTTTGTAATAAGTAGGACTGTTAGCGCTCTAGTTGTTCTTTAGAACACTCTGGGACATTCTGTCATTGGGCTATACTTGGGCTACATCTGGGTGATATTTGGGCTACATTTGGGCTCTTTTGTCTCTGGTGGCCATTTTGGGAGACTGCATGTCAGAATGTTTTAATGAAATAGAAGAGGATTTGAAAAGTCACTCAAAATGTGCCCTAATTTTTCTTTCTGCAGCACTAATAATACCTTCTATTGCATAATATACCCCCTCATTTTGTTCCTTTTTAAATTAAATGTTTCAAGAGTTACCACTTTATTCCCATCACGATGGCTCCAGGTGTGCTATACCTTTGTAATAAGTAGGACTGTTAGCGCTCTAGTTGTTCTTTAGAACACTCTGGGACATTCTGTCATTGGGCTATACTTGGGCTACATCTGGGTGATATTTGGGCTACATTTGGGCTCTTTTGTCTCTGGTGGCCATTTTGGGAGACTGCATGTCAGAATGTTTTAATGAAATAGAAAAGGATTTGAGAAGTCACTCAAAATGTGCCCTAATTTTTCATTCTGCAGCACTAATCATACTTTCTATGGCAAAATATACCCCCTCATGTAGTTTCTTTTTAAATTAAATGTTTTAAGAGTTACCACTTTATTCCAATCAAGATGGCTTCAGGTGTGCCATACCTTTGTAATAAGTAGGACTGTTAGCGCTCTAGTTGTTCTTTAGAACACTCTAGGAGGCTGCAGTAGAACACAAAGGAATCAACTGACAGTCTCTGTCCTTGTTGGATGTACATGTTTTACTGAGAATGTCAGACTTCATTTTCACATGACTGAGAAAGATAATGTGAATTTACAGAAAATATGCTTTCAGTTTAGCTTATAGATCCCCTCCCAAACCACTGTGGGAAAATCATGAGATATTAGTTTTCTTTCAAACAATATTCATGATATCACAGCAGAAGGTTTTTTCACATGGTAAAATCACCTTAGAACCCACCACAATTCCTAAAACGAGTATGGTACCATCAACAAATGATTTATAATGTAACTAAAGTCCTAAAACCCTCTATTAACTACAATGCTTTTTAATGAGGTGCTATCATGTATATTGGTCCCAAGATGGCTGCCAACACTTCTTGGATGAAGTGCTGACAGCCAATCAGATCAGATGTGTGGTTAGGCTCCGCCTAGATATATATCTTTTTTTGAACCTAAATTACTCAAAATCCACTGGAGCACATATATTGAGACCTAGCAAAGGCAGATCGGGCTAACAGTCCCTACAATTTTGCCAAGTTTCGTGCAAATCCATTCAGCCGTTCGAGCTAAAAGTGAGGCCAACCGCCCTATGGAAATTAACATGGGGAAAACGCGTTTTGGGACCCCCCTTTTTTCTCGGCCCCCCCTTGATGAAACCCCCCCAAATTGTCAGGGGCTGCTCAGAAACAAAATTTTCCATTTTCCTGAAAATTTCAGCCAATTCCGTCCACAAACGCCAAAGTTATTAGACATAGAATTTTCAAAAATCCCATAGAGAAAAAATCCTAACTATATATACCTACTGGCGACCGCCAGTAGGTAATATATATATATATATATATTACCTACTGGCTATCGCCAGTAGGTATATATAGTTAGGATTAATTCCCTATGGGATTTTTGAAAATTCTATGTCTAATAACTTTGGCGTTTGTAAACGGAATCGGCTGAAATTTTCAGGAAAATGGCACATTTTGTTTCTGAGCAGCCCCTGACAATTTGGGGGGGTTTCATCAAGGGGGGGGCCGAGAAAAAAGGGGGGTCCCAAAACGCGTTTTCCCCATGTTAATTTCCGTAGGGCGGTTGGCCTCACTTTTAGCTCGAACGGCTGAATGGATTTGCACGAAACTTGGCAAAATTGTAGGGACTGTTAGCCCGATGTGCCTTTGCTAGGTCTCAATATATGTGCTTCAGTGGATTTTGAGAAATTAACGTTTAAATCAAGATATATATCTGTAACAGCGCTCCGGGCAGCGATCCGGTCCGCTTACTTTTCGCGTTTCGGAACTTTGCGCGCAGAAAGCTGATTGGCTCTCCGGTGTCTGTCAACATTCTAAACAGTCCGGAGCGGCGCCATCTTGTCTCTCGGTAGGATCGAGAGAGAAGAAGAGGTGAAAAACGAAGGGGGAATTTAATGAAAGGGGGCAAGGTATCCCCCTCTTGACCCCCTAGGAATGTTGTTGGGGTTATTAAAGGGTCCCGTGGGGAAAAGAAAAAAAAAATGATTTTTCACGGTAGAAGCGCTTCACGGGCCGCGAACTGGGCCGCAAACTGGTAGCGAAACGGGAATTCGCCATTTTGTGCTTCGTTAATTAAATTACTAGGTATAAGGGGGTGCGGGAGACGTATCCTAATCCCCTATGTTTCCTGAGGGTGGCTGAGGAGGCTGATATATGTTGATACATCTCTTCCAGCGGCTGTGCGTGAGCTTTTTTTTTTTTTGCTGCGTGACAGTCCGGAGCGGCCGCCATCTTGTCTCTCGGTAGGATCGAGAGAGAAGAAGAGGTGAAAAACGAAGGGGGAATTTAATGAAAGGGGGCAAGGTATCCCCCTCTTGACCCCCTAGGAATGTTGTCGGGGTTATTAAAGGGTCCCGTGGGGAAAATAAATAAAAAAATGATTTTTCACGGTAGAAGCGCTTCACGGGCCGCGAACTGGGCCGCAAACTGGTAGCGAAACGGGAATTCGCCATTTTGTGCTTCGTTAATTAAATTACTAGGTATAAGGGGATGCGGGAGACGTATCCTAATCCCCTATGTTTCCTGAGGGTGGCTGAGGAGGCTGATATATGTTGATACATCTCTTCCAGCGGCTGCGCCATCTTGCCTTTTTTCCAATGCCACAATTTTGTCATGCACGGCAGCCATTTTAGATGCCAGGCTGGTCCCAGGCTATCACCTACCCCTGCAGATGTAGTTTATGGCCCCAGCTGTAGAGAATTCAGACATGCCAACCCTCCCGATTCAGGCGTGTGACTACTGATTTCAGTGCTAGTCTCCCGCCTCCCGATTTCTGCAAGCAAAAACCCGGGGGCATATTACGAACAACTAGCGATAATTTTTGTCTCTAACTTGTTTAGAGACAAAAATTAGCGCCGCACATCGGCGATTTTTATCGCAGATAAACCTTGCTATTATCGCAGAAAAGTCAGCGATATTCATGTATTATCGAGCAAATGCTCTTAGCCATGTTATCCACCTCCCATTGGATAACATGGCTAAGAACTGCTCAGGGCAGGTGTTAGATTTTGGAGATATTCGCGCTTAGCGCGAATATCTCCAAAAGTTGGTAATAGGAGATAGCGATGTTAGGGACTGTTTCCAGTCGCTAACATCTTGGCACGCCACTTTGCATGTCATTAGTGATAAGTATCACTGACATGCAAAGCGGGGCCCAAGATGGTCGCTATCTCCTTTTAGCTGTCACTAACTGGTGTTAGCGACAGCTTGGTAATAGGGAGATAATTTTATCTCCGCTTTCATGGCTTTTAAAGCCAAAAAAGCGGAGATAAACCCCCTTGATAATATGCCCCACGATTCCTTGGGGGTTTCAGCTGACAGGGCTTGGTATTGTGTTACATGGTAATTTTTCCAGGAAACGTCAGAGGGTCGATGCAGGGGTTCTAGAAGAGGTGATAAACCATTTAAGCCTCATGAACAAGCGCATGGTCTTTTAAAGATTTGTGAAGTACTCGGGGCGGCGGTGTGTGTGTGCCCTCTTTCAGGAGCGGGCGGGGGGGCACTGCCAGCAACTTGCCAGGTCAGGTAGTGTTCAACACGTGCATCACCCTTTCTCTGCCTGCTATTGCGCTCCATGCTTCGGAAAGGTAAGAAAAAGAACGTGCATTTGAGTTTGAAATGTCCGATCTTGTAGCAGCACACTTCCAAAGCCCACACATGACAATAACCCGATTCAAGGCCCTATTCACCCGTTTTTAAAAAAATAGATAACACTTCAACAAAGTAAGATTATAAAACTTTATTAACTTTTAACTATAATGAATGGAACAAAAACTAAAAACATTTAAACATTTTTCAACTCAAAAAGCAACAATGGTTAGAAGCTGTCTTTTGTGCGAATAGTCCCAAGGCAGCACAACGGCACCAGTGCGGCACCCAGGTGATGTCGCCTGGGTGCCGCACTGGTTTTGGGATCCTACAATGCAGCACAGAAAAACAGCGTGGGGCGTCCCGGGTGGTGCGGGGGGAGGCCTCGTCAGTAGCGGTCTGTTGTGCGAATAGTCCCAAGGCAGCAGAACGCGTTGAGATGTTGATGGGACTGTGTCCAGTGTCCCATGGCTGACACAACATGTACGACAGGCACCCAGGTGATGTCCAGTAAACTGCCGCACTGGTTTTGGTATCCTACAATGCTGCTCCGAAAATTGGCGTGCGGCGGCCCGGGGGGGGGGGGGGCGTGGGGGAGGCGGCGTGAACGGGCCTCCCCAGGTGGCGGCCATCTAGCTGAGTTGCGCCCGCTCTTGCGGCTACAGCGTCTCGCTCACCATGTTGTTGAGTTGCTCCCACTCTTGCAGTGCAGCGATAGGCGGCTGCCACATGGCTCTTAAAATGGCGGACGGCTCCTCGGTTTTGGGCCTGGTCCACTGAAATGGCCCTGGGACACCTTGGAACTCGGACGCTTGCCTGCTAGGGCTTGGGCTCCATTCTCGAAAAGCGTCCCCTCAGCCGTGAAGATTCTACAAAAGTCTTGGGGGCCCCCGACTCCCGCAGGCTTCCGGTGGGGAGCGGCTGCCATGATTGCTCGCGGAATGACCACGACGGAGCCACGAGATGGTGGTGCTCTCATGCTGACGCCAGCTTCAGTCTGAATGATCCAGAAACAAGGTGGGGCTTTCATCGTTTGGGAAAAAAAAATGTTCTAAACCAATGAAAAGTGTTATTTTTAGGTCATATGACCAAGAGTTCCATCTTTAGGAAACCAAAAGTAAAATGAACCAATGAAAAGTTTTATAAACAAGTCACATGACCTGTTATGCGGCATAGGGCTACAAAAAGCGTAGAAAATCCGTTGACACGTGAGGCGGCGTCAGTAGCGGACCGATGTGCGATAAGGCCGAAGGCAGCACAACGCGCCGAGATCCGGATGGCACCGAGGTGGTGTCCAGCAAATTGCCGCACTGGTGTGGCCATCCTACAATGCTGCGCCGAAAGACGGCGTGTCCAGCTGAGTTGCGGTCACTGTTGCGGTACAGTGACTCGAACGCGCCGAGATCCGGATGGCACCGAGGTGGTGTCCAGCAAATTGCCGCACTGGTGTGGCCATCCTACAATGCTGCGCCGAAAGATGGCGTGTCCAGCTGAGTTGCGGTCACTCTTGCGGTACAGTGAGTCGAACGCGCCGAGATCTGGATGGCCCCGATGTTGTGTCCAGCAAGTTGCCGCACTGGTGTGGCCATCCTACAATGCTGCGCCGAAAGTCGGCGTGGGGTGCCCCGTTGGCTTATGAGGTGATGTCAGTAGTGGACCGATGTGTGAATAGGTCGGAACCAGCACAAGGCGCCAAGATCCGAATGGCAAGTCCTGGATGTTGAGTGCCTCAGTTGAGAGTTCTGAGCAGTGCTTGTAAGACTGTCTGAAGCTTATTTGCACCTGCTGCAGCTTCACTATTGCCCTGGTGTGGCCAAAGGTCGCACATGACATAGGCGGCCGGCTCCCGAGGTCCGGCGGAACTTTTTTCCTTTTCCTTTCTGCTTCTTTTCCTACAATCCGTTTCATCTGAAGACACGACCAGGTCCCTGAATGTGTGCAGGGGGACGCTATTGATTGAATGAAAATGGCGGCTTGACACAAAGCTGACTCAAGCGTTACTGTTGATGCTATACAGACAAAAATTGGTTTTCAGTTTGTACATTCTTCAGGTTTTTTTTTTCCATCCAAGTCTGATTGAGAGTTTGTAGAAAAATGGCTTCAGATTTTCCACATACTAGTCTTCAACATTCTTCCTAAATGTAACAATGTGAAACTCACTAGGAGAACGGCTGTTTCTGTTTCCTTTCAAAATGCTGCCAACAATATTTTCTGAATGGAAGACACCATCTTGTAGCATAAAGGGCCGAAAGGGGTTCTGGTCTGGCCGATGGTTGGTGGAGACATTTTGACTATATCTTGGACCTGCCCGGCCTCGCCCAAAATGGCGCCGGTATAAATGGGACTCGTAACTCCTTGCCCGCAAATGTATATCTAGAAAATGTTATTGTAAGTGGCCCTGTCGTATTTTAATTACAAAATGTACGTCCACCGATTCCGCAACTGTTAGACACCTTTGTTCTTGCAACCTAATGGCCCGCTCGTTACGTTCTTCTACAGTGTAAATGTCTCCTCATCATATACGATTTCAGTTTGCTCCGTGGCCGGCCCACGTGGTTATAGGCCCGTATTTGTATACTGACATTTTCACAATAAAGGTTTTTAAAACAAAACACGGTAGTAGTATTTACATTGGTAAAGTTTTTACTTTTAGTCACTGTTTTCGAATCAGTAAAAGGCAAGTGAAATAAAGCAGTCCAATTACATGACGGATAAAAGGTATAATATGTAGGAACGCAGTAAAGATAAATGGTCAAGGGCAGTTGTGTTTTTCATGTCTGCAATATAAAGTGATCGATAAGAATCTGATAATCAGGCGTATCGGCGACTAAGACAGCAGGCCGAATCTCTTTTACTCAACGGCTCCGTCATGGAAGGAAGAAACGCCCTTTTTCTCGAAAAAGGAATATATTTTACTTGCAAGACAGTTGTAAATTTTCCGGGAAAGTACATTAGCCTGGAATATTATAACATATGTTTGAAAAAAAAATATTGTTCGAAAACAATAAAAAGCGTAATTTTTAGGTCATATGACCAAGCTTTTCATCATTAAATTAACAAAAGTAAAATGAACCAATGAAAAGTTTTATTAACAAGTCACATGACCTGTTATGCTTACGTTACGCGCTGCGCGCCGCGCCTCGGATCACTTCCGGGTGCGCTAACGCGGCGTGTCATATAACGCATTACGCGACAACGTAGGTCAAGAATATAGTCAAAATGTCTCCACCAACCAGCGTTCGGAACACAACCCCTTTCAGCAGTCCAAAAAGTTCTGTTAAATGACAACAGAGGGGACAGGCAACAAGAACCATCAGTCAAAGAGGGGAGGGCAAGTTCTTCTCTTCCGGGTCATGTTGGGGCGCTACCGGAACTGATCGAATTGGTAGTCTACAGTGTTTCTGGATGTTTCAGACTAAAGCTGGCGTCAGCATGAGACCACTACCATCTCGTAGCTCCGTCGTGGCCATTCCACGAGCAATCATGGCAGCCGCTCCCCACCAGAAGCCTGCGGGAGTCGGAGGCCCCCAAGACTTTTGTAGAATCTTCACGGCTGAGGGGACGCTTTTTGAGAATGGGACCCAAGCCCTATCAGGGAAGCGTCCGAGTTCAAAGGTGTCCCAGGGCCATTTTAGTGGACCAGGCCCAAAACCGAAGAGCCGGACGCCATTTTGAGAGTCCTGTGGCAGCCGCCTATCGCTGCACCGCAAGAGCGGGAGCAACTCAACTACATGATGAGCGAGACGCTGTAGTCGCAAGAGCGGGCGGTAAACAGCTGAATGGCGGAAGAGGCACAGTGTAGCAAAAGCGGGCGGAATGGCAACTGAAACGGTAAAGGGGCGCCCCACTACAGCGTGTCTTCAGGTCAAACGGATTGTGGGACAAGGTTCAGAATTGAAGAGTCATCAAAAGGCAAAAAGTTCTGCCGGACCCCGGGAGCCGGCCGCCTATGTCGGGGGCGATCTCAGGCTACACCAGTGCTATAAGACTTGGGGAGGGTGTCGGAGCCAAGCGTCTTCTCCGAGTCCATGGCCATTACACCGCCCCTCAGGGGCCTCCGTCAAGCTGTTTAGGAAGGTAACATATCACATTGTTTTCTAATGCAGTCAGGTCCACAAACGACACTCACTTACTTTGAGAATAGTGAAGCTGCAGTAGGTGGAAATAAGCTTCAGACAGTGTTACAAGCACTGCTCAGAACTCTTAACTATGGCACCCAACATCCAGAACTTATGCCATTTGAGAATGGCAGTGACATCGAAGCAACTCAGGGACCAAAACCATTAACGTACTTTCACGTATGAAAATCTTACTTGGGGAGGGGGCAGGAGCGAAGCGCCCCCGCCCAGTCAGCGCCACCACACCGTATGTTGAAAATTTGAAGCCATCGTTCTACAAAGTCAACCAAACTTGGATTGAAAAATCTAGAAAAATGTACAAACTGAAAACCAGTTTTGGTCTGCATAGCATCAGTAGCAACGCTTGAGTCAGCTTTGTGTCAAGCCGCCATTTTGATTCAACAAAGCACAGGCATTGAAAAAGGCTCAAACTCAGAACTCTGAACTATGGCACCCAACATCCAGGAGCTTGCCATCCGGATCTTGGAGCCTTGTGCTGCTTTCGACCTATTCACACATCGGTCCACTACTGACATCATCTTATAAACCAACGTTATGTAAATAGTTTTTTAATAAAATGTTTTACCCTGTTTCTTTGCTGGTGTGTTGTCTATATTTTTAATATTTGCATAGGGTTTGTCGTTATTTTGTGCGGGATGGGTGATGGAGCCGAGCTGTCTTGCAGCCCTCATGGTGTGGAGCTCAGTTCATCTCACTATTTTCGTATTTCTCATGAAGGGTTGTTCCTAATATTTCTATTTTAGCGAGGTCAAAATGAGATCCAATTAGTGGCCTACTGATTTTGCTCGATTACTTTTATTTTTATACACGATTTTTCACTATCTGCAAAGACTAAACAGAGTATTGCGACTTTGTGCTTGTTTGTAAATAGAGAATGATCCAAAGAGAACCAATTCTAAAACAGTAAATGCTTGGACAACAAACAATCAAATGGAGAGACAAGCAGGCACGACGGATTACAACGGGGGTAAAGGCCTGCGTTAACTACCCTTCAGTATCTGCAAAGAGAGAGTACTACTAAGACAAAAGAGGGGAGGGGGGGGGGTGCAGCGTTCAAAGCACATCAGCGTGCATAAATACGAAAATGTTTTTATCTATCACGTACTTGACATTTTAAAGCTTTTCATATTTGCTATTAAAAAACCAATGAAATTCACAGAAAAAACCATAGGTTATAGTGGATATATAGTTAGGAATTTGCATTTACAAAACCTTGAAAATTCAATGAAAAAACCATTGGTTTTAGGCCATATATAGTTAGGGATTTGCATTTACAAACATTGAACCATTGAAATTCCATATATAGTTATAAGCGCTAACTATATATCGCGCACCCGCAATCCACTGCTGATGATGTCACATATTACATCATTCATGACATGGTTAGTGACATCACTCATGACATCACTGATGACATCTCAAATGACATCACTGATGACATCACTGAAAACATCTCATTTGACATGACTGATAACATCACTGATGATATCATTCATGTGATAATACGATGAACCTCTTCAGACTCTAATATAACCTTAGATACAATCAGTGTAAACAGACACTCACAGACTGTCACTCATCCATGGAGTTACTCACACACCTAGTCAGTCATGCAAAGAATCAATCACACCTCCATTTCCTCAACTATACAGTTATACAAACTTTACTTATTCAAACATATACTAACACATATTTACTCTATTATACAATCCCTGATACAAGTTCACAATGATCCATACAGCCACTCACACATTCACTGGCTCTTATGCACAGTTATTTATATATGTCAACTCTCACATGTACTGTGTTTTACATATGTACTTACTTTGACATGTAGCACTGAGATATCCATTCACTCACCATTACACTCATGCACACAGTCAACCGCCCATACAGCTGTTTCCACATGCACTTTTGAAACCATACATCTAGTGAATCAACTGCTCACACATCTATGCACAGTGTCACACACCTCCCAGCCACCCACACACACACTCAGTATCCCATACAAATACTTGGGCAACCAATCAATAACCCATATAGTTACTCATATAGCTACTTATCAACACATGCAACAGTTTACAGAACAACAGACATAATGATGCACAAATTAAGACAGTTTAGTCACTAACCCATGCACTCAGTGAGACACATTTAATCACTCACTCATACAGTCAGCCATGCACCTACTAAATCCTTCATCCAGACACTTATATATCCACTCATTCTTCAATATGTAAGAGATATTTTAACTTTACAGAAACATACAGTCACTGGATGATGTCATCAGTGATGTCATCAGTGATGTCATTTGAGATGTCATCAGTGATGTCATCAGTGATGTCACTAACCATGTCATGAATGATGTAATATGTGACATCATCAGCAGTGGATTGCGGGTGCGCGATATATAGTTAGCGCTTATAACTATATATGGAATTTCAATGGTTTTATGCGAGTAAAATAAGGTTTTGTAAATGCAAATCCCTAACTATATATGGCCTAAAACCAATGGTTTTCTCATTGAATTTTCAAGGTTTTGTAAATGCAAATTCCTAACTATATATCCACTATAACCTATGTTTTTTTTCTGTGAATATATATATATATATATATATATATATTCAATGAAAAAACCATTGGTTATAGAACATATATAGTTAGGAATTTGCATTTACAAAACCTTATTTTACTCGCATAAAACCATTGAAATTCCATATATAGTTAGATGCGCTAACAATATATCGCTCACCCGCAATCCACTGCTGATGATATCACATATTACATCATTCATGACATGGTCAGTGACATCACTGATGACATCACTGATGACAACATCCAGTGACTGTATGTTTCTGTAAAGTTTAAATATGTTTTACATATTGAAGAATGAGTGGATGTATAAGTGTCTGGATGAAGAATTTAGTAGGTGCATGACTGACTGTATGAAAGAGTGATTAAATGTGTCTCACTGAGTGCATGGGTTAGTGACTAAACTGTCTTAATTTGTGCATCAGTATGTCTGTTGTTGTGTAAGCTGCTGCATGTGTTGATCAGTAGCTATAAGAGTGGCTATATGGGTTATTGATTGGTTGCCCAAGTATTTGAATGGGAGGCTGAGTGTGTGTGTGGGTGGCTGGGAGGTGTGTGACTCTGTGCATAGATGTGTAAGCAGTTGATTCACTAGGTGTATGAGTTCAAGAGTGCATGTGGAAACAGCTATATGGGCGGTTGACTGTGCATGGGTGTGTTGGTGAGTGAATGGATATCTCAGTGCTACATGTGCAAGTAAGTACGTATGTAAAACACAATACATGTGAGAGTTGACATATATAAATAACTGTGGATAAGAGCCAGTGAATGTGTGAGTGGCTGTATGGATCACTGTGAGCTTGTATCAGGGATTGTATAAGAGAGTAAATATGTGTTAGAATATGTTTGAATAAGTAAGGTGTGTATAACTGTATAGTTGAGGAAATGGAGGTGTGATTGATTCTTTGCATGACTGACTAGGTGTGTGAGTAACTCCATGGATGAGTGACAGTCTGTGAGTGTCTGTTTATACTGAGTGTATGTAAGGTTATATTAGAGTCTGAAGAGGTTCATTGTATTATCACATGAGTGATGTCATCAGTGATGTGATCAGTGATGTCAAATGAGATGTCATCAGTGATGTCATTTGAGTTGTCATCAGTGATGTCATCAGTGATGTCACTGACCATGTCATGAATGATGTAATATGTGACATCATCAGCAGTGGATTGCGGGTGCGCGATATATAGTTAGCGCATCTAACTATATATGGAATTTCAATGGTTTTATGCGAGTAAAATAAGGTTTTGTAAATGCAAATTCCTAACTATATATGTTCTATAACCAATGGTTTTTTCATTGAATTTTCAAGGTTTTGTAAATGCTAATTCCTAACTATATATGGACTATAACCTATGGTTTTTTCTGTGAATTTCAATGGTTTTTTAATAGCAAATATCAAAAGCTGTCAAATGTCAAGTACGTGATAGGTAAAAACGTTTTCGTGTTTATGCACGCTCATGTGCTTTGTACGCTTCCCCCCCCCACTCCCCTCTTTTCTCTTAGTAGTACTCTCTCTTTGCAGATAGTGAAGGGTAGTTAACGCAGACCTTTACCCCCGTTGTAATCCGTCGTACCTGCTTGTCTCTCCATTTGATTGATTGTTATCCAAGCATTTACTGTTTTAGAATTGGTTCTCTTTGGATCATTCTCTATTTACAAACAAGCACAATGTCGCAATACTCTGTTTAGTCTTTGCAGATAGTGAAAAATCGTGTAAAAAAATAAAAGTAATCGTGCAAAATCAGTAGACCACTAATTGGATCTCTTTTTGACCTCGCTAAAATACACACATTAGGAACAACCCTTCATGAGAAATACGAAAATAGTGAAATGAACTGAGCTCCACACCATGAAGGCTGCAAGACAGCTCGGCTCCGTCACCCACCCCGCCCAAAATAACGACAAACCCTATGCAAATATTATAAATATAGACAACACACCAGCAAAGAAACAGGGTAAAACATTTTATTAAATAACTATTTACATAACTATTTTATACTTTTTGTTGCCCGATCCGGCTAGCTCAATCGATCGAGCATGAAACTCATGCACTGATAGCAAGCGTTGAGAGTTTGTAGAACGATGGTTTCAGATTTTCCCGCTCTTAAGATTTAACAGAACTTTTTGGACTGCTAAAAGCGGTTGTATTCCGACCGCTGGTTGGTGAAGACATTTTGACTATATTCTGGACCTGCGTTGTCGCGTAATGCGTCATATGACGCGCCGCGTTAGCGCACCCGGAAGTGCTCCGGTGCGCAAGGCGCAGCTTCCCGGAAACGATCCAGAGCGTGCCGCGCAGCGCGTAACGTAAGCATAACAGGTCATGTGACTTGTTAATAAAACTTTTCATTGGTTCATTTTACTTTTGTTTTCCTAATGATGTAAGACTAGGTCATGTGACCTAAAAATAACACTTTTCATTGGATTAAAATTTTTTTTTCCCAAACGATGAATGCCCCACCTTGTTTCTGGATGTTTCAGACTGAAGCTGGCATCACCATGAGAGCACCACCATCTCGTAGCTCCGTCGTTGCCATTCCGCAAGCAATCATGGCAGCCGCTCCCCACCGGAAGCCTGCGGGAGTCGAGGGCCCCCAAGACTTTTGTACAATCTTCAAGGCTGAGGGGACGCTTTCGAGAATGGGACCCAAGCCCTGGCAGACAAGCGTCCGAGTTCCAAGGTGTCCCAGGGCCATTTTACTGGACCAGGCCCAAATCCGAAGAGCCGGCCGCCATTTTAAGAGTCCTGTGGCAGCCGCCTATCGCTGCATCGCAAGAGTGGGAGCAACTCAACTACATGGTGAGCGAGACGCTGTAGCCGTAAGAGCGGGCGGTAAACAGCTGAATGGAGGAAAAGGCACAGTGTAGCAAAAGCGGGCGGAATGGCGACTGAAACGATAAAGGGGCGCCCCACTACAGCAGACGAGCCTCCGCCATGTGCTTCAAAACTGCATACGTATCTCGTGATATCAAGGTTGGGCAACCAGTACACAACAAGCAGTTACGAGTCCCATTTACACCGGCGCCATTTTGGGCGCGGCCGGGCAGGTCCAGGATCTAGTCAAACATAACAAATGAGGCTGACGTCTCTGAAGCAGTTGACGCACAGCAGGACATAGCAAATAAACATGAAGTCTCTAAAGCTGTTAACTCACTGCAGGACAAAACAAGTGAACCTGAAACCTCTGGAATAATTGTCGCTCAAAAGAACAACACACAAAACTCTGTAGAGCCTGAAGAAACAAAAACAGAAGGGCACTGTAGTTTCAGACACACTTAACACTAATGACTTAACAAGGATATCGTCTGTTTATGAAGCAGTTATCATGTTCACAGAATTGACAAAGAAGTGTGCAGACACCAATGCTATTAAGAAACACAAGGAAATCCCTAACGCATCAGCATTCTCGGAAGAGGTTGACACAGATAACATCTTAAGGAACAAAGAAAGACAAAATAAGGATGAGGAAGTTATCACTTTAGTTTTTTCATCAGCTAGCGACAGCAAGAAACATATTGTAATGGAGATTAGAGAGGTTACGAATGGATGAATAAATTATCCAAAGAAATGGCGACTCCCCCCCTTTACCAGATTAGCTAAATCTTTGCGTAATTTGGACGTTAAAGTTATATTATTGTTGTTGTTGTTATGGTTATAGTTCTGATTAATTTTAGCAAGAAACACATTGTAATGGAGATTAGAGAGGCTACGGATGGGTGGCCCAGGATATCACCACTGTTCCCCATGTCATAAAACCTTAGGATGTTCAATAACTGAAACAGCTAATATGGGTTTACTTACAGGGGACATCTTTTGTTCTGTTTTGTAAAGTGAAACTATTGTGAACGCAAGTATTATACATAGTAAGTGTTTAATATAGCATTTGTCAGTCATTGGTTAAGCAGCTAGGACCTGTTCACTCTTGACACCCCAGGTACTGTGTATGTTGCACTATAGTGCTGCATCGGGAATACGGACAACCCTATTGATGTTGATTTTTCATTATTGATTATTGTAAAGAAATGGCGATTCCCCCCTTTAGCAGATTAGCTAAATGTTTGCGTAATTTGGGCATAAAAGTTATATTATTGTTGTTGTTGTTGTTATCGTTATAGTTCTGGTTAATTTCCATTCAGAGTGTCCTACACAGCACCACTCTAGGTAAACACTACTTTATGTAAAACCTGGGACATAGCACTCATTGAAACTATAGTTGGTCACCATGGGGTTTAAAGAAGGGATGGTTCTCACCTGGGTGCCTTCCACAACCCAGCACGTTGTGCTACCTTGGGACTATTCGCACAAAAGACAGCTTCTGACCATTGTTGTTTTTTTTATCAAAAAATGTTTAAATATATTTACAGTTTTTGTTGCGTTCGTTATATTTAAAAGTTAATAAAGTTTTATAATCCAACTTTCTTGGAGTACTATATTTTTTTTAAAAATCGGGTGAATGGGGCCTTGAATCGGGTTATTGTCATGTGTGGGCTTTGCAAGTGTACTGCTACAGGATCGGACATTTCAAACTCAAATGCACGTTCTTTTTCTTAACTTTCCGAAGCATGGAGCGCAATAGCAGGCAGAGAAAGGGTGATGCACGTGTTGAACACTGCCTGGCCTGGCAAGTTGCTGGCAGTGCCCCCCCGCCCGCTCCTGAAAGAGGGCACACACACACCGCCGCCCCGAGTACTTCACAAATCTTTAAAAGACCATGCGCTTGTTCATGAGGCTTAAATGGTTTATCACCCCTTCTAGAACCCCTGCATCGACCCTCTGACGTTTCCTGGAAGAATTAGCACGTAACACAATACCAAGCCCTGTCAGCTGAAACCCCCGAGGAATCGTGGGGCATATTATCAAGGGGGTTTATTTCCGCTTTTTTGGCTTTAAAAGCCAAAAAAAAGGAGATACAATTATCTCCCTATTACCAAGCTGTCGCTAACACCAGTTAGTGACAACTAAAAGGAGATAGCGACCATCTTGGGCCCCGCTTTGCATGTCAGTGATATTTATCACTAATGACATGCAAAGTGGGCGTGCCAAGATGTTAGCGACTGGAAACAGTCCCTAACCATCTCTATCTCCTATTACCAACTTTTGGAGATATTCGCGCTAAGCGCGAATATCTCCAAAAGCTAACACCTACCCTGAGCAGTTTTTAGCCATGTTATCCAATGGAAGGTGGATAACATGGCTAAGAGCATTTGCTGGATAATGCATGAATATCACTGACTTTTCAGCGATATTCATGCATTGCGGCCGTTTTTTATCGCATTTGCGATAAACTTTGCTAATAGCAAGGTTTATCTGCGATAAAATTCGCCGATGTGCGGCGATAATTTTTGTCTCTAAACAAGTTAGAGACAAAAATTATCGCTAGTTGTTGGTAATATGCCCCCGGATTTTTCCTTGCAGGAATCGGGAGGCGGAAGACTAGCACTGAAATCAGTAGTCTCACGCCTGAATCGGGAGGATTGGTATGTCTGGATTCTCTACAGCTGGGGCCATAAACTACATCCGCAGGGCTAGGTGATAGCCTGGGTCCGGCCTGGACAATCGGACACAGAGGAAGAGGAGTGTCAGAGGGTGCGGTAGTGAATAGGGTGAAAGGGAGGTGTCGGGCGGGCACAGAGTGTGATTCTCAGGGAAGAGCAGCGCAGATGGGGGGAAGTATTTGGCCGATGCATGAGAGAGAGAGCGGGGGTGACCAGTGCGTGGGGGAGATGCTTGCGAGGGTGGGGAGCCGTGCTGAGAATCGACGGCGTGCAGAGAGTGGGTCTGGTCAAGGCATCTAAAATGGCTGCCGTGCACGACAAAATTGTGGCATTGGACAAAAAGGCAAGATGGCGCAGACAATGTTTATCAATAAGGATTCATTTATAACAAAATATTTACTCGCAGTGACAAAATGGTGGTCAACACTTCCTGATTTCCATCGAATCGAACGTTAACAGACGTCACGCAGCAAAAAAAAAAAAAAAAGCTCACGCACAGAGCAGTTTTTAGCCATGTTATCCAATGGAAGGTGGATAACATGGCTAAGAGCATTTGCTGGCTAATGCATGAATATCGCTGACTTTTCAGCGATATTCATGCATTGCGGTCGTTTTTTATCGCATTTGCGATAAACCTTGCTAATAGCAAGGTTTATCTGCGATAAAATTCGCCGATGTGCGGCGATAATTTTTGTCTCTAAACAAGTTAGAGACAAAAATTATCGCTAGTTGTTGGTAATATGCACCCGGGTTTTTCCTTGCAGGAATCGGGAGGCGGAAGACTAGCACTGAAATCAGTAGTCTCACGCCTGAATCGGGAGGATTGGTATGTCTGGATTCTCTACAGCTGGGGCCATAAACTACATCCGCAGGGCTAGGTGATAGCCTGTGTCCGGCCTGGACAATCGGACACAGAGGAAGAGGAGTGTCAGAGGGTGCGGTAGTGAATAGGGTGAAAAGGAGGTGTCGGGCGGGCACAGAGTGTGATTCTCAGGGAAGAGCAGCGCAGATGGGGGGAAGTATATGGCCCATGCATGAGAGAGAGAGCGGGGGTGACCAGTGCGTGGGGGAGATGCTTGCGAGGGTGGGGAGCCGTGCTGAGAATCGACGGCGTGCAAAGAGTGGGTCTGGTCAAGGCATCTAAAATGGCTGCCGTGCACGACAAAATTGTGGCATTGGACAAAAAGGCAAGATGGCGCAGACAATGTTTATCAATAAGGATTCATTTATAACAAAATATTTACTCGCAGTGACAAAATGGTGGTCAACACTTCCTGATTTCCATCGAATCGAACGTTAACAGACGTCACGCAGCAAAAAAAAAAAAAAAGCTCACGCACAGAGCAGTTTTTAGCCATGTTATCCAATGGAAGGTGGATAACATGGCTAAGAGCATTTGCTGGATAATGCATGAATATCGCTGACTTTTCAGCGATATTCATGCATTGCGGCCGTTTTTTATCGCATTTGCGATAAACCTTGCTAATAGCAAGGTTTATCTGCGATAAAATTCGCCGATGTGCGGCGATAATTTTTGTCATCAGTGATGTCACTGACCATGTCATGAATGATGTAATATGTGACATCATCAGCAGTGGATTGCGGGTGCGCGATATATAGTTATTGCAACTAACTATATATGCGAATTTCTATGGTTTTGTGCGAGTAAATTGAGGTTTTGTAAATGCTAATCCCTAACTATATATGGTCTATAACCAATGGTTTTTTCAGTGAATTTTCAAGGTTTTGTAAATGCTAATCCCTAATTATATATGGTCTATAAACTATGTTTTTTTCAGTGAATTTCATTGGTTTTTTAAAAGCTAATATCTATAGCTGTAACATATATTCTTATTCTAATTCACAAATATATTTTATATATATTTGTATTATATTTTTTTAATTCAATTTATATTATAGTTTAAATTATTTTTTCTTGTTTCGCTGCCGGTCCGCCAACCGGTAAATGTTCCGTTAGTGCAAATACCGCGTTAGAAAGGCACATCGTGACGCGTCCCGTAAACTCAACATATCGCGTTACTACGTAATGCCCCTTATGACGTGCTGCGTTAGCGCACCTGGAAGCGTTCTGGAACGCGAACCAAGGCGCGAAACGTAAAACCCCGGAAACGATCCGAGGCGCGGCGCGGAACGCCGAACGTAAGCATAACAGGTCATGTGACTAGTTCATAAAACTTTTCATTGGTTCATTTTACTTTTAGTTTCCTAATGATGGAACGCTTGATCATATGACGTAAAATAAACACTTTTCATTGGTTTAGAACATTTTTTTTTCTCAAATGATGAAAGTCCCACCTTTTTTCCTCACTCCGACTTTCATTTTTATGAGAGAAAGACCTGTTTTTGTTTGCTTAGACATGGCATTTGTATTAGCTGCAGCTGGTGGATCTCCACCACCTCCACCACCACCAAAGAAGAGAGGACCGACTAGCCAGGTCATCTTCCAACAAGAAGAAGAAGAAGAGGAAGACGAGGAACAGGAGCAAGGGACAAGGGGGTTTCTGAAAGAAATGCCAAGGACGTCCCATGTGAAAGAGAATTTTATCTGGCAATTTTTTTCTTTTCCTTCTCATGAAACGAAAGTAAATGCCAGGTACGTTACCTGCCTCATCTGCAAAAATAAACTCTTGAGAGGGACCGAAAAAAAAATATAGCTATGGTAATCATACCATGCATCGACACATGGAGAGGTGGCACCCTCTTAATTATAGTACTGCACAACTTCGAGATTTGGTGGATAACCCCCGACCGGCTAAAACATCCACCAATGACTTAGCAATAAGTGAGTCAGAGGCAAGGGAAACGGTCCCAAGTCTCCAAAAGAACTTTGGGCAGATGAGATTGACATGTGTAGCTTGTGGAAAATTAACTTCATGTGGAGAGAGGAGTATTACTTTAATAAATAGATCATAGGAAAATCATCAATGTCCAAAACGTCCAAGAAAGTAATTTTTTTTTGGTTGCTCCTGTTGAGCCCTTTGAAGTGAATCATTTTTGTTTCCCCTTCCTCAAAAAAATACACAAAAAAAATATAAAACATCAAAAATAATAAAAAAAAGTTCTTTTCAGAACTACCTTCCCTTTTAAAAAAAATTGCTAGAATGTTTAGCACTCTAGCATCCTCTATTTCTTTTGATTCGCTTCCCGGTTAGCGTTCCGGTACGCGAACCAGGAGCGAACTAAAAAAAAATATTTTTTAAAAAAAGACGAGTAAATAAACAGAGAGTAATGTGAAAAGAAAGACAAATAGAGGGAGTAACACACAGTTACTGTTGAAAGAGGGACTGATACAAGAAGTGAAAAGAGTAGTATAAATAAGTAATAAAAAAAGAAATGAAGGAAGTAGCAAAGGCAGGAAACTAAGGGTTAAAGAAAAGAAGCAGTGGAACTAATAAAAGTTAAATCTGATAGACATGTAACGTAAAGAGTACTAAACACTTACCTTATAATTGTCATTACCATACTGAATTATCATTTTTATACTTTTAATCTGTGTAAGAAAGAACAAAAAAATCTAAATTAATACAAGGTGGTAAAAAAAGAGTGAGCATGAGACAAAATGAATACATATTAGAAATCACAATTCAAAGTAGAAAATTAATTAAACATATTTAATGGTTTATTTTTGCTGTTATCAGAAAATATCAAATTTCACTGAAAATAGTGAGTTGAAGGTATTCATCATATAACAGCGGGGAAAAAAAAAACACAATCAAAATGATTGTGTTTAAAAAACCCAAATAATATAACTAAGCAGAAATAGGAACTTCTCCAAAGTAACTTACTTTCTATGACGTCAAAGGATATCCTATGAACAGCTTATACTACTATTTTCTGCCCGCCACTTTCTGAAAGATAAACTCCATTGTTTTAAGAAAACTGAGACATACAAAGCAATTTAAAACAGCACACTAAGTTACAGCAACACCTAGAATCATTATAGTCCAATTACCTACCCTAAATTCTGACTTCAAAAATCAAGTCAAAAGGCAACATTGCTTCGTACTCAATTAGTAATGTTTGCTGAAAGACTAGCCATTTTTTAAATTTCAAATAAGCTGTGTAATATCCAGATGTTGTCAAAGGACCAGCATATTATATAATAGCTGCAGTTGCAAATGTTCTTCCTGAAATCAATGACTGTGTAGCCCAAAATTTTTTCATTAGACTTAACAACTTTTTTTCATGCAGTTTATGTAGTTCAAATTGTAAAATGACATTTCACCCATATGTTTCTATAAAAAAATATGGACAGCATTGCAGACTTACGTTTCCTCCTATCTTTATTTTGATCTGCTGCTTGACTTAGCTTATAAAAACAAACAGTTTTCGCTCTGTACTACAATTATCCACAAGGCCATATAGAGTAGGAGCCATTAGAACCTCTGTAAATTCCTCTAAACAAATTCCAAGCTTCCTTTCCTAAAATTTTGGTTGTAAGAACACCAGGTAAGAATTTTGAAGGTGGAAAGGCAATCTTTTTTTGAAAGTTAAAACAGAATCATTGCAGAATGACCAACCGTTTTCAGATTTCAAATAAGCTGTATAATGTCCTGAATTAGTTGAAGGACCGTTATGATATATAATTGCAGTAGTTATAAAAGTCCTTCCTGATATGGACAACTGCGAAGCCACAAAATTATTAATTAAAGTTGTCAATTTAGTTCCATCAGGCCTACATCGTTGGAACATTAAAATGACATACTGGCCATAACTTCGTAAAATTAACGTGGACAGCATTCCAGACTTACATTGGCTGCACTCCATGTTTTGATCGGCTGCCTTTACTAGCTTATTGAAGGATACTGATTTACTGTCAGGCAAAGTTAAATATATAAATCTTTCTGAGTCTACACTAGTAGTACTTGATAGCCTACAGTTCTCGCAGTCATGCTGCCATTGATAAGAAAAGCCAAATAGATAATCTACATCTACACCCTCATCTTGCAATACATCAAGCATATACATTAAAAACTCTTGACAATCCTGCTGAATATTTTCAGAGAATTCTGTTTGACCTGAACATTCGTCTAACAGAAAACGAATTTCAGACACACTTTCTACTCTCGTTCTATCAGCACTAAATTTCTCTAACACAGAATTCAACAAACAGCATAAACTTTGTTCCGAATTGATCACAATCTGTTCTTTGAAAGTCTCTAGTGAAAAGAGAACATTAACAACTACATTAGCATAGCAGCTGACACCAGAACTATTTTCAAATTTAAAACCAACAACATTTTCAACAGAATTCATTTTATTCCTGCTTACAATTTTGGGTTCATCGACTTTTGGTCTTTTTGCTACAACCTCCCCACTATTACTGATATTTCTTCGTTTCTGGCCTACCACACGTTTCTCAAACAAAGGATATTGAGGCAAATGTGGCGCATACTCTCTTCTTAACCTATTGTATTCCTTAACACAATCTAGATCCGCACAAATGTTTGTGACATCACAGTCAATCAAATACAATCCCGATAAAGTTCTGACTCGTGACAATGCTACATAAGCCATACCCTCTTTGAATACAGAACTGCCAATATTCACTAAAGCAGTGTCTACACTTAAACCTTGCGATTTATGAATTGTCACCGCATATGCCAAGCAAACAGGAAACTGCTTACGGCGAACATATAAGTCTTTAACAAGCAAAAACCTAGCAGAGTAACGACCAATTAGCTGTACTTCCTCAATGCCATCAAATTTAATTTTTAAAAATTCAATTCCATCTCTACTTCTGTATTTCTCAAAATCAACAACATTACCCATTGATCCATTTACCAGACCTCTTTCAACATGTAAATTCCTTCTCAAAATGATTCGGCAATTTAAGCACACATTCAAAGTCTTTCCAAAACCCGCAGTTTTAGATATAGTCTTCTCTAATGAATCCAATTTAGATTTGAAATTCTCAGACAAAATAATTGTTGCTCCCATATGCTCTATTTTGTCAATAGCTTCCAGTTTCACAATCTCTTGTTTTTCTAAATTCAACATTTTGTTGTTGAAGATGGAACATTCTGCAAGAGTTGGCATCAAACATATTCCAGATTTCATCACAGTAATTTTCTGAAAAATATCCTCTGGCAAAACGTCTTCTTCTGGATATAAATTTGACAGTAAGCGTGCATGTAAAGCTTCTTTACCACGCTCAGTCATTTTCCCGATTCTAACATCTTGCAGAATATTCTTGTAATCTTCGTCCTTCGCCTGACGCATATTTTCACGCAGCTCAGCATAACTGAAGTTTAACCATATATTAACATTGCCAATGCTCCCTAGGCACTTCTTGGTATCTTCATGTGTAAGCAGTTTAAACACTGGTTGTCCTTTCACTGGTGTCAGCTGTAGAAGATCACCAAAAACAATGATGTGTTTGCCACCGAATAACACATCATACTCTGTTTTAAGAACTTCCTGCATTCTCAAATGCACAAAAGCAAGCATGACATTGGAAACCATGCTTACTTCTTCAATGATAAGAAGTTTCATCTTCTTCAGGACTCTAGATACTTCACAACAAGCATCTCCAGATAACTTGTGGTATTGTAATTTGTTATCATGCTCCACTGGCAGCATCAGTAACTGATGCAAAGTAATCCCTTTAATATTATGAGCTGCCAGTCCAGTTGGAGCGGTCACAACACAAGACAGCGATGACTCAGTCCTTTTCTGCAAATAACATGAAATTGCTTTAATAAGGAAACTTTTTCCAGTTCCTGCTTCTCCACTCACGTACAGTCGGACAGGCTTCAACGACGTACATGAGCACTCTTCCTTCTCATGACTTAATCCATGCTCAATTTGGTTGGTAACTTCGTCATATATTTTCCTCTGCTCAACGTTAAGTTGTCTTTCCAAATCTTCTAAGTTAACCGCATCCTTCTGAGCATGTGCCATGGCTCTTTCCACTTCAATCATGGCAGTGGCAGCTTCATTTTCAATAACTGGTTCTCCTAGTGGATCCTGACTCAATGAAACAGAACTCTGACTGTCCTGAGAACTGTCTCTAGCAATCTCGGCTGCAATTGTTGCTTCCTGCTCAATTTCTGCATTCAACATTTGTAGATATTTTGGAAAAACAGGACATTCTATGGACTCCTTGGCTGCATTGAAAGAGTCTTCATAACAGAGGAAATCCCCAAGCAGTTCCTCTTCTGCACGCCAAGGCTTGAAAAGTTGCAAAAGAGCTAAATAGAAAAACTCTTTTCTTTCGGGAGATTCGCAATCCAATTTTCGTTGATTTATCAATTGACATTTTTTTTGCTTGACCAGACATCCCTCACTTCCAATTACAGCATACACTCCTTTATCAATATCTTCTTTGATGGTCCTCTTAAAACGTAATTTTGAAGAACATCATACAGGCAAGCATTCTCCAGGTGACTGCTTCTATTTGGATAATATGTATCCAACATGTTGGTCTTCAAAATATCTGTACTGTTTGGCTCCTTCTCCGCCAAATACTCAATTTCCCGTACAGGTTTCAGAACTCGATTGCGTGTTGCAGCAAGACCAAGACTCGCCCAAATGATACTCCTAGATTTGGCATAGAGACTTGCTGAAGATAACCGGTCAGAACATTCGTAAGCTCCGATTTCTCGATGCGACAACATCTTCAGACTGAAACTGTACAACTTCTTACTGAGGCTCTTTTCATGGGAAATATCCTCCCACATATCCTTCAGTTCTGTCTTTTCTTTTTTGGTGATGTAAGACGTCACATACCGAGCCACAGCCATACAGTTGTCAGCCACAAACTGTATATCCATTTTAGCATTCCACATGGACAAAATCACTGGGTTGTAGTCGTTGATGTACTTGGACTCTTCGTTTCTTTTCAAATTGTATGTGTTTTTGGGTGATTTCCTCGTCACATTATGTCGCAGCGAAGACATCAAATTGTTAACTCTTCCTTTTGATATCACCGACCGTGGAAATGCAAAACGACATTTGGTGTAGTACTTGTCCTTGTTTCTGAATTTACGACGACAGTACTTTCCACAACGATGGCTTTGAAACCGTAAAACTTGTTCTCTTAGACTTTTGTCTTCGTTTGTCTTTGGAACAGCACATGTAGCATACTGTTCTATGAAACTCATCACTAAGTCATCCGGATCTGTTCCAAATTTGGGTGCATCTTTGATCCATAGCAGCATATGTATATGAGGAGCACCTCTTGCTTGATACTCCTTTTTCCAGAAGAAATCCAACACCTCTCCAGGAGGTGGATTTTTCTTTTACGTGATGAAAGACATCATAGATTCAAATCTATGATTAAAGTACCTGCATACATTCACTGGATCCAAAGAGCACAGTTCTCCGGGTGTCTTGAATTCAATATTTTCAATGTTTCCATTTACCTCTCGTAGAAATTCAAGTAAGTCTTCCCAGCCATACTCAGCACAGCTGAGAGTGAGGAACCATGTTGGAGTTCCTAAATTTCTCAGCATACATTTTAAGTCACCATGACGTCGGTACCAATACTCATTAGTACCACGCTGACAAGCCATGAGATTAATCAGATGAGAATCCAAAATACTGTCTTGCACATTGACTTTATCCATAAAGTCCCTTGCCGAGATATTTCAAAGTTGTACACCACTTTTCAAGATGTGGTTCACTGCATAAGACAATCCAGAGAGATCACTTTTAAACAGTAGATGAAATAAATAGGGAATGCATTGTCGAAACCTAGGATCTTCTGTATACAATCGTAAAGTCCGGTATTCTGAAGCAGGAATTTGAACAGGTCGCTCATCATATCGTCCTCCTCGACATGTGGGAAATAACTGTGGGAAACATCGAGCTTCCAAACTTTCCTCCCAAACACTAATGGGACTCCCTTTGGCTTGTTTCATTTGAAACTACTCAATAGCATTCCCCATGACTTCCTTGGAATGCAAAGGATGAACACTATAATGTTCATATATTTCTTCCTTTTTAGAGGCTTCTACTTTCTCAATTTGTCCAGGACACAAATCGCTGTCCTCTTCTTCACTTACTTCCTCTTCTGCAACACATACATTCTTGTAGTACTTATTATTTTTTATCAAATACAATGTTGCCTTTATGACTTTCCTAACATCCACTAAATCTTGCCAGATTTTCTTACTCTTTGTCGGAACACCATTAACTATGATAACCAGAGGTTCCTCTTCCACTTTCTCTACTCCAATTGTATTAATGTTTTTCTTCAAATCCAAAGGCAAATAAACAACCCTTCCCTTTAATCCTCTCTGTAAATCTGATGGAGGCAACTTCCCTGTCTTTGGCTCCATTCGTACAATAGCCTGGAAGGGATGGACACTTTGAATCAAAATAGATTCATAAGTATTTAAATCCTTCAATTCAGAAGGAATGTCATCTAATTCCAGATTATTATAAACCGCTCTAGCAGGCATCTGGTTTTGGTTTAATTTGTTATAGCAATAAGTACACATACGTTGGTCCGCTCCCAAATCAAAACAATTTTCTACCATCAAGTATGTGGCAAAATCCTTCCATTCACTATTGTTTTCCATATCACTTTTTTCATATATATCCACTAACTTAGTCTGATTCTTATAATAAGTCCGTCGACAACACACACAAGTGAAATTAGGCCTCTCACTTGATTTCACCATAAACGTGGAAATTTCCTTGTGAAACTTATCTGTACTGAAAATCTGTACACTGTCTTCCACATTACCTTCTTGTAGTGGTTCAATATCAACATTGTTCTCTTTACCAGCAAAGTAACAGAACTCATTTTCTTGACAAATATTCTTCACATCTACTTCAGAACCATGCAAAAGAGCTCTGCTTAATTTTTTAAGCATAATTGCTGGACTCTTAGCATAACACAACATTCTAACTAATTTCCTCACTTTATTATGATGCACTGCGAGCATCCTGAAATGATGAAATACACTCTGGCATACTCTCCTAGAAAGACAAGCCAGTGAATGACCACAAAAACCTGTCACTTGTCTCACTCTGCAAGGATCTAATTCTTGCAACAACTTTATTTTTTGCTTTACACTTTTCTTATGAAATGTCCGTATAAAATCACAAAGCAAATTGATGGAATCCTGTCGCACACTGCAAATAGAACTACACTTCCAGGTGTACACTGGTCCCTTAGGACGTCTCCCTAAAACCTCATCACTTAACGCCTCTTCTGCAGCTGTAGACACAAGTATTTCTTTTTCAACTGGACGGCCATCTTTTACCTCATATGCTCGACCACTGCTGTCAACTGCATACACCGAATCATTGTCCTGAAAATATCTCTCCTCATTAAAAAATGCCTCACTATTTGAACTATGCATTCATTCTCCTAAGAAAACTTCACAAAAATTACTTCGTTAACTTCTCTCTTCCATCTACTATTAGATTTGAAAACATAGATTACCTTGTTTAGTTTCCTAATTCTATTAATTACCAAAATAAATAACTTTCGCTTAATTTCGAAAACCTGATCAATAATTTTCTCTACATTTTTCTTTTTCTTATAAAATGACACTTTCTGTTGACCTTTTTTAAATTGTTTTAGCAAATTGACAATTACCCTGTTGCGGAACATTCGCTTATGAATGTCCCTGAATATATTTGCCCTTCTACTGCCATGCACAGAGTTATCTCCTGCTGTAGCACAAACTTTTTTGACGGGCCTTTCCTTTCCATTTAAATTAACTCTCTTTTTCTGTACTAAAACTTGTTCTGTAGTTATACTTTTGTTTCTACAAATGTTTCTAAGGAATAATTTTGTTCTCTTACCCGGTGTTCTCTTCGTGCTTTGAGGTAGTTCTAATGTAGAGAACTGCTGCAAGCTTTTAGTCAACTGCTGTCTTTGACGTTTCGTAGCCTTTCGAATTCTATCCTTAGACGGCATTGCCTAATTTCCAAATAATCTGCAGTTGAATCTGTGGTAAAATATAATAAAAAATGTTATTAACCACTATTACCAAACAGTAAATCAATAACAGTAAGAATTAGATTCAACAATGCTATAAAAATGATTCAAAAAAATATTTTTAATTTTACTATGATAGTGATAATATTACAGGGCTTTCATGCAAATGACTTCCCACCCTGCAACAAAAAGCCAACATGAAACTTCACGCACATTAAATTGTGTACTTACCTGCAATAATCCATATGCCAGTGTTTATGTCCCTCCACCCTGCCCCTCCCCCTCCCCGTCTACCTGCCCCACCGTAACTCCCTCCACGACCCGCGGCTGCTGTTTTGCATCATGGTGCATCTTCTAAATCTCTCCTGCATTATAAAAGTGACGCAACAGCAACACAAAAGAGGCGCACAACCATCATAAATCTTTCCCTAAAACTTTAAGGAACAGATGTAGGTCGGTCTGTATCGGCCGAAAAACAGTATTTTCGGCCGTTACCGATCAGTTTACAAAATTTGTTATGTAGGAGGCAATATGTTACCGAATCGGTAAAATTACCGAGTCGGTATTTTACCGATTCGGTAAAATAAAACATCGGTAAATATACCGATTTGAAGCCACCCATATGTAGGTGGGACTCTTCAGAGTGCCAGGAGCCTTTACGAATCGGCATTTTACCATCAAAAACAATTTCACCGATTCTGTAAATGTAGATTTACCTACATGTGGCCTTGGATTTAGGCCCCTACATACCGATTCGCCATTTACCAGTCGGAAACGGCCGAAATCGGCCGTAACCGGTCGGTAAATGGCCTGAAATGACCACCTACATCGAGCCCTAAGTGTGCATGCATTTGATTTCAAACAAAGTTTTAAAACCTTTTATGTAAAACAATTATACACCTACATTCATGGGGAACTGACTTAAAATGCCCTAATACACATCAAAACGTTTTTTTAAGATACTTGCACCTTTTTTTCAATAACTTTTAACATGGCAATGGAACTCAAACAATCATAATGAAAATTTTACAGGCACACAGAGGGGCGTATTTACAAGGGCCTTGCAGCACAGGGAAAGTGACTTCAAATGACCAGACACACATGGGGACGTATTTACAAGGCCCTTGTACCCGGGGGAAGTGACTTGAATTTGCTAAGCACACATAGGAGGGTATTTACAATGCCCGTGCAACACTTATGCATCATTTTCTTTTAACATGGCTATGTAACTCAAACAAGTAATCATTCCTATGGGCTTTGAAGCCCATAGGAATTATTAGGCATTACCGATTCAGTATTTACCGAATCGGTAATTAAAGAATTCACAAGGGTGCAGGGGGTATCACTTTTACACCCTCTGGCACCCTCAAAACAGGCACAGGTGCCATGTGGCAGGCATACCTGCCCTAAGGGCAGGTCTGCCTTTCACATGACACAGGTGTGCATGCACACATGTGCATGCACACCGGAATCAGTATTTTACCATGAAGTTGGATTTCATGCTAAAATACCGATTCGTTAAGGCCTTTGAGACTCAGAAGAGTCCCCCCTACATAGCAAATTTACAGAATCGGTAAATTTACCGATTCGGTATTTTACCGAACCAATAATTTTTCCGATTCTGTAAATGTAGATTTACCTACATGTGGCCTTGGATTTAGGCCCCTACATACCGATTGGCCATTTACCGGTCGGAAACGGCCGAAATCGGCCGTAACCGTTCGGTAAATGGCCTGAAACGACCACCTACATCGGGACCTAAGTGTGCATGCATTTGATTTCAAACAAAGTTTTTAAAGATTTTATGTAAAACAATAATATACCTACATTCATGGGAAACAGACTTAAAATGCCCTAATACACATGAAAACGTTTTTTTAAGGAACTTGCACCTTTTTTTCAATAACTTTTAACATGGCAATGTAACTCAAACAATCAAAATGAAATTTTCCAGGCACACATGGGGTCGTATTTACAAGGGCCTTGCACTACGAGGAAAGTGACTTCAAATGACCAGACACATATGGGGACGTATTTACAAGGCCCTTGAACCCGGGGGAAGTGACTTGAAATTGCTAACCACACATAGGAGAGTATCAACAATGCCCGTGCAACACTTATGCATCATTTTCTACATATACACCATAACAATAACAACACAAATGCATCATATATCTGTTCCGCAAAAGCGACGCATTGCAGGAGTCACATCACAAGTACATAATTTCTCATAATTTTTTAAAGCATGCCTTTTCCTTAAAAACGATTTTCTGATCATAATTTGAAAACACAGCACAGCTCCTATGTAAATACACACCTTGTCAGTACTAATACTTTACATTATCTACAATTACAATTGGTAAAAGAATCCAAAATCGCCTTTGAAAGCAGAATGCAAACACTTGACGCAAAACATCATTTTAAATACACAGCTGACTTTCCTATTTACGCAAAAAAGCATACTAGTCTTTATCTAAAATATATAAACGATAACTCACCTTTACAAATTCTTTTTGAAATTCAAAACAGACTCAGAAACACACCAATAATTCTTTAGCAGAATTAAAGGTATGCACTCCAGAGGCTGGAACCAACAAAGGCACTGAAACGCTGATATTCATCACACATATCTCTCATGTCAGCCAATCAAAACTCTTCCCTCACTTTTTTCAAATCAACACCCTTCCCCACTCTGCCCTTTCTACCTCTTTTCCATAGCAACTACCGCCTGCCAGACCTGTCATGTTCACAAGTTCACACAACAATGTTTCAAATGAACTCTGAACTCTCAGTACACCTGCTAATCCACTGCAATCTTTCATAACAACATTTTTAAATAACCATTCAAAATACATCTTTCAAAGAACACATCCATGCACCCTAACTTTCTGTTTTCAGCAATGGAAATACACCAATCACTGCTAATGAATCTTTTGCACTTAAACTCCACGTTTTTTTTCATTACAAACTTCACTATTTCAACTGCCATTTCATTCCCACACTTCATCTGACTGCAGCAAAAACTCCTCTAGCCATGTTTTCAGTCTGGATTCTTGGACATAGCTACATCCACTGGGCTCACAGGTATGCTGATAACAGAAATTTACACAACCTCAATTTACAAAATGTGGAAATCAAATGGATTGGTCGAAGAGGATTGAAATGTCACCAATTGATACCATTGGTGAAAACCTTTTTACAATTTACAAAATGTGGAAATCAAATGGATTGGTCGAAGAGGATTGAAATGTCACCAATTGATTCCATTGGTGAAAACCTTTTTACATTTGCCAACCCCTGACCTCATAATAGTGCACTGTGGAGGAAACAATTTGGGCACTTTGACTGGGGTAGGTCTGGAAATGCTTTTAAAGGACACCTTTGAGCAATTGATGACACCTTTTCCTCAAACTGCCTTGGTATATTCCAATATATGCCAAAGACAAAAATGGAGGTGGTCCAATCAATTTTGTCCACAAATTGAGAAATCGAGGAAGCATGTAAATAAGTCTGTTTCAGCTTACATGAGGGACCATGGAATGGGCTGCATCTACAACAATAACTTGCGTTACTACATGCAAGATATCTACAGAGGAGATGGCGTGCATTTCTCAGATGAGGGGAACAGAGTTTTCATACTAAATTTAAGAATGTGTATTGGTTCCTACTTATAAATTTCTAGAACTTACACAGAACCCAAAAGCTCTTTTCAGAGCTACCTTAACTTAGTTTACTCTTTTGAAATTTCGAATGTATCTTTTTTCTCTTATTTTCACTTATATTCGCTTCCCGGTTCGCTACCCAGTTCGCGTACCGGCAGCTAACCACGCGAAAAAATTAATTTTTTTTTCTCGACATATATGAGCCTCCTCAGCCACCCTCAGAAAACTTAGGGAGACAGGATACGTCTAAAGTACCCCAATCTACCCATTCTGAACATTATTTACCCTCCATCTTGTATCTCAATTCTACCGAAACACAAAATGGAGGACTCCCGTAACGCTGCAAGTTCGCATACAGGGAAACGCACTGACAAGCACTCGCTCACAAAAGGTGGGAAAGTAATTTACAGAACAACCACTGGAGACACTTTCAACAATTAAACATTAGCTCATACTACATACCAATCCCTACCATTTTCACAAATTTCGTTGGAATACCATTTAGCCATTTAGCATGTAGAACTCTCTAAAATCCCTGAGGTAAATTACTTCACAAAACATATCGGAAGTGTTGGAAATGACAACCAATTAAAATATTACTTTCAATTTCTACTATTATATCATGACATTTCATTGGTTATGTACCTGAATATATATAAACAAAGAGAGAGAAACACACCCATTTTGACTACTACTTCGTGAAGTGCATAACAACTAAAAATCAACTGATAACTTCAAGGTATATTTAAAAGGTAAGATATTATTTTTAAAACTGAAGTATGCTCTGTACTGAAAGCTAATTAGAAAGACATTTTCTGACAGTTATATTCTATCACTCTGTAATACTTATAGAATAAAATAGACTTCTCTGTTTTAGTTATGGCAGGGCCAGTCCAAGGATTTGCGAGGCCCTGGGCTAAAAGGGAACGTGCGGAAGGCCCCCTCCAATTTACATAAGTGGCCCCTTACAAGGAGAACATTCACAGACACTGTGGGGGCCCCATTGTCCAGCATTTTGACGCCCCCACAGTTTTAACTTTTACTCCACACGTATTTCTCACACCTTCATAGGTGTGAGAATTGATTGTGGTCTAAAAGTTAAAACTGTGGGTGCGCAAAAAATGCTGGACAATAGGCCCCCCACAGTGTCTGTGAATGGTCTCCTTGCAATTGAGGGAGCGTCTCCTTCTCCCTCCCATATACCTCCTGACACCATCCATGAGAGGCCCAAGGAGGGGGCCCCCTCCAATGGACCTTAATTGCAGGTGACACCTTTCTTTGTGATAGATCTCCAGGAAAACAAAAGGACACATCACCAGTGCGTGGCCCCATGCTGGTGGGCTGAGTGCGAGGTCCTGAACGGCAGCCCACGCTGCCCATGCCTAGCGCCTGCCCTGAGTTAAGGATAGAGTTAGACTTCTCTAGTATAATTCAGAATTGACTAAGAGTTTATTTGATAATTTTCTTCATATTTCTACTTCCAATTTGATACCATACACTACCCAAAGGAAAAAACACTGTTTAAATAACCAAACTGCCTGTCTGTACTGAAAACCAACAGTGCCCTATCTGTACTGATATATTTTTTAAAATTTCATTTTTCAGAATTCAAAATGGAAGGACAAGAAAATAACTTGAAAATTGAAACAGAAACACAAAAGGAGACGGAAGTTCGCCAGGATTTCTAAACGATACAATAAACAATGAACTTGTGCAATGTGTGGATGCAGTAGATTTTCTACTGGAAAATGAAGAAAAAAATGATCATGATTTTTTAGAATTTCTTTTAAATTTTGAGAAACAATCTGAATAATAAATTTTTATTTCTTAATTCAAAAATTGTTTGACACATTATTTATTTTTATATGTATATTGTAAACTAGTAGCAAATTGATTATAACGTTAAGTCAGACTTTAAATATACTGTGCAACTTTTTGGTGTTGCATACTAACTTTGTTCATAAATACTTCCTTTCTCCCACTATATAATCTCCAATGTGTATTTAACATCTCTTTATCATCTCCTGCCTCCATGTTGTTTCGGCTTTCCAGACAGACTATGGTATGAATTCCATATACCACAATAACTTCTTTAACAACAGGCAAGATATCTAAAAAGGAGACGGCGTTTATTAATTTATAGACTCTGCATTGGTACCTACATGTTGCTACGTAAATAAAAAAAAAACAAAAAAAACCCAACAAAACGAACAATTGATAAACATACAATAAGTTAAAAGTCAATCATTCTTGTTTCCTTATAGTACGCTCCCCAGACCGCTTTCCGGTACGCGTACCGGGCGCACCCCACGAAAAAAACATTTTTTTTTTTTTTTTTTTGCACGGCGGGGCCCTTTTAAAGCCTCCACATCAAACCTAGGGGGTCAAGGAGGATCTACTATGCCCCCTTATGGGCATTTGCCCCTTCGTTCTGGCCTCCTCTTGTCTCTCGATCCTACCGAGAGACAAGATGGTGGCTGCTACGGACTGTTTAGAATGTTGACAGACACCGGAGAGCCAATCAGCTTCGCTTCGCAAAGCTCCGTTACGCGAAAAGTACGCGAACTGGTGCGCTATCCGGTACGCTGTCACAGAACAAAACGCCAAACGCCCTATGGAAAAATGAATGGGAAAAACTCGTTTTGGGACCCCCCTTTTTTCTCGGCCCCCCCTTGACGAAACCCCCCCAAATTTTCAGGGGCTGCTCAGAAACAAAATGTGCCATTTTCCTGAAATTGTCAGCCGATTCCGTCCACAAACGCCAAAGTTATTAGACATAGAATTTTCAAAAGTTCCATAGAGAAAAAATCCTAACTATATATACCTTGGCCTCACTTTTAGCTCGAACGGCTGAATGGATTTGCACGAAACTTGGCAAAATTGTAGGGACTGTTAGCCCGATGTGCCTTTGCTGGGTCTCAATATATGTGCTCCAGTGGATTTTGAGAAATTAACGTTTAAAAAAACAGATATATCTGTGACAGCGTACCGGATAGCGCACCAGTTTGCGTACTTTTCGCGTAACGGAGCTTTGCAAAGCGAAGCTGATTGGCTCTCCGGTGCCTGTCAACATTCTAAACAGTCCGTAGCGGCCGCCATCTTGTCTCTCGGTAGGATCGAGAGACAAGAGGAGGAGAAAAACGAAGGGGGAATTTAATGAAAGGGGGCAAGGTAGACCCCTCTTGACCCCCTAGGAATGATGTTGGGGTTATTAAAGGGTCCCGTGGGGCAAATAAAAAAAAATAATTTTTTGCGGTAGAAGCGCTTCCCGGTTCGTAACGGGAATTCACCATTTTGTGTTTCGATTCAATTAAATTACAGGATGGAGGAAAAACAATGCGAGAAATGGGTATAAGGGGGTACGGGAGACGTATCCTGACCCCCTATGTTTTCTGAGGGTGGTTGAGGAGGCTCATATATGTTGATACTTGTCTTCCAGCGGCTGCGCGTGAGCGTTTTTTTTTTTTGTTGCTGCGTGACGTCTGTTGACGTTTGATTCGAAGGAAATCAGGAAGTGTTGACCGCCATTTTGACACTGCGAGTAAATATATTGTTAAAAATAATTGTGTGCGCCATCTTGCTTTTTTTCCAATACCTCACTTTTGTCATGCACGGCAGCCATTTTAGATGCTTTGACCAGACCCACTCTCTGCACGCTGCCAATCCTCAGCATGGCTCCCCACCCTTGCAAGCATCTCCCCCACGCACTGGTAACCCCCGCTCTCTGTCTTATGCATGGGCCATAAACCTCCCCCCATTTGCGCTGCTCTTCCCTGAGAATCACACCCTGTGCCCGTCCGACACGACCCTTTCACCCTATTCACTACCGCACCCTCTGACACTCCTCTTCCTCTGTGTCCGATTGTCCAGGCCGGTCCCAGGCTATCACCTAGCCCTGCAGATGTAGTTTATGGCCTCAACTGTAAAGAATCACCCCTCTTCAAAGGAGTTACAGTAGATCAAGGCCCCCACCCGATGAAATCCGTCACACTACACGCATTCCTACAATCTGATAACCATCCTGTATTGTGATTGGGGAGGGGATTCTCACTGTGAGGGTGTGTGGGACCGAGCCTGAAGCGGAAGATTCCAGGGATGCCTTTTTGTACATCAAAGTCTTCACAATTATGTGTCACATTAAAAATATATAGCACTCCAACAAAGTAGTAGGATTATAACACTTTAAAAACTTATAAATATATACATCGCAACAAAAACAGTAAACACCTTAAAACATTTTTTATTAAAACAGAAGGAACAATGGTCAGTAGCGGTCTGTTGTGCGAATAGTCCCAAGGCAGCATATTTATCTAGAGTGGTGCTGTGTAGGACATTCTGAATGGAAATTAACCAGAACTATAACCATCTACTTCCAATAATATAACTTTTATGCCCAAATTATGCAAGGATTTAGCTAATCTGCTAAAGGGGGGAGTCGCCATTTCTTTACAATAATCAATAATGAAAAATCGACATCAATAGGGTTGTCCGTATTCCCGATGCAGCACTATAGTGCAACATACACAGCACCTGGGGTGTCAAGAGTGAACAGGTCCTAGCTGCTTTACCAATGACTGACAAATGCTATATTAAACACTTACTATGTATAATACTTGCGTTCACAATAGTTTTACTTTACAAAACAGAACAAAAGATGTCCCCTGTAAGTAAACCCATATTAGCTGTTTCAGTTATTGAACATCCTAAGGTTTTATGACATGGGGAACAGTAGTGATATCCTGGGCGGGTGATGGAACTGGGTTTGTTAATGGAAAAACATCTACAGAGAAAACTATTGGTAAATTATACTTCTCCGGAAATTTAAAACTCACAAATGTTTCATTTGTGTAATCGTTTCAAAAACATGTACATTAAAAAACTAAATACGCCCCACTGTTTTAGAAAATCTTTACAGTTTGCAACATCACCCTTTAAAGTTACAACTACAAAAACCTACTTACTTAAGCTGTTGAATTCGGCTTCAAATGTAAAGCATAAATTCAAGCTAGCATATCATATTTTTAAAAGGTTAAACATAATTGATATGCACATTTAAATACTACCCTTTCTTAATGGTGACACCTTATCTGTCCTATATCCCACAATTTCCATGAGCAAAGCAAAAGAAATTCTGAGGCCCTGAAGAAATAAGGCTTACTGTGGGGTTCAACTCAATCTGGTGTTTGGGCGCTTTCATGTTTTGGGGTGATATTCTGTGACAGGGTGCAGGCACCAGAAGAATTTTAGCCTAGTTCATCACATTGGAGAATGAGGGTCTGGGTAAATATCTAATCTGGTGAAGAACCATCCCTCTTTTAAACCCCATGGTGACCAACTATAGTTTATTCTCTATTTCGTTTCCTTGCCATAACAAAATAAAAGTCTTGGGTTATTTATGGAAGGGAAGAATTTTGGTTCTTCCAAATTTTTTTAAAAAAACAAAGGTTTAAGGAAAGGCAACCCTTAATGTGCATGTTTTCCACAGAAAATTGCCTTTGAAAACTAGAGGCAATAAATAAGGCCGAAATCTGTATTTTGTTTTTGGATACACATGTTATTTGTGTCTGTGTATTCATTTTTATGCATGACTTTATATGGAATGGTTAAAATAACTTATGATGCAACTTAACAGGAAAGATCACAAACATTCCAATGAGTGCTATGTCCCAGGTTTTACATAAAGTAGTGTTTACCTAGAGTGGTGCTGTGTAGGACACTCTGAATGGAAATTAACCAGAACTATAACCATCTACTTCCAATAATATAACTTTTATGCCCAAATTACGCAAAGATTTAGCTAATCTACTAAAGGGGGGAGTCGCCATTTCTTTTCAAAATGTATTCACCCATCCATAGCCTCTCCAATCTCCATTGCAATGTGTTTGTTGCTATCGCTAGCTGATGAAAAAACTAAAGTGACAACTTCCTCATCCTTAATTTGTCTTTCTTTGTTCCTTAAGATGTCATCTGTGTCAACCTCTTCCAAGAATCATCAGAGTGCATAAATACGAAAATGTTTTTACTTACCACGTACTTGACATTTTACAGCTTTTAATATTTCCTATTAAAAAACCATTGAAATTCACTGAAAAAAACATAGGTTATAGACCATATATAGTTAGGAATTAGCATTTACAAAACCTTAATTTACTCGCACAAAGCCATAGAAATTCGAATATATAGTTAGTTGCAATAACTATATATCGCGCACCCGCAATCCACTGCTGATGATGTCACATATTACATCATTCATGACATGGTCAGTGACATCACTGATGACATCACTTATGACATCTTAAATAACATCACTGATGACATCTCAAATGACATCACGGATGACATCTCAAATGGCATCACTGATGACATCACTGATGACATCTCATTTGACATTACTGATCACATCACTGATAATATTATTCATGTGATAACACGATGAACCTCTTCAGACTCTAATATAACCTTAGATACAATCAGTGTAAACAGACACTCACAGACTGTCACTCATCCATGGAGTTACTCACACACCTAGTCAGTCATGCAAAGAATCAATCACACCTCCATTTCCTCAACTATACAGTTATACACACCTTACTTATTCAAACATATACTAACACATATTTACTCTCTTATACAATCCCTGATACAAGTTCACAATGATCCATACAGCCACTCACACATTCACTGGCTCTTATGCACAGTTATTTATATATGCCAACTCTCACGTGTACTGTGTTTTACATATGTACTTACTTTGAAATGTAGCACTGAGATATCCATTCACTCACCAATACACTCATGCACACAGTCAACCGCCCATACAGCTGTTTCCACATGCAGTTTTGAACCCATACATCTAGTGAATCAACTGTTCACACATCTATGCACAGAGTCACACACCTCCCAGACACCCACACACACACACTCACTCTCCCATACAAATACTTGGGCAACCAATCAATAACCCATATAGTTACTCATATAGCTACTGATCAACACATGCAGCAGTTTACAGAACAACAGATATAATGTTCTCAAATTAAGACAGTTTAGTCACTACCCATGCACTCATTGAGACACATTTAATCACTCTCTCATACAGTCAGTCATGCACCTACTAAATCCTTCATCCAGACACTTATACATCCATTCATTCTTCAATATTTAAGACATATTTTAACTTTACAGAACCATGTCATGAATGATGTAATATGTGACATCATCAGCAGTGGATTGCGGGTGCGCGATATATAATTAGCGCAACTAACTATATATGAAATTTCAATGGTTTTATGCGAGTAAAATAAGGTTTTGTAAATGCTAATCCCTAACTATATATGGTCTATAACCTATGGTTTTTTCAGTGAATTTTCAAGGTTTTGTAAATGCAAATTCCTAACTATATATGGTCTATAACCTATGGTTTTTTCTGTGAATTTCATTGGTTTTTTAAAAGCTAACATCTGTAGCTGTAAAATGTATTCTTCTTTAAATCCCAAAATATATTTTAGATGTTTATTGATAATTTTTTTAAAAATATTTTTTTTCTTCGCTTCCGGTAAGCGAACCGGGAAGCTTTCCGTTAGCTCATCTTGATGCCGCGACCTAGTCCGCGAACCGGTAAACGTTTCGTTAGCGCAACTGTGACGCGACGTATCATTGTCGCGTAATGCGTCTTATGACGCGCCGCGTTAGCGCTCCCGGAAGTGTTCCGGACCGCGAACCGGAAACGATCCGGGACGCGGCACGCACCGCGTAACGTAAGCGGAACAGGTCATGTGACTTGTTTATCAAACTTTTCATTGGTTCATTTCACTTTTGGTTTCCAAATGATGTATGACTAGGTCATGTGACCTAAAAATAACACTTTTCATTGGTTCAGAACTTTTGCTTTTCCCAAATCATGAAAACCCCTCCTTCTTTCCTCACTCTGACTTTCATCTTGGTGAGAGAAAGACCATTTTCCTATAGTTCAGCAATGGCTTCTATCCTTGCTTCAGCTGGTGGACCCCCACCACCACCTCCACCTCCTCATGAGAAGAGAGGACCACCATCTCAATTCATCTCCAACAGAGAGGAGGAAGAGGATGACCTAGAGGAAGAGGAGACAGATGAACCACAGTTTATACAGGAATTGCCCCGTGTTTCCCGACGGAAAACAAGTTTCATATGGCAGTTTTTTTCAATCCCTCGAGGGGAGAAGAAGGTCAATGCGAAGTATGCCACCTGCCTCATTTGCAAATACAGATTATCTAGAGGCACTGAAATAAAGTATAGTATGGGAAACTATACTATGCATCGCCATATGGCCAGGTGGCATCCACTAAACTACAGCCGGGCAGAGTTGCGTGACCTGCAAGATAATCCCCCAACAACTCCTGTGGCCAGGTCAACGTCAAATATCTCTTTGACAGGAAGAGAGGCACAGGAAACCGTGCCAAACATACAGCAAAACTTCAAACACATGAAGCTAACCTGCATATATTGTGGTGCTCTGCTCTCATGTGGGAACATGAGCGTGAAATTAATCAACATTGCGTACGAAAACCACAATTGCCCTAACCCACCCAAACAGTAATTATTTTTTGCTCCTGTTGAGCCCTTTTCAATGCCTGTTTTTTGTTGTTTCCCCTCCATGAAAAACACAAAAAAACATAAAACTGTTCTAAAAATACAAAAAAAACAAAAAATGTTCAGAAAAAAAAAAAAAAAAAACAACAAAAACATAAAAAAAAAGTTCTTTTCAGAACTACCTCCCCTTTCAAATAAAATTGCTAGAATGTTTAGCACTCTGGCAAGCTCTATTTCTTTTGGTTCGCTTTCCGGTTCGCTGCCCGGTTCGCGAACTTGAAGCGAACCCAAAAAATATTTTTTTTAAAAAAAGAAGAGTTAGTATAAGGGAAGTAAACAGAGAGTAATGTTAAAAGAAAGACAGCTATAGGGAGTAAACCAGAGATACTGTTTAATAGATCTATTTATTAATTCAGGATGACGATAAGGTGTGATCTCTCCTGAGGTTTGTTTAAGGTGAGACCTACTCAGGGTTACAGATCAATTTTACACTTGTTGAAGAATACAGAGCAGATAATGCATGTGAAGGCCTACCAATGAAGTAAGTCATGTCCTCTTATTACATCATTCATGACATGGTCAGTGACATCATCAGCAGTGCATTGCGGGTAAAAAGAGTAGAAAACATTTACCTTATAATTCTTGTTAACTGTTTAAAATATTTTTTCATACTTTCAATCTGTAAAAGAGAGAACAAACATTTCCAAAAATATTAAAACATGTATTTAAAAATTAGAAAAGAAAAGGGAAAAGGTTCAAGAAGAAACAGTTTTTCAACAACTTTGACATTAACAGAAGCCTCTGCTTCTCTACGTCCCCTACAGAATTCTAAAGATATATATTTTAAACAAACAGTATCTTCATGCTGATGAACTGAGGCCTATTTTGGAACATGGTGCTTCTTTTGCACTGCTGATATCTCACAATAGTGATGCAATAGCAGTGCAAAAAAGATGTAAAGCCATCATAAAATTGTGTCTAACATTTTAAATGATTGTTTCAGGATGCAAATAAGATGTGTGCTTTCAAGAGCTTTCTTTGAGGTGAGGCCTATTCCTTTTTTTAAAAAAAACAGTACCCAGAAGTACAGCACTGTAAGCATTAAAATTGACACTTACAGAAGACTCAGTTTCTCCATATCTACCTCACATTTCTAAATGTATATCATAAGTACAAAAAGCAGAACATTAATTATACATGTTAAATGGTTTATTTTTGCTGTTCTCAGAATGTATCAAATTTCACTTAAATCAGTGACTTGAAGGTATTCATCATGTAACAGCGGGGAAAAAAAAACACAATCAAAATGATTGGGTTTAAAAAACCCATACAACCTAAGAAATCTGAATTCAAAACTCCTTAAAATTAACTTACTTTCAATGACGTCGAAGGATGTCCTATGAACAGCGTCCACTCTGTTGTGCTATAAATATTTTCAGCCCGCCACTTTCTGAAAGAAAACCTCCATCGTTTTGAAAAATATGTTACATACAAGAAAAGACTTCTCACATTCTACCACATGTTTCCACTAGGCCAAATCATGTTGCAGCGATTCACAACTCTTGTAATTCTTCCAATCAAATCCCGTCATTTTCTATTTTCGCAACTTTCAAAAAGAAAACATTTAAGATTATTTTCACAATCCTGGACTACTAATATCTTACCCTTTTTTGTCACTCATGTTCTCCTTTTCCTATGACACTGATACTGCTTACTATGAAGCAGACTTACTTGCATCAGGTTTATATAGTTGGATTTTTAAATTGACATTATAATTAAAAGTTTTGGACCAATAATCTAGACAGCATTGCAGACTTACATTCCCTCTACTTGATGAACCTTTTGCAATTCCTCACAGGAAATCCCGAGATTCTTTCTTTAAAATTTTGGTTTTAAAAACACCAGGTAAGAATTTTTAAGGTCAAACAGCAATTTTTTTTTGAAAGTTACAGCGGAATCATTGCAGAATGACCAGCCGTTTCGAGACTTTAAATAAGCTGTATAATGTCCTGATGTTGTTGAAGGACCATCGTGATAGATAATTGCTACAGTTACAAAAGTCCTTCCTGATATTGACAGCTGAGAAGCCACAAATTTTTTTATTAAAGTTGACAATTTTGATCCATCAGGCCTACATCGTTGGATCATTAAAATGACATACTGGCCATATCTACGTATAAATAATGTTGACATCATTTCAGATTTACATTGGCTACACTCCATGTTGTGATCCGCTGCATTTACTAGCTTATTAAAGGAGACTGATTTACTGTCTGGCAAAGTTAAATATATAAATCTTTCTGAGTCTACACTAGTAGTACTTGATACCATACAGTTCTCGCAGTCATGCTGCCATTGATAAGAAAGCCCAAACAGGTGATCTACATCTACACCCTCATCTTGCAATACATCAAGCATATACATTAAAAACTCCTGACAATCTTGCTGATTATTTTCAGAGAAGTCTGTTTGACCTGAACATTCATCTAACAGATAACGAACTTCAGACACACTTTCTACTTTTGTTCGATCAGTGCTACATTTCTCGAAAACAAAATTCAACAAACAGCATAAAATTTGTTCTGAATTCAACAGAATCTGTTCTTTTAAACTCTCTAGTGAAAAGAGAACATTAACCACTACATTTGCATAGCAGTTGACACCAGAACTGTTTTCAAATTGAAAACCGACAACATCTTCAACTGAATCCACTTTCTTTCTGCTAACAATTTTCGGTTCATTGACTTTTGGTCTTTTTGCTACAACCTCCCTACTATTACTGATATTTCTACGTTTCCGGCCTACCACACGTTTCTCAAACAAAGGATATTGAGGCAAATGTGGCGCATACTCTCTTCTTAACCTATTGTATTCCTTAACACAATCTAGATCCGCACAAATGTTTGTGACATCACAGTCAATCAAGTACAATCCCGATAAAGTTCTAACTCGTGACAATGCCACATATGCCATACCCTCCTTGAACACAGAACTGCCAATATTCACCAATGCACTATCTACACTTAAACCTTGCGATTTATGGATTGTCACCGAATATGCCAAGCAAACAGGAAACTGTTTACGGCGAACATATAAGTCTTTAACAAGCAAAAACCTAGCAGAACAACGACCAATTAGCTGTACTTCCTCAATGCCATCAAATTTAATTTTTAAAAATTCTATTCCATCTCTATTTCTGTATTTCTCAAAATCAACAACATTACCCATTGATCCATTTACCAGACCTCTTTCAACATGTAAATTCCTTCTCAAGATGATTCGGCAATTTAAACACACATTCAAAGTCTTTTCAAAACCCGCTGTTTTAGATATAGTCTTCTCTAATGAATCCAATTTTGATTTCAAATTCTCTGACAAAATAATTGTTGATCCCATATGCTCTATTTTGTCAATAGCTTCAAGTTTCACAATCTCTTGCTTTTCTAAAATCAACATTTTGTTGTTGAAGATGGCAAATTCTGCAAGAGTTGGCATCAAACATATTCCGGATTTCTTCTCAGTAATTTTCTGAAAAATATTCTCAGGCACAATCTCTTGTTCGGGATATAAATTTGAAAGTAATCGTGCATTTAAAGCTTCTTTTCCATGCTCGGTCACTTTTCCAATTCTAATATCTCGTAGAATATTCTTGTAATCTTCATCCTTCGCCTGACGCATATTTTCATGCAGTTCAGCATAATTGAAGTTTAACCATATATTGACGTTGCCAATGCTCCCTAGGCACTTCCTGGTATCTTCATGCGTGAGTATTTTGAACACAGGTTGACCTTTTACTGGTGTCAGCTGCAGAAGATCTCCGAAAACAATGATGTGTTTGCCACCAAATAACACATCATATTCAGTTTTAAGTACTTCTTGCATTCTCAAATGCACAAAGGCAAGCATGACATTGGAAACCATGCTTACTTCATCAATGATAAGTAGTTTCATTTTCCTCAAGACTCTTGAAACTTCACAGCAAGCATCCCCAGATAACTTGTGGTATTGTAATTTGTTGTCATGCTCCACTGGCAGCATCAGTAGACGATGCAAAGTAATACCTTTAATGTTATGTGCTGCCAGTCCAGTAGGAGCGGTGACAACACAAGACAGCGATGACTCAGTCCTTTCCTGCAAATAACAAGAAATTGCTTTAATGAGGAAACTTTTTTCAGTTCTCGCTTCTCCACTCACGTACAGTCGGACAGGCTTCAACGATGTACATGATCACTCTTTCTTCTCATGACTTAATCCATGCTCAATTTGCTTGGTAACTTCATCATATATTTTCCTCTGCTCAACGTTGAGTTGTTTTTCCAAGTCTTCTAAGTTAACTGAATCCTCCTGAGCATGTGCCATGGCTCTTTCCACTTCATTCATAGCAGTGGCAGCTTCATTTTCGATAATAGGTCCTCCAAGTGGATCTTGACTCAATGAAACAGAACTCTGACTGTCCTGAGAACTGTCTCTGGCAATCTCGGCTGCAATCGTTGCTTCCTGCTCAATTTCCAAAGTTAGCATTTCTTGATATTTGGGAAAAGCAGGACATTCTATGGTCTCCTTAGCAGCAGTGAAAGAGTCTTCGTAACAGAGGAAATCTCCAAGCAGTTCCTCTTCTGCACGCCAAGGCTTGAAAAGTTGCAAAAGTGCTAAATAGAAAAACTCCTTTTTTTCTGGAGATTCGCCACTCAATTTTCGATGGTTTACTAATTGGCATTTTCTTTGCTTGACCAGGCATCCCTCACTTCCAATTACAGCATACACTCCTTTCTCAATATCTTCTTTGATGTTCCTCTTGAATATATAATTTTGTAGAACCTCATATAGACAAACATTCTCAAGGTGACTGCTTCGATTTGGATAGTATGTATCCAACATGTTGGTCTTCAAAATGTCGGTACTGTTTGGTTCCTTTTCTGCCAAATACTCAATTTCCCGGACAGGTTTTAGAACTCGATTTCGCGTTGCAGCAAGACCAAGACTCGCCCAAACGATACTCCTGGATTTGGCATAGAGACTTGCTGAAGACAATCGATCAGAACATTTGTAAGCTCCGATTTCTCGATGCGACAACATCTTTAGACTGAAACTGTACAACTTCTTGCTGAGGCTCTTTTCATGGGAAATGTCCTCCCACATATCCTTCAGTTCTGTCTTTTCTTTTTTGGTGATGTAAGATGTCACATACCGAGCCACAGCCATACAGTTGTCAGCCACAAACTGTATATCCATGTTAGCATTCCACATGGACAAAATCACTGGGTTGTAGTCGTTGATGTACTTGGACTCTTCGTTCCTTTTCAAATTGTATGTATTTTTGGGTGATTTCCTCGTCACATTATGTCGCAGTGAAGACATCAAACTGTTCACTCTTCCTTTAGAAATCACCGGTCATGGAAAGTTGAAACGACATTTGGTGTAGAACTTGTCCTTGTTTCTGAATTTACGACGACAGTACTTTCCACAACGATGGCTTTGAAAACGTAGAACTTGTTCTCTTAGGCTTTTCTTCTCTGTTGCGTTTGGAACAGCACACGTAGAATACTGTTCTATGAAATTCATCACTAAGTCATCCGGATCTGTTCCAAATTTAGGTGCATCCTTGATCCACAACAACATATGTATATGAGGAGCACCTCTTGCTTGGTACTCCTTTCTCCAGAAGAAATCCAACACCTCTCCAAGAGGTGGATTCTTCTTATTTGTGAATAAAGACATCATAGCTTCAAATCTATGATTGAAGTACCTGCATACATTCACTGGATCCAAAGAACACAGTTCTCCAGGTGTCTTGAATTCAATGTTTTCAATATTTCCATTTGCCTCTCGTAGTTATTCAAGTAAGTCTTCCCAGCCATACTCGGCACAGCTCAGAGTGAGGAACCATGTCGGAGTTCCTAAGTTCCTCAGCATACATTTTAAATCACCATGACGACGGTACCAGTACTCATTAGTACCACGCTGACACGCCATGAGATTAATTAGGTGAGAATCCAAAATACTGTCTTGGACATTGACTTTATGCATAAAATCACTTGCCGAGATGTTTCGCATCTGTATACCACTTTTTAAGATGTGGTTCACTGCATATGACAGTCCAGACAGATCGCTTTCAAACAGGAGATGAAACAAATAGCGAATGCATTGACGAAACCTAGGATCTTCTGCATACAATCGTAAAGTCCGGTATTCAGACGCAGGAATTTGATGAGGTCGCTCATCATATCTTTGTCCTCGACCTGTGGGAAATAGCTGTGGGAAACACCGAGCTTCCAAACTTTCCTCCCAAACACTAATGGGACTCCCTTTGGCTTGTTTCATTTGAAACAACTCAATAGCATTCCCCATGACTTCCTTGGAATGCAAAGGATGAACACTATAATGTTCATATATTTCTTCACTTTTAGAGGCCTCTACTTTCTCAATTTGGCCAGCACACAAATCGCTATCCTCTTCATCACTTACTTCCTCTTCTGCAACATATACATTCTTATAGTACTTATTATTTTTCTTCAAATACAATGTTGCCTTTTTGACTTTCCTAACATCCACTAAATCTTGCCATATTTTCTTATTCTTTGTCGGAACCCCATTAACCAAGATAACCAGAGGTTCCTCTTCCACTTTTTCTACTCCAATTGTGTTAATGTTTTTGTTCAAATCTAGAGGCAAATAAACAACTCTTCCCTTTAATCCTCTCTGTAAATCTGCTGGAGGCAACTTCCCTGTCTTTGGCTCCATTCTTACAATAGCCTGAAAGGGATGGATACTTTGAATCAAAATAGATTCATAAGTATTTAAATCCTTCAATTCAGAAGGAATCTCAACCAATTCCAGATTATTATGAACTGCCCTAGCAGGCATCTGGTTTTGGTTTAATTTATTACAACAATAAGTACACACATGTTGATCCGATCCCAAATCAAAATCATTTTCTACCATCAAGTATGTGGCAAAATCCTTCCATTCACTATTATTTTCCCTTTCACTTTTTGCATATAAATCCACTAACTTAGTCTGATTCTTATAATAAGTGCGTCGACAACATACACAAGTGAAATTAGGCCTCTCATTTGATTTCATCTGAAACGTGGCAATTTCCTTCTGAAAATTATCTGTACTGGAAACCTGTACATTATCTTCAACATTACCCTCTACTTCTGGGTCAATTTGAACATTCTCATCTTTACTACCAAAGTAACAAAACTCAATTTCTTCACAAATATTCTTCACATCTATTTCAGAACCATGCAAAAGAGCAGCACATAATTGTTTAAGCATAATTGCTGGACTCTTAGCATAATACAACATTCTCACTAATTTTCTCACTTTATTATGATGCACTGCTAGCATCCTGAAATGATGAAAAACACTCTGGCATACTCTCCTGGAAAGACAAGCCAGTGAATGACCACGCAAACCTGTCATTTGTCTCACTCTGCAAGGATCTAAATCTTGCAACAACTTCATTTTCTGCTTCAAACTTTTCTTATTAAATGTCCGTATAAAATCACAAAGCAAATTGATGGAAACCTGTCGCACACTGCAAATAGAACTACACTTCCAAATGTACACAGGACCCTTAGGACGTCTTCCTAAAACCTCATCACTTAGCGCCTCTTCTGTCTCTGTTGTCACAAGTTTTTCTTTTTTAACTGGACAACCATCCTTCACTTCATAAGCTCGACCACTGGTGTCAACTGCAAACACCAAATCATTATCCTGAAAATAACTCTCCTCATTAAAAAATGCCTCACAACTTGAACTATGCATTCATTCTCCAGAAAAAACTTCACAAAAGTTACTACGATTTACTACTCTCTTCCATCTACTTTTTGTTTTGAAATCAGAAATTACCTTGCTTAGTTTCCTAATTCTATTGATTACCAAAATAAACAACTTTCGCTTAATTTCAAAAGCATGATCAATAATTTTCTCTACATTTTTCTTCTTCTTATAAAATGCCACTTTCTGTTGGCCTTTCTTAATATTTTTTAATAAATTAACTATTATCCTGTTACGGAACATTCGTTTTCGAATGTCCCTAAACTGTTGTTTCCTTCTACTATCATGCACAGAGTTATCTCTTCCTCTACCAGTAACATTTTTGATGGGTCTTTCCTTTCCATTTAAATTGCTTTTCTTTTTCTGAACTGAAACATTTTTTGGATAAATACTTTTTTTACTAAAAATATTTCTTAAGAATGATTTTGTGCTCTTACCCGGAGCTTTCTTGGTGTTTTGAAAAGTATTTGGGGAAGAGGACTGCTGCAATAAAAGATCATCCTGCTGTCTTTGACGTTTTCTAGCCTTTCTAATTCGATTTTTCGTTGGCATTTTTCAAATTAAGAAAGGATCTGCAGTTGAATCTGTGGAAAAATATAATAAAAAATGTTATTAACCACTATTACCAAACAGTAAATGAATAACAGTCATCAAAAACTTAATGCCCTACTTATTATTTAACATACCAAATCTTTTGCACCAGCACTGCATCACAAAAATGACACACAGTGGTACAAAACAGGCATACAACAATCATAAATCTCTCCGTAATATTTTAAATGATTAATTCAGGATGACGATAAGGTGTGGCCTATCTAAAGGTTTGTTTAGGCCCAGATCTTTGGACTGGGGTGAATGTGTGTCATTGATCCACATTCGGTCCATCACCTGTTTTGTTTGTTTGAGGTGAGGCCAACACATGGTTGCAGATAAGATTTTCACTGAAGAAAACAAAGGAGATAATACATGTGAAGGCCTACCAATGAAGTAAGTCATTATTTGAAATCAATTACATTTCTGGATATGTCCTGCTAGAGCTTCATAGGCTGTTTTGGGTCATATTTATAAGGCATTTGAGTGTCTATTATGTTATTTTACCCTTTTTAAATGGAAAAAGTACCTCATGGGGCAAGTTTCTTGTAAATACGCTCCCACCTGCGGTTGGCAAATTTAGATTTTGATTATGCCCTTACACCATTTTTTGGACATTATTAACATGCCTATGTAACTCACATAATCAAAATCTAAATTTGCCAACCGCAAGTGGGAGCGTATTTACAAGAAACTTGCCCCATTAGGTACGCTTTCCATTTAAAAAGGGTAAAATAACATAATAGACACTCAAATGCCTTATAAATATGACCCAAAACAACCTATGAAGCTCTAGCAGGACATATCCAGAAATGTAATTGATTTCAAAAAATCGTTTTTAAACACAGCATATAAATCAATTGTATACCTGCATTCAAGAGGAAATGACTGAAAATGTCCTTGAGACACATGAAAGCGTTTTTTGGAATGCCCTAACACCATTTTTTTTACATTATTAACATGGCTATGTAACTCCCATAATCAAAATCTAAATTTGCCAACCGCAAGTGGTAGCGTATTTACAAGAACCTTGCACCATGAAGAACGCTTTCCATTTAAAAAGGAAAAATAACATCATAGACACTCATATGCCTTATAAATATGACCCAAAACAACCTATGAAGCTCTAGCAGTACATATCCAGAAATGTAATTGATTTCAAAAAATCGTTTTTAAACACAGCATATAAATCAATTGTATACCTGCATTCAAGAGGAAATGACTGAAAATGTCCTTGAGACACATGAAAGCGTTTTCTGGAATGCCCTAGAACCATTTTTTGGACATTATTAACATGGCTATGTAACTCCCATAATCAAAATCTAAATTTGCCAAGCACAGGTGGGAGCGTATTTACAAGACACTTGCCCCATGAGGAATGCTTTCCATTTAAAAAGGAAAAAATAACATCAAAGACACTCAAATGCCTTATAAGTATGACCCAAAACAACCTATGAAGCTCTAGCAGTACATATCCAGAAATGTAATTGATTTCAAAAATCGTTTTTAAAAACAACATATCTGTTTCAGCTTACATAAGAGACCATGGAATGGGCTCCATGTACAACAATAACTTGTGTTACTGCATGCCAGAATGCTACATCGAATATGCAATTACAATTTCTCAAAGAAACAAAATCTATTTGTATATCACTAGAGACAAAGCCACATTTTAAAAACACAGCTTTCTTCATCATTTTCTCCTTAAATCATACTATTCTCTATCTAAATTAAATACATCTTTTCTCACCTTAGCAAATACTTTTTGAGTTTTGAAAACAGTCTCAGAAATACACCAAATTGTCTTCAGCAGAAGAAAAAGGATGCACTCCAGAGGCTGCAGCTATTGAAAGCACAGAAATACAGATATTCATTTCACATATCTCTCATATTAGCCAATCATAACTCTTCCCTCACTTTTTTCAAATCAAAACCCTTCCCCCCTCTGCCCTCTCTGCCTTTTTTCCATAGCAACCACCTCCTGGAAGACCTCTCATGTTTGCAAATTCACACAACAATGTTTCAATTGAACTCTGAACTCTCAGTGCACCTGCGTATCCAGTGCAATCTTTCATTAAATGTTTCTTCCTTGACCATTCAAATTACATCTTTCAAAGAACACATCCATGCACCCTAACTTTCTGTTTTCAGAAATGGAAATGCACCAATCACTGCTAATGAATCATTAGCATTGGAAATCCACAGTTTTTTTTCTTTACAAACTCCTACTGTTTCAACTGCCCTTTCATTACCACACTTCATCTGACTGCAGCACAACCTTCTCCCACCATGTTTAAAGTCTGGATTGTTGGACATAGTTACATCCACTGGGCTCAAAGGTATGCTGAGAACAGAAATTTACCTAACCTCAATTTACAAGATGTGGAAATTAAGTGGTTGGGCCAAAGAGGATTAAAATGTCACCAATTGATACCATTGGTGAAAACCTTTATGCATTTGCCAAAACCTGACCTGTTAATTGTGCACTGTGGAGGTAATGATTTGGGCACTTTGACTGGGGTAGGTCTGGAAATGCTTTTAAAGGACACCTTTGAGCAATTAATGGCACTTTTTCCTCAAACTGCCTTGGTATATTCCAATATATGCCAAAGACAGGAATGGAGGTGGTCCAACCAATTTTGTCCACAAATTGAGAAAGCGAGGAAGCATGTAAACAAATCTGTTTCAGCTTTCATGAGAGACCATGGAATGGGCTCCTTGTACAACAATAACTTGCGTTACTACATGCAAGATATCTACAGAGGAGATGGAGTTCACTTCTCAGATGAGGGCAACAGAATTTTCATTCTGAATTTAAGACTGTGCATTGGTACCTACTTATAAGTACCTAAATGTACCATAAACCCAAAAGCTCTTCTCAGAGCTACCCTTCATCTGATCACTCACAATTATTATTTTATTCTAACTTTTCTCACTAATTTTCCACAAAATACGCTCCCCGGGGCGCTACCCGGTTCGCGAACCGAAAGCTAACCTCGCGGAATTTTTTTTAAAAATGTTTTTTTTCCGCACATATAAGCCTCCTCAGCCACCCTCAGAAAACCTAGGGGGTCAAGATAAGTCTACCATGACCCCTTCTACCCATTCTAAACATTATTTGCCCTCCATCTTGTATCTTAATGCGACCGAAACACAAAATGGTGGACTCCCGTGACGCTTAAGGTTCGCGAACCGAGCCGCTTTCCGGGAAGCGGTCCTAAAAAAAGGTGGGAAAGTAATTTACAGAAAAACGACTAGAGACACTCTCACCAAATATAGATTAGCTCATACTACATAACAATCCCTTTCATTTTCACAAATTTGATTGAAATTTCATTTAGCCATTTAGCCTGTAGACCTCTCTAAGTACCGTGAGGTAAATTACTTCACAAAACACATCTGAAGCGTTGGAATTGACAACCAATGAAAATGTTACTTTCATTTTCAACTTTTATTACCTGACATTTGATTGGTTATGTACCTGAATATATATAAAGGAAGAGAAGGAAACACAGCCATTTTGACTGCTACTTCGTGAAGTGCACAACAAAAAATCAACTGATAACTTCAACTTATATTTAAAAGGTAAGATATTATTTATAAAACTTAAGTATGTTCTGTACTGAAACCTAATTAGAAAAACATTTTCTGAGAATTATATTCTATCACTCTGTAATACTTATAGAAAAAAATAGACTACTCTGTTTTAGTTATGGCAGAGCCATTCCAAGAAATTTCCAAGACCATAGGCTAAAAAGGAACGTGCGCGAAGCCCCCTCCAATTTACATAAGTGGCCCCTTGCAAGGAGACCATTCACAGGCACTGAGGGGGCCCCATTGTCCAGCATTTTGACGCCCCCACAGTTTTAACTTTAAATCCACACGCATATCTCACACCTTCATAGGTGTGAGAATTGATTGTGGTCTAAAAGTTAAAACTGTGGGGGCGCAAAAATGCTGGACAATGGGCCCCCTCAGTGCCTGTGAATGGTCTCCTTGCAATTGAGGGAGCGTCTTCTTCTCCCTCCCCTATACCTCCTGACACCATCCATGGGAGGCCCAAGGAGGGGGCCCCCTGCAATAGACCTTAATTGCAGGCGACACCTTTCTTTGTGAAAAAAACACTATATAAATAACCAAACTGCCAATCTGTACTGAAACCCAACAATGCCCTTTCTGTACTGATATATTTTTTAAAAATTCATTTTTCAGAATTGAAAATGGAAGAACAACAAAACAACATGAAAACTGAAACAGAAGAAAAAATTGAGACACAAGATGACATGGATTTCTACGACGACACAATAAATAATGAACTTGTGCAATGCGTAGATGCAGTAGATTTTCTACTAAAAAATGAAGAAAAAAATGATCACGATTTTTTAGATTTTCTTTTAAATTTTGAAAAACAAAATGAAAAATAAATTTTAATTTCTTAATTCAAAAATTGTTTGACACATTATTTATTTGTATATGTTTATTGAATGTTAAAAGTTTAATGAATTATGACACACAATCAAAATAAAAAAAAATACTTTTAAAATAAAGAAAACCAAAAAAACAACAAAAACAACAAACAATTAACATACAGTATTAGAAAAGTCTATCATTCTTTTATCCTTATAGTACGCTGCCCAGAACGCTTTCCGGTTCGCGAACCTGGGCCCTTTTAAAACCTCCACATAAAACCTAGGGGGTCAACGAGGATCTACTATGCCCCCTTATGGTAATTTCCCCCTTTGTTTTGGCCTCCTCTTGTCTCTCGATCCTACCGAGATACAAGATGGCGGCCGCTCCGGACTGTTTAGAATGTTGACAGACACCGGAGAGCCAATCAGCTTCGCTTCGCAAAGTTCCGATACGCGAAAAGTTCGCGAACCGGAGCGCTGCCCGGAGCACTGTTACAGATATATATCTTGTTTTAAACGTTAATTTCTCAAAATCCACTGAAGCACATATATTGAGACCTAGCAAAGGCACATCGGGCTAACAGTCCCTACAATTTTCCCAAGTTTCGTGGAAATCCATTCAGCCGTTCGGGCTAAAAGTGAGGCCAACCGCCCCATGGAAATTAACATGGGAAAAACGCGTTTTGGGACCCCCCTTTTATCTCAGCATCCCCTTGCCGAAACCCCCCCAAATTTCCAGGAGCTGCTCAGAAACAAAATGTGCCATTTTCCAGAAAATTTCAGCCAATTCCGTCCACAAACGCCAAAGTTATTAGACATAGAATTTTCAGAAATCCCATAGGGAAAAAATCCTAACTATATATACCTACTGGCGGCCGCCAGTAGGTAATTACCTACTGGCGGTCGCCAGTAGGTATATATATTTAGGATTTTTTCTCTATGGGATTTTTGAAAATTCTATGTCTAATAACTTTGGCGTTTGTGGACGGAATTGGCTGAAATTTTCAGGAAAATGGAACATTTTGTTTCTGAGCAGCACCTGACAATTTGGGGGGGTTTCATCGAGGGGGGGCCGAGAAAAAAGGGGGGTCCCAAAACGCGTTTTTCCCATGTTAATTTCCATAGGGCGGTTGGCCTCACTTTTAGCTCGAACGGCTGAATAGATTTGCACAAAACTTGGCAAAATTGTAGGGACTGTTAGCCCGATGTGCCTTTGCTAGGTCTCAATATATGTACTCCAGTGGATTTTGAGTAATTTAGGTTCAAAAAAAGATATATATCAGGGCGGAGCCTAACCACACATCTGATCTGATTGGCTGTCAGCACTTCATCCAAGAAGTGTTGGCAGCCATCTTGGGACCAATATACATGATAGCACCTCATTAAAAAGCATTGTAGTTAATAGAGGGTTTTAGGACTTTAGTTACATTATAAATCATTTGTTGATGGTACCATACTCGTTTTAGGAATTGTGGTGGGTTCTAAGGTGATTTTACCAAGTGAAAAAACCTTCTGCTGTGATATCATGAATATTGTTTGAAAGAAAACTAATAACTCATGATTTTCCCACAGTGGTTTGGAAGGGGATCTATAAGCTAAACTGAAAGCATATTTTCTGTAAATTCACATTATCTTTCTCAGTCATGTGAAAATGAAGTCTGACATTCTCAGTAAAACATGTACATCCAACAAGGACAGAGACTGTCAGTTGGTTCCTTTGTGTTCTACTGCAGCCTCATAGAGTGTTCTAAAGAACAACTAGAGCGCTAACAGTCCTACTTATTACAAAGGTATGGCACACCTGAAGCCATCTTGATTGGAATAAAGTGGTAACTCTTAAAACATTTAATTTAAAAAGAAACAACATGAGGGGGTATCTTTTGCCATAGAAAGTATGATTAGTGCTGCAGAATGAAAAATTAGGGCACATTTTGAGTACCTTCTCAAATCCTTTTCTATTTCATTAAAACATTCTGACATGCAGTCTCGCAAAATGGCCACCAGAGACAAAGGAGCCCAAATGTAGCCCAAATATCACCCAGATGTAGCCCAAGTATAGCCCAATGACAGAATGTCCCAGAGTGTTCTAAAGAACAACTAGAGCGCTAACAGTCCTACTTATTACAAAGGTATGGCACACCTGAAGCCATCTTGATTGGAATAAAGTGGTAACTCTTAAAACATTTAATTTAAAAAGAAACAACATGAGGGGGTATATTTTGCCATAGAAAGTATGATTAGTGCTGCAGAATGAAAAATTAGGGCACATTTTGAGTGACTTCTCAAATCCTTTTCTATTTCATTAAAACATTCTGACATGCAGTCTCCCATAATGGCCACCAGAGACAAAAGAGCCCAAATGTAGCCCAAATATCACCCAGATGTAGCCCAAGTATAGCCCAATGACAGAATGTCCCAGAGTGTTCTAAAGAACAACTAGAGCGCTAACAGTCCTACTTATTACAAAGATATAGCACACCTGGAGCCATCGTGATGGGAATAAAGTGGTAACTCTTAAAACATTTAATTTAAAAAGGAACAAAATGAGTGGGTATATTATGCAATAGAAGGTATTATTAGTGCTGCAGAAAGAAAAATTAGGGCACATTTTGAGTGACTTCTCAAACCCTCTTCAATTTCATTAAAAAATTCTGACATACAGTCTCCCAAGATGGCCACCAGAGACAAAAGAGCCTAAATGTAGCCCAAATATCACCCAGATGTACCCCAAGTATAGCCCAATGACAGAATGTCCCAGAGAGTTCTAAAGAACAACTAGAGCGCTAACAGTCTTACTTAGGACAAAAGTATGGCACACCCGAAGCCATCTTGATTGGAATGAAGTGGTAAGCCTGAAAACACTCAATTTAAAAAGGAACAACATGGGGGGGTTAATTTTGCCATAGAAAGTATGATTAGTGCTTCAGAAAGAAAAATTAGGGATCATTTTGAGTGACTTCTCAAATCCTCTTCTATTTCATTAAAAAAATTCTGACATGCAGACTGAAACATGCACTTTGAATACCAGCAGCAGACGTCCCTGGTGAGCATTAGCTTTACTACAGTGATCTAATGTGCAACTAGAGTGCTAACATTCAGAATTTATGGCAAATGTGTGACACATCTGAATGCCTTCTTGATGGAACCAAAGTAAACAAGCATTGAAAATGCAATAGATCTCGCCCTCGTTTAAGTTAAAGCCATTCTGTTTGTAATGAGGTGGCTTTTTAGCTTTGCTTTTATTAGTGTTTTTTCAACTTTCATGTAAATAACATGCATCTGTATGCATATAAGTATATGTATGCATGCATTTATGTTTGTATTTATATAGATATACAGATGATATATGTTTATATATGTATGTATATATATATATTCACTGAAAAAACCATAGGCTATAGACCATATATAGTTAGGAATTAGCATTTACAAAACCTTGAAAATTCACTGAAAAAACCATAGGTTATAGACCATATATAGTTAGGAATTAGCATTTACAAAACCTTGAAAATTCACTGAAAAAACCATAGGTTATAGACCATATATAGTTAGGAATTCGCATTTACAAAACCTTATTTTACTCACACAAAACCATTGAAATTCCATATATAGTTAGTTGCACTAACTATATATCGCGCACCCGCAATCCACTGCTGATGATGTCACATATTACATAATTCATGACATGGTCAGTGACATCACTGATGACATCACTGATGACATCTCAAATGACATCACTGATGACATCTCAAATGACATCACTGATGACATCACTGATGACATCTCATTTGACATTACTGATCACATCACTGATGATATCAATACGATGAACCTCTTCAGACTCTAATATAACCTTAGATACAATCAGTGTAAACAGACACTCCCAGACTGTCACTCATCCATGGAGTTACTCACACACCTAGTCAGTCATGCAAAGAATCAATCACACCTCCATTTCCTCAACTATACAGTTATACAAACTTTACTTATTCAAACATATACTAACACATATTTACTCTCTTATACAATCCCTGATACAAGTTCACAATGATCCATACAGCCACTCACACATTCACTGGCTCTTATGCACAGTTATTTATATATGTCAACTCTCACATGTACTGTGTTTTACATATGTATTTACTTTGACATGTAGCACTGAGATATCCATTCACTCACCAATACACTCATGCACACAGTCAACTGCCCATACAGCTGTTTCCACATGCACTTTTGAAACCATACATCTAGTAAATCAACTGCTCACACATCTATGCACAGAGTCATACACCTCCCAGCCACCCACACACACACTCAGTCTCCCATACAAATACTTGGGCAACCAATCAATAATCCATATAGCTACTCATATAGCTACTTATTAACACATGCAACAGTTTACAGAACAACAGACATAATGATGCACAAATTAAGACAGTTTAGTCACTAACCCATGCACTCAGTGAGACACATTTAATCACTCACTCATACAGTCAGTCATGCACCTACTAAATCCTTGATCCAGACACTTATACATCCACTCATTCTTCAATATGTAAGACATATTTTAACTTTACAGAAACATACAGTCACTGGATGTTGTCATCAGTGATGTCATCAGTGATGTCATTTGAGATGTCATCAGTGATGTCATCAGTGATGTCACTTACCATGTCATGAATGATGTAATATGTGACATCATCAGCAGTGGATTGCGGGTGCGCGATATATAGTTAGTGCAACTAACTATATATGGAATTTCAATGGTTTTGTGTGAGTAAAATAAGGTTTTGTAAATGCGAATTCCTAACTATATATGGTGTATAACCTATGGTTTTTTCAGTGAATATATATATATTACCTACTGGCGGTCGCCAGTAGGTATATATAGTTAGGATTTTTTGTCTATGGAACTTTTGAAAATTCTATGTCTAATAACTTTGGCGTTTGTGGACGGAATCGGCTGAAATTTTCAGGAAAATGGCACATTTTGTTTCTGAGCAGCTCCTGGAAATTTGGTGGGGTTTCGTCAAGGGGGGGCTGAGAAAAAAGGGGGGTCCCAAAACGCGTTTTTTACATTGAGTTTCCATAGGGCGGTTGGACTCACTTTTAGCTCGAACGGCTGAATGGATTTGCACGAAACTTGGCAAAATTGTAGGGACTGTTAGCCCGATGTGCCTTTGCTAGGTCTCAATATATGTGCTTCAGTGGATTTTGAGAAATTAACGTTTAAATCAAGATATATATCTGTAACAGCGCTCCGGGCAGCGATCCGGTCCGCTTACTTTTCGCGTTTCGGAACTTTGCGTTCAGAAAGCTGATTGGCTCTCCGGTGTCTGTCAACATTCTAATCAGTCCGGAGCGGCCGCCATCTTGTCTCTCGGTAAGATCGAGAGAGAAGAAGAGGTGAAAAACGAAGGGGGAATTTAATGAAAGGGGGCAACGTATCCCCCTCTTGACCCCCTAGGAATGTTGTTGGGGTTATTAAAGGGTCCCGTGGGGAAAATGAAAAAAAAAATGATTTTTCACGGTAGAAGCGCTTCACGGGCCGCGAACTGGGCCGCAAACTGGTAGCGAAACGGGAATTCGCCATTTTGTGCTTCGTTAATTAAATTACTAGGTATAAGGGGGTGCGGGAGACGTATCCTAATCCCCTATGTTTCCTGAGGGTGGCTGAGGAGGCTGATATATGTTGATACATCTCTTCCAGCGGCTGTGCGTGAGCTTTTTTTTTTTTTGCTGCGTGACAGTCCGGAGCGGCCGCCATCTTGTCTCTCGGCAGGATCGAGAGAGAAGAAGAGGTGAAAAACGAAGGGGGAATTTAATGAAAGGGGGCAAGGTATCCCCCTCTTGACCCCCTAGGAATGTTGTAGGGGTTATTAAAGGGTCCCGTGGGGAAAATAAAAAAAAATGATTTTTCACGGTAGGAGCGCTTCACGGGCCGCGAACTGGGCATCAAACTGGTAGCAAAACGGGAATTCGCCATTTTGTGCTTCGTTAATTAAATTACTAGGTATAAGGGGGTGCGGGAGACGTATCCTAATCCCCTATGTTTCCTGAGGGTGGCTGAGGAGGCTGATATATGTTGATACATCTCTTCCAGCGGCTGCGCCATCTTGCCTTTTTTCCAATGCCACAATTTTGTCGTGCACGGCAGCCATTTTAGATGCCAGGCTGGTCCCAGGCTATCACCTACCCCTGCGGATGTAGTTTATGGCCCCAGCTGTAGAGAATTCAGACATGCCAACCCTCCCGATTCAGGCGTGTGACTACTGATTTCAGTGCTAGTCTCCCGCCTCCCGATTTCTGCAAGCAAAAACCCGGGGGCATATTACGAACAACTAGCGATAATTTTTGTCTCTAACTTGTTTAGAGACAAAAATTATCGCCGCACATCGGCGATTTTGATCGCAGATAAACCTTGCTATTATCGCAGAAAAGTCAGCGATATTCATGTATTATCGAGCAAATGCTCTTAGCCATGTTATCCACCTCCCATTGGATAACATGGCTAAGAACTGCACAGGGCAGGTGTTAGATTTTGGAGATATTCGCGCTTAGCGCGAATATCTCCAAAAGTTGGTAATAGAAGATAGCGATGTTAGGGACTGTTTCCAGTCGCTAACATCTTGGCACGCCACTTTGCATGTCATTAGTGATAAGTATCACTGACATGCAAAGCGGGGCCCAAGATGGTCGCTATCTCCTTTTAGCTGTCACTAACTGGTGTTAGCGACAGCTTGGTAATAGGGAGATCATTTTATCTCCGCTTTCATGGCTTTTAAAGCCAAAAAAGTGGAGATAAACCCCCTTGATAATATGCCCCACGATTCCTTGGGGGTTTCAGCTGACAGGGCTTGGTATTGTGTTACATGGTAATTTTTCCAGGAAACGTCAGAGGGTCGATGCAGGGGTTCTAGAAGAGGTGATAAACCATTTAAGCCTCATGAACAAGCGCATGGTCTTTTAAAGATTTGTGAAGTACTCGGGGCGGCGGTGTGTGTGTGCCCTCTTTCAGGAGCGGGCGGGGGGGCACTGCCAGCAACTTGCCAGGTCAGGTAGTGTTCAACACGTGCATCACCCTTTCTCTGCCTGCTATTGCGCTCCATGCTTCGGAAAGGTAAGAAAAAGAACGTGCATTTGAGTTTGAAATGTCCGATCCTGCAGCAGCACACTTCCAAAGCCCACACATGACAATAACCCGATTCAAGGCCCCATTCACCCGTTTTAAAAAAAATAGATAACACTCCAACAAAGTAAGATTATAAAACTTTATTAACTATTAACTATAAAGAACGGAACAAAAACTAAAAACATTTAAACATTTTTCAACTCAAAAAGCAACAATGGTTAGAAGCTGTCTTTTGTGCGAATAGTCCCAAGGCAGCACAACGTGCAGAGTTCTGGACGGCACCCAGCTGATGTCGCCTGGGTGCCGCACTGGTTTTGGGATCCTACAATGCAGCACAGAAAAACAGCGTGGGGCGTCCCGGGTGGTGCGGGGGGAGGCCTCGTCAGTAGCGGCCTGTTGTGCGAATAGTCCCAAGGCAGCAGAACGCGTTGAGATGTTGATGGGACTGTGTCCAGTGTCACATGGCTGACACAACATGTACGACAGGCACCCAGGTGATGTCCAGTAAACTGCCGCACTGGTTTTGGTATCCTACAATGCTGCTCCGAAAATTGGCGTGCGGCGGCCCGGGGGTGGGGGAGGCGGCGTGAATGGGCCTCCCCAGGTGGCGGCCATCTAGCTGAGTTGCGCCCGCTCTTGCGGCTACAGCGTCTCGCTCACCATGTTGTTGAGTTGCTCCCACTCTTGCAGTGCAGCGATAGGCGGCTGCCACATGGCTCTTAAAATGGCGGACGGCTCCTCGGTTTTGGGCCTGGTCCACTGAAATGGCCCTGGGACACCCTGGAACTCGGACGCTTGCCTGCTAGGGCTTGGGTCCCATTCTCGAAAAGCGTCCCCTCAGCCGTGAAGATTCTACAAAAGTCTTGGGGGCCCCGACTCCCGCAGGCTTCCGGTGGGGAGCGGCTGCCATGATTGCTCGCGGAATGACCACGACGGAGCCACGAGATGGTGGTGCTCTCATGCTGACGCCAGCTTCAGTCTGAATGATCCAGAAACAAGGTGGGGCTTTCATCGTTTGGGAAAAAAAAATGTTCTAAACCAATGAAAAGTGTTATTTTTAGGTCATATGACCAAGCCTTCCATCTTTAGGAAACCAAAAGTAAAATGAACCAATGAAAAGTTTTATAAACAAGTCACATGACCTGTTATGCGGCATAGGGCTACAAAAAGCGTAGAAAATCCGTTGGCACGTGAGGCGGCGTCAGTAGCGGACCGATGTGCGAATAGGCCGAAGGCAGCACAACGCGCCGAGATCCGGATGGTACCGAGGTGGTGTCCAGCAAATTGCCGCACTGGTGTGGCCATCCTACAATGCTGCGCCGAAAGACGGCGTGTCCAGCTGAGTTGCGGTCACTGTTGCGGTACAGTGACTCGAACGCGCCGAGATCCGGATGGCACCGAGGTGGTGTCCAGCAAATTTCCGCACTGGTGTTGCCATCCTACAATGCTGCGCCGAAAGACGGCGTGTCCAGCTGAGTTGCGGTCACTGTTGCGGTACAGTGACTCGAACGCGCCGAGATCCGGATGGCACCGAGGTGGTGTCCAGCAAATTGCCGCACTGGTGTGGCCATCCTACAATGCTGCGCCGAAAGATGGCGTGTCCAGCTGAGTTGCGGTCACTCTTGCGGTACAGTGAGTCGAACGCGCCGAGATCTGGATGGCCCCGATGTTGTGTCCAGCAAGTTGCCGCACTGGTGTGGCCATCCTACAATGCTGCGCCGAAAGTCGGCGTGGGGTGCCCCGTTGGCTTATGAGGTGATGTCAGTAGTGGACCGATGTGTGAATAGGTCGGAACCAGCACAAGGCGCCAAGATCCGAATGGCAAGTCCTGGATGTTGAGTGCCTCAGTTGAGAGTTCTGAGCAGTGCTTGTAAGACTGTCTGAAGCTTATTTGCACCTGCTGCAGCTTCACTAGGTCCGGCGGAACTTTTTGCCTTTTCCTTTCTGCTTCTTTTCCTACAATGCGTTTCATCTGAAGACACGACCAGGTCCCTGAATGTGTGCAGGGGGACGCTATTGATTGAATGAAAATGGCGGCTGGACACAAAGCTGACTCAAGCGTTACTGTTGATGCTATACAGACAAAAATTGGTTTTCAGTTTGTACATTCTTCAGGTTTTTTTTTTCCATCCAAGTCTGATTGAGAGTTTGTAGAAAAATGGCTTCAGATTTTCCACATACTACTCTTCAACATTCTTCCTAAATGTAACAATGTGAAACTCACTAGGAGAACGGCTGTTTCTGTTTCCTTTCAAAATGCTGCCAACAATATTTTCTGAATGGAAGACACCATCTTGTAGCATAAAGGGCCGAAAGGGGTTCTGGTCTGGCCGATGGTTGGTGGAGACATTTTGACTATATCTTGGACCTGCCCGGCCTCGCCCAAAATGGCGCCGGTATAAATGGGACTCGTAACTCCTTGCCCGCAAATGTATATCTAGAAAATGTTATTGTAAGTGGCCCTGTCGTATTTTAATTACAAAATGTACGTCCACCGATTCCGCAACTGTTAGACACCTTTGTTCTTGCAACCTAATGGCCCGCTCGTTACGTTCTTCTACAGTGTAAATGTCTGCTCATCATATACGATTTCAGTTTGCTCCGTGGCCGGCCCACGTGGTTATAGGCCCGTATTTGTATACTGACATTTTCACAATAAAGGTTTTTAAAACAAAACACGGTAGTAGTATTTACATTGGTAAAGTTTTTACTTTTAGTCACTGTTTCCGAATCAGTTAAAGGCAAGTGAAATAAAGCAGTCCAATTACATGACGGATAAAAGGTATAATATGTAGGAACGCAGTAAAGATAAATGGTCAAGGGCAGTTGTGTTTTTCATGTCTGCAACATAAAGTGATCGATAAGAATCTGATAATCAGGCGTATCGGCGACTAAGACAGCAGGCCGAATCTCTTTTACTCAACGGCTCCGTCATGGAAGGAAGAAACGCCCTTTTTCTCGAAAAAGGAATATATTTTACTTGCAAGACAGTTGTAAATTTTCCGGGAAAGTACATTAGCCTGGAATATTATAACATATGTTTGAAAAAAAAATATCTTTCGAAAACAATAAAAAGCGTAATTTTTAGGTCATATGACCAAGTTTTTCATCATTAAATTAACAAAAGTAAAATGAACCAATGAAAAGTTTTATTAACAAGTCACATGACCTGTTATGCTTACGTTACGCGCTGCGCGCCGCGCCTCGGATCACTTCCGGGTGCGGTAACGCGGCGTGTCATATAACGCATTACGCGACAACGTAGGTCAAGAATATAGTCAAAATGTCTCCACCAACCAGCGTTCGGAACACAACCCCTTTCAGCAGTCCAAAAAGTTGTGTTAAATGACAACAGAGGGGACAGGCAACAAGAACCATCAGTCAAAGAGGGGAAGGCAAGTTCTTCTCTTCCGGGTCATGTTGGGGCGCTACCGGAACTGATCGAATTGGTAGTCTACAGTGTTTCTGGATGTTTCAGACTAAAGCTGGCGTCAGCATGAGACCACTACCATCTCGTAGCTCCGTCGTGGCCATTCCACGAGCAATCATGGCAGCCGCTCCCCACCAGAAGCCTGCGGGAGTCGGAGGCCCCCAAGACTTTTGTAGAATCTTCACGGCTGAGGGGACGCTTTTCGAGAATGGGACCCAAGCCCTATCAGGGAAGCGTCCGAGTTCAAAGGTGTCCCAGGGCCATTTTAGTGGGCCAGGCCCAAAACCGAAGAGCCGGCCGCCATTTTGAGAGTCCTGTGGCAGCCGCCTATCGCTGCACCGCAAGAGTGGGCGCAATTCAGCTGGATGGTGGGCAAGAAGCTGTAGCCGCAAGAGTGGACGCAACTCAGCTGGATGGGACAAGGTTCAGAATTGAAGAGTCATCAAAAGGCAAAAAGTTCCGCCGGACCCCGGGAGCCGGCCGCCTATGTCGGGGGCGATCTCAGGCTACACCAGTGCTATAAGACTTGGGGAGGGTGTCGAAGCCAAGCGTCTTCTCCGAGTCCATGGCAATCACACCGCCCCTCAGGGGCCTCCGTCAAGCTGTTTAGGAAGGTAACATATCACATTGTTTTCTAATGCAGTCAGGTCCACAAACGACACTCACTTACTTTGAGAATAGTGAAGCTGCAGTAGGTGGAAATAAGCTTCAGACAGTGTTACAAGCGCTGCTCAGAACTCTTAACTATGGCACCCAACATCCAGAACTTATGCCATTTGAGAATGGCAGTGACATCGAAGCAACTCAGGGACCAAAACCATTAACGTACTTTCACGTATGAAAATCTTACTTGGGGAGGGGGCAGGAGCGAAGCGCCCCCTCCCAGTCAGCGCCACCACACCGTATGTTGAAAATTTGAAGCCATCGTTCTACAAAGTCAACCAAACTTGGATTGAAAAATCTAGAAAAATGTACAAACTGAAAACCAGTTTTGGTCTGCATAGCATCAGTAGCAACGCTTGAGTCAGCTTTGTGTCAAGCCGCCATTTTGATTCAACAAAGCACAGGCATTGAAAAAGGCTCAAACTCAGAACTCTGAACTATGGCACCCAACATCCAGGAGCTTGCCATCCGGATCTTGGAGCCTTGTGCTGCTTTCGACCTATTCACACATCGGTCCACTACTGACATCATCTTATAAACCAACGTTATGTAAATAGTTTTTTAATAAAATGTTTTACCCTGTTTCTTTGCTGGTGTGTTGTCTATATTTTTAATATTTGCATAGGGTTTGTCGTTATTTTGGGCGGGGTGGGTGACGGAGCCGAGCTGTCTTGCAGCCCTCATGGTGTGGAGCTCAGTTCATCTCACTATTTTCGTATTTCTCATGAAGGGTTGTTCCTAATATTTCTTTTTTAGCGAGGTCAAAAAGAGATCCAATTAGTGGCCTACTGATTTTGCTCGATTACTTTTATTTTTTTACACGATTTTTCACTATCTGCAAAGACTAAACAGAGTATTGCGACTTTGTGCTTGTTTGTAAATAGAGAATGATCCAAAGAGAACCAATTCTAAAACAGTAAATGCTTGGACAACAATCAATCAAATGGAGAGACAAGCAGGCACGACGGATTACAACGGGGGTAAAGGCCTGCGTTAACTACCCTTCAGTATCTGCAAAGAGAGAGTACTACTAAGACAAAAAAGGGGAGGGGGGGGGGGTGCAGCGTTCAAAGCACATCAGCGTGCATAAATACGAAAATGTTTTTATCTATCACGTACTTGACATTTTAAAGCTTTTCATATTTGCTATTAAAAAACCAATGAAATTCACAGAAAAAACCATAGGTTATAGTCGATATATAGTTAGGAATTTGCATTTACAAAACCTTGAAAATTCAATGAAAAAAACATTGGTTTTAGGCCATATATAGTTAGGGATTTGCATTTACAAAACCTTATTTTACTCGCATAAAACCATTGAAATTCCATATATAGTTATAAGCGCTAACTATATATCGCGCACCCGCAATCCACTGCTGATGATGTCACATATTACATCATTCATGACATGGTTAGTGACATCACTGATGACATCACTGATGACATCTCAAATCACATCACTGATGACATCATCCAGTGACTGTATGTTTCTGTAAAGTTAAAATATCTCTTACATATTGAAGAATGAGTGGATATATAAGTGTCTGGATGAAGGATTTAGTAGGTGCATGACTGACTGTATGAGTGAGTGATTAAATGTGTCTCACTGAGTGCATGGGTTAGTGACTAAACTGTCTTAATTTGTGAATCATAATGTCTGTTGTTCTGTAAACTGTTGCATGTGTTGATAAGTAGCTATATGAGTAACTATATGGGTTATTGATTGGTTGCCCAAGTATTTGTATGGGATACTGAGTGTGTGTGTGGGTGGCTGGGAGGTGTGTGACTCTGTGCATAGATGTGTGAGCAGTTGATTCACTAGAAGTATGGTTTCAAAAGTGCATGTGGAAACAGCTGTATGGGCGGTTGACTGTGTGCATGAGTGTATTGGTGAGTGAACGGATATCTCAGTGCTACATGTCAAAGTAAGTACATATGTAAAACACAGTACATGTGAGAGTTGACATATATAAATAACTGTGCATAAGAGCCAGTGAATGTGTGAGTGGCTGTATGGATCATTGTGAACTTGTATCAGGGATTGTATAATAGAGTAAATATGTGTTAGTATATGTTTGAATAAGTAAAGTTTGTATAACTGTATAGTTGAGGAAATGGAGGTGTGATTGATTCTTTGCATGACTGACTAGGTGTGTGAGTAACTCCATGGATGAGTGACAGTCTGTGAGTGTCTGTTTACACTGATTGTATCTAAGGTCATATTAGAGTCTGAAGAGGTTCATCGTATTATCACATGAATGATATCATCAGTGATGTTATCAGTCATGTCAAATGAGATGTTTTCAGTGATGTCATCAGTGATGTCATTTGAGATGTCATCAGTGATGTCATCAGTGATGTCACTAACCATGTCATGAATGATGTAATATGTGACATCATCAGCAGTGGATTGCGGGTGCGCGATATATAGTTAGCGCTTATAACTATATATGGAATATCAATGGTTTTATGCGAGTAAAATAAGGTTTTGTAAATGCAAATCCCTAACTATATATGGCCTAAAACCAATGGTTTTTTCATTGAATATATATATATATATATATATATATATATATATATATATATATATATATATATATATATATATTACCTACTGGCTATCGCCAGTAGGTATATATAGTTAGGATTAATTCCCTATGGGATTTCTGAAAATTCTATGTCTAATAACTTTGGCGTTTGTGGACGGAATTGGCTGAAATTTTCAGGAAAATGGCACATTTTGTTTCTGAGCAGCCCCTGAAATTTTGGTGGGGTTTCGTCAAGGGGGGGCTGAGAAAAAAGGGGGGTCCCAAAACGCGTTTTTTACATTGAGTTTTCCATAGGGCGGTTGGACTCACTTTTAGCTCGAACGGCTGAATGGATTTGCACGAAACTTGGCAAAATTGTAGGGACTGTTAGCCCGATGTGCCTTTGCTAGGTCTCAATATATGTGCTTCAGTGGATTTTGAGAAATTAACGTTTAAATCAAGATATATATCTGTAACAGCGCTCCGGGCAGCGATCCGGTCCGCTTACTTTTCGCGTTTCGGAACTTTGCGCGCAGAAAGCTGATTGGCTCTCCGGTGTCTGTCAACATTCTAAACAGTCCGGAGCGGCCGCCATCTTGTCTCTCGGTAGGATCGAGAGAGAAGAAGAGGTGAAAAACGAAAGGGGAATTTAATGAAAGGGGGCAAGGTATCCCCCTCTTGACCCCCTAGGAATGTTGTTGGGGTTATTAAAGGGTCCCGTGGGGAAAAGAAAAAAAAAATGATTTTTCACGGTAGAAGCGCTTCACGGGCCGCGAACTGGGCCGCAAACTGGTAGCGAAACGGGAATTCGCCATTTTGTGCTTCGTTAATTAAATTACTAGGTATAAGGGGGTGCGGGAGACGTATCCTAATCCCCTATGTTTCCTGAGGGTGGCTGAGGAGGCTGATATATGTTGATACATCTCTTCCAGCGGCTGTGCGTGAGCTTTTTTTTTTTTGCTGCGTGACAGTCCGGAGCGGCCGCCATCTTGTCTCTCGGTAGGATCGAGAGAGAAGAAGAGGTGAAAAACTAAGGGGGAATTTAATGAAAGGGGGCAAGGTATCCCTTTCTTGACCCCCTAGGAATGTTGTTGGGGTTATTAAAGGGTTCCGTGGGGAAAAGAAAAAAAAAATGATTTTTCACGGTAGAAGCGCTTCACGGGCCGCGAACTGGTAGCGAAACGGGAATTCGCCATTTTGTGCTTCGTTAATTAAATTACTAGGTATAAGGGGGTGCGGGAGACGTATCCTAATCCCCTATGTTTCCTGAGGGTGGCTGAGGAGGCTGATATATGTTGATACATCTCTTCCAGCGGCTGCGCCATCTTGCCATTTTTCCAATGCCACAATTTTGTTGTGCACGGCAGCCATTTTAGATGCCAGGCTGGTCCCAGGCTATCACCTACCCCTGCGGATGTAGTTTATGGCCCCAGCTGTAGAGAATTCAGACATGCCAACCCTCCCGATTCAGGCGTGTGACTACTGATTTCAGTGCTAGTCTCCCGCCTCCCGATTTCTGCAAGCAAAAACACGGGGGCATATTACGAACAACTAGAGATAATTTTTGTCTCTAACTTGTTTAGAGACAAAAATTATCGCCGCACATCGGCGATTTTTATCGCAGATAAACCTTGCTATTATCGCAGAAAAGTCAGCGATATTCATGTATTATCGAGCAAATGCTCTTAGCCATGTTATCCACCTCCCATTGGATAACATGGCTAAGAACTGCTCAGGGCAGGTGTTAGATTTTGGAGATATTCGCGCTTAGCGCGAATATCTCCAAAAGTTGGTAATAGAAGATAGCGATGTTAGGGACTGTTTCCAGTCGCTAACATCTTGGCACGCCTCTTTGCATGTCATTAGTGATAAGTATCACTGACATGCAAAGCGGGGCCCAAGATGGTCGCTATCTCCTTTTAGCTGTCACTAACTGGTGTTAGCGACAGCTTGGTAATAGGGAGATAATTTTATCTCCGCTTTCATGGCTTTTAAAGCCAAAAAAGCGGAGATAAACCCCCTTGATAATATGCCCCACGATTCCTTGGGGGTTTCAGCTGACAGGGCTTGGTATTGTGTTACATGGTAATTTTTCCAGGAAACGTCAAAGGGTCGATGCAGGGGTTCTAGAAGAGGTGATAAACCATTTAAGCCTCATGAACAAGCGCATGGTCTTTTAAAGATTTGTGAAGTACTCGGGGCGGCGGTGTGTGTGTGCCCTCTTTCAGGAGCGGGCGGGGGGGCACTGCCAGCAACTTGCCAGGTCAGGTAGTGTTCAACACGTGCATCACCCTTTCTCTGCCTGCTATTGCGCTCCATGCTTCGGAAAGGTAAGAAAAAGAACGTGCATTTGAGTTTGAAATGTCCGATCCTGCAGCAGCACACTTCCAAAGCCCACACATGACAATAACCCGATTCAAGGCCCCATTCACCCATTTAAAAAAAAATAGATAACACTCCAACAAAGTAAGATTATAAAACTTTATTAACTATTAACTTTAACGAACAGAACAAAAACTAAAAACATTTAAACATTTTTCAACACAAAAAGCAACAATGGTTAGAAGCTGTCTTTTGTGCGAATAGTCCCAAGGCAGCACAACTTGCAGAGTTCTGGACGGCACCCAGGTGATGTCGCCTGGGTGCCGCACTGGTTTAGGGATCCTACAATGCAGCACAGAAAAACAGCGTGGGGTGTCCCGGGTGGTGCGGGGGGAGGCCTCGTCAGTAGCGGTCTGTTGTGCGAATAGTCCCAAGGCAGCAGAACGCGTTGAGATGTTGATGGGACTGTGTCCAGTGTCACATGGCTGACACAACATGTACGACAGGCACCCAGGTGATGTCCAGTAAACTGCCGCACTGGTTTTGGTATCCTACAATGCTGCTCCGAAAATTGGCGTGCGGCGGCCCGGGGGTGGGGGAGGCGGCGTGAACGGGCCTCCCCAGGTGGCGGCCATCTAGCTGAGTTGCGCCCGCTCTTGCGGCTACAGCGTCTCGCTCACGATGTTGTTGAGTTGCTCCCACTCTTGCAGTGCAGCGATAGGCGGCTGCCACATGGCTGTCAAAATGGCGGACGGCTCCTCGGTTTTGGGCCTGGTCCACTGAAATGGCCCTGGGACACCTTGGAACTCGGACGCTTGCCTGCCAGGGCTTGGGCTCCATTCTCGAAAAGCGTCCCTTCAGCTGTGAAGATTCTACAAAAGTCTTGGGGGCCCCCGACTCCCGTAGGCTTCCGGTGGGGAGCGGCTGCCATGATTGCTCACGGAATGACCACGACGGAGCCACGAGATGGTGGTGCTCTCATGCTGACGCCAGCTTCAGTCTGAATGATCCAGAAACAAGGTGGGGCTTTCATCGTTTGGGAAAAAAAAATGTTCTAAACCAATGAAAAGTGTTAGTTTTAGGTCATATGACCAAGCCTTCCATCTTTAGGAAACCAAAAGTAAAATGAACCAATGAAAAGTTTTATAAACAAGTCACATGACCTGTTATGCGGCATAGGGCTACAAAAAGCGTAGAAAATCCGTTGGCACGTGAGGCGGCGTCAGTAGCGGACCGATGTGCGAATAGGCCGAAGGCAGCACAACGGGCCGAGATCCGGATGGTACCGAGGTGGTGTCCAGCAAATTGCCGCACTGGTGTGGCCATCCTACAATGCTGCGCCAAAAGACGGCGTGTCCAGCTGAGTTGCGGTCACTGTTGCGGTACAGTGACTCGAACGCGCCGAGATCCGGATGGCACCGAGGTGGTGTCCAGCAAATTGCCGCACTGGTGTGGCCATCCTACAATGCTGCGCCGAAAGACGGCGTGTCCAGCTGAGTTGCGGTCACTGTTGCGGTACAGTGACTCGAACGCGCCGAGATCCGGATGGCACCGAGGTGGTGTCCAGCAAATTGCCGCACTGGTGTGGCCATCCTACAATGCTGCGCCGAAAGACGGCGTGTCCAGCTGAATTGCGGTCACTGTTGCGGTACAGTGACTCGAACGCGCCGAGATCCGGATGGCACCGAGGTGGTGTCCAGCAAGTTGCCGCACTGGTGTGGCCATCCTACAATGCTGCGCCGAAAGTCGGCGTGGGGTGCCCCGTTGGCTTATGAGGTGATGTCAGTAGTGGACCGATGTGTGAATAGGTCGGAACCAGCAAAAGGCGCCAAGATCCGAATGGCAAGTCCTGGATGTTGAGTGCCTCAGTTGAGAGTTCTGAGCAGTGCTTGTAAGACTGTCTGAAGCTTATTTGCACCTGCTGCAGCTTCACTATTGCCCTGGTGTGGCCAAAGGTCGCACATGACATGGGCGGCCGGCTCCCGAGGTCCGGCGGAACTTTTTGCCTTTTCCTTTCTGCTTCTTTTCCTACAATCCGTTTCATCTGTAGACACGACCAGGTCCCTAAATGTGTGCAGGGGGACGCTATTGATTGAATGAAAATGGCGGCTTGACACAAAGCTGACTCAAGCGTTACTGTTGATGCTATACAGACAAAAATTGGTTTTCAGTTTGTACATTCTTCAGGTTTTTTTTTTCCATCCAAGTCTGATTGAGAGTTTGTAGAAAAATGGCTTCAGATTTTCCACATACTAGTCTTCAACATTCTTCCTAAATGTAACAATGTGAAACTCACTAGGAGAACGGCTGTTTCTGTTTCCTTTCAAAATGCTGCCAACAATATTTTCTGAATGGAAGACACCATCTTGTAGCATAAAGGGCCGAAAGGGGTTCTGGTCTGGCCGATGGTTGGTGGAGACATTTTGACTATATCTTGGACCTGCCCGGCCTCGCCCAAAATGGCGCCGGTATAAATGGGACTCGTAACTCCTTGCCCGCAAATGTATATCTAGAAAATGTTATTGTAAGTGGCCCTGTCGTATTTTAATTACAAAATGTATGTCCACCGATTCCGCAACTGTTAGACACCTTAGTTCTTGCAACCTAATGGCCCGCTCGTTACGTTCCTCTACAGTGTAAATGTCTCCTCATCATATACGATTTCAGTTTGCTCCGTGGCCGGCCCACGTGGTTATAGGCCCGTATTTGTATACTGACATTTTCACAATAAAGGTTTTTAAAACAAAACACGGTAGTAGTATTTACATTGGTAAAGTTTTTACTTTTAGTCACTGTTTTCGAATCAGTAAAAGGCAAGTGAAATAAAGCAGTCCAATTACATGACGGATAAAAGGTATAATATGTAGGAACGAAGTAAAGATAAATGGTCAAGGGCAGTTGTGTTTTTCATGTCTGCAACATAAAGTGATCGATAAGAATCTGATAATCAGGCGTATCGGCGACTAAGACAGCAGGCCGAATCTCTTTTACTCAACGGCTCCGTCATGGAAGGAAGAAACGCCCTTTTTCTCGAAAAAGGAATATATTTTACTTGCAGGACAGTTGTAAATTTTCCGGGAAAGTACATTAGCCTGGAATATTATAACATATGTTTGAAAAAAAAATATTGTTCGAAAACAATAAAAAGCGTAATTTTTAGGTCATATGACCAAGCTTTTCATCATTAAATTAACAAAAGTAAAATGAACCAATGAAAAGTTTTATTAACAAGTCACATGACCTGTTATGGTTACGTTACGCGCTGCGCGTCGCGCCTCGGATCACTTCCGGGTGCGCTAACGCGGCGTGTCATATAACGCATTACGCGACAACTTAGGTCAAGAATATAGTCAAAATGTCTCCACCAACCAGCGTTCAGAACACAACCCCTTTCAGCAGTCCAAAAAGTTCTGTTAAATGACAACAGAGGGGAAAGGCAACAAGAACCATCAGTCAAAGAGGGGAGGGCAAGTTCTTCTCTTCCGGGTCATGTTGGGGCGCTACCGGAACTGATCGAATTGGTAGTCTACAGTGTTTCTGGATGTTTCAGACTAAAGCTGGCATCAGCATGAGACCACTACCATCTCGTAGCTCCGTCGTGGCCATTCCACGAGCAATCATGGCAGCCGCTCCCCACCAGAAGCCTGCGGGAGTCGGAGGCCCCCAAGACTTTTGTAGAATCTTCACGGCTGAGGGGACGCTTTTCGAGAATGGGACCCAAGCCCTATCAGGGAAGCGTCCGAGTTCCAAGGTGTCCCAGGGCCATTTTAGTGGACCAGGCCCAAAACCGAAGAGCCGGCCGCCATTTTGAGAGTCCTGTGGCAGCCGCCTATCGCTGCACCGCAAGAGCGGGAGCAACTCAACTACATGATGAGCGAGACGCTGTAGTCGCAAGAGCGGGCGGTAAACAGCTGAATGGCGGAAGAGGCACAGTGTAGCAAAAGCGGGCGGAATGGCATCTAAAACGGTAAAGGGGCGCCCCACTACAGCTTGTCTTCAGGTCAAACGGATTGTGGGACAAGGTCCAGAATTGAAGAGTCATCAAAAGGCAAAAAGTTCCGCCGGACCCCGGGAGCCGGCCGCCTATGTCAGGGGCGATCTCAGGCTACACCAGTGCTATAAGACTTGGGGAGGGTGTCGGAGCCAAGCGTCTTCTCCGAGTCCATGGCCATCACACCGCCCCTCAGGGGCCTCCGTCAAGCTGTTTAGGAAGCTAACATATCACATTGTTTTCTAATGCAGTCAGGTCCACAAACGACACTCACTTACTTTGAGAATAGTGAAGCTGCAGTAGGTGGAAATAAGCTTCAGACAGTGTTACAAGCACTGCTCAGAACTCTTAACTATGGCACCCAACATCCAGAACTTATGCTATTTGAGAATGGCAGTGACATCGAAGCATCTCAGGGACCAAAACCATTAACGTACTTTCACGTATGAAAATCTTACTTGGGGAGGGGGCAGGAGCGAAGCGCACCCTCCCAGTCAGCGCCACCACACCGTATGTTGAAAATGTGAAGCCATCGTTCTACAAAGTCAACCAAACTTGGATTGAAAAATCTAGAAAAATGTACAAACTGAAAACCAGTTTTGGTCTGCATAGCATCAGTAGCAACGCTTGAGTCAGCTTTGTGTCAAGCCGCCATTTTGATTAAACAAAGCACAGGCATTGAAAAAGGCTCAAATTCAGAACTCTAAACTATGGCACCCAACATCCAGGAGCTTGCCATCCGGATCTTGGAGCCTTGTGCTGCTTTCGATCTATTCACACATCGGTCCACTACTGACATCATCTTATAAACCAACGTTATGTAAATAGTTTTTTAATAAAATGTTTTACCCTGTTTCTTTGCTGGTGTGTTGTCTATATTTTTAATATTTGCATAGGGTTTGTCGTTATTTTGTGCGGGATGGGTGATGGAGCCGAGCTGTCTTGCAGCCCTCATGGTGTGGAGCTCAGTTCATCTCACTATTTTCGTATTTCTCATGAAGGGTTGTTCCTAATATTTCTATTTTAGCGAGGTCAAAAAGAGATCCAATTAGTGGCCTACTGATTTTGCTCGATTACTTTTATTTTTTTTACACGATTTTTCACTATCTGCAAAGACTAAACAGAGTATTGCGACTTTGTGCTTGTTTGTAAATAGAGAATGATCCAAAGAGAACCAATTCTAAAACAGTAAATGCTTGGACAACAATCAAATGGAGAGACAAGCAGGCACGACGGATTACAACGGGGGCAAAGGCTTGCGTTAACTACCGTTCACTATCTGCAAAGAGAGAGTACTACTAAGACAAAAGAGGGGAGGGGGGGGTGCAGCGTTCAAAGCACATCAGCGTGCATAAATACGAAAATGTTTTTATCTATCACGTACTTGACATTTTAAAGCTTTTCATATTTGCTATTAAAAAACCAATGAAATTCACAGAAAAAACCATAGGTTATAGTGGATATATAGTTAGGAATTTGCATTAACAAAACCTTGAAAATTCAATGAAAAAACCATTGGTTTTAGGCCATATATAGTTAGGGATTTGCATTTACAAAACCTTATTTTACTCGCATAAAACCATTGAAATTCCATATATAGTTATAAGCGCTAACTATATATCGCGCACCCGCAATCCACTGCTGATGATGTCACATATTACATCATTCATGACATGGTTAGTGACATCACTGATGACATCACTGATGACATCTCAAATGACATCACTGATGACATCACTGAAAACATCTCATTTGGCCTTACTGATCACATCACTGATGACATCATTCATGTGATAATACGATGAACCTCTTCAGACTCTAATATAACCTTAGATACAATCAGTGTAAACAGACACTCACAGACTGTCACTCATCCATGGAGTTACTCACACACCTAGTCAGTCATGCAAAGAATCAATCACACCTCCATTTCCTCAACTATACAGTTATGCAAACTTTACTTATTCAAACATATACTAACACATATTTACTCTATTATACAATCCCTGATACAAGTTCACAATGATCCATACAGCCACTCACACATTCACTGGCTCTTATGCACAGTTATTTATATATGTCAACTCTCACATGTACTGTGTTTTACATATGTACTTACTTTGACATGTAGCACTGAGATATCCATTCACTCACCAATGCACTCATGCACACAGTCAACCGCCCATACAGCTGTTTCCACATGCACTTTTGAAACCATACATCTAGTGAATCAACTGCTCACACATCTATGCACAGAGTCATACACCTCCCAGCCACCCACACACACACTCAGTATCCCATACAAATACTTGGGCAACCAATCAATAACCCATATAGTTACTCATATAGCTACTTATCAACACATGCAACAGTTTACAGAACAACAGACATAATGATGCACAAATTAAGACAGTTTAGTCACTAACCCATGCACTCAGTGAGACACATTTAATCACTCACTCATACAGTCAGTCATGCACCTACTAAATCCTTCATCCAGACACTTATATATCCACTCATTCTTCAATATGTAAGAGATATTTTAACTTTACAGAAACATACAGTCACTGGATGTTGTCATCAGTGATGTCATCAGTGATGTCATTTGAGATGTCATCAGTGATGTCATCAGTGATGTCACTAACCATGTCATGAATGATGTAATATGTGACATCATCAGCAGTGGATTGCGGGTGCGCGATATAGAGTTAGCGCTTATAACTATATATGGAATTTCAATGGTTTTATGCGAGTAAAATAAGGTTTTGTAAATGCAAATCCCTAACTATATATGGCCTAAAACCAATGGTTTTTTCATTGAATTTTCAAGGTTTTGTAAATGCAAATTCCTAACTATATATCCACTATAACCTATGGTTTTTTCTGTGAATATATATATATATATATATATTCAATGAAAAAACCATTGGTTATAGAACATATATAGTTAGGAATTTGCATTTACAAAACCTTATTTTACTCGCATAAAACCATTGAAATTCCATATATAGTTAGATGCGCTAACTATTTATCGCGCACCCGCAATCCACTGCTGATGATGTCACATATTACATCATTCATGACATGGTCAGTGACATCACTGATGACATCACTGATGACAACTCAAATGACATCACTGATGACAACATCCAGTGACTGTATGTTTCTGTAAAGTTAAAATATGTCTTACATATTGAAGAATGAGTGGATGTATAAATGTCTGGATGAAGGATTTAGTAGGTGCATGACTGATTGTATGAGGGAGTGATTAAATGTGTCTCACTGAGTGCATGGGTTAGTGATTAAACTGTATTAATTTGTGCATCATTATATCTGTTGTTCTGTAAACTGCTGCATGTGTTGATCAGTAGCTATATGAGTAACTATATGGGTTATTGATTGGTTGCCCAAGTATTTGTATGGGAGACTGAGTATGTGTGTGAGTGGCTGGGAGGTGTGTGACTCTGTGCATAGATGTGTGAACAGCTGATTCACTAGATGTATGGGTTCAAAACTGCATGTGGAAACAGCTGTATGGGTGGTTGACTGTGTGCATGAGTGTATTGGTGAGTGATTGGATATCTCAATGCTACATGTCAAAGTAAGTACATATGTAAAACACAGTACATGCGAGAGTTGACATATATAAATTACTTTGTTTAAGAGCCAGTGAATGTGTGAGTGGCTGCATGGATCATTGAAAACTTGTATCAGTGATTGTATAAGAGAGTAAATATGTGTTAGAATATGTTTGAATAAGTAAGGTGTGTATAACTGTATAGTTGAGGAATTGGAGGTGTGATTGATTCTTTGCATGACTGTCTAGGTGTATGAGTAACTCCATGGATGAGTGACAATCTGTGAGTGTCTGTTTTCACTGAGTGTATCTAAGGTTATATCAGAGTCTGTAGAGGTTCATCGTATTAACACATGAATGATGTCATCTGTGATGTTGTCAGTGATGTCATTTGAGTTGTCATCAGTGATGTCATCAGTGATGTCACTGACCATGTCATGAATGATGTAATATGTGACATCATCAGCAGTGGATTGCGGGTGCGCGATATATAGTTAGCGCATCTAACTATATATGGAATTTCAATGGTTTTATGCGAGTAAAATAAGGTTTTGTAAATGCAAATTCCTAACTATATATGTTCTATAACCAATGGTTTTTTCATTGAATTTTCAAGGTTTTGTAAATGCAAATTCCTAACTATATATGGACTATAACCTATGGTTTTTTCTGTGAATTTCAATGGTTTTTTAATAGCAAATATCAAAAGCTGTCAAATGTCAAGTACGTGATAGGTAAAAACGTTTTTGTGTTTATGCACGCTGATGTGCTTTGAACGCTGCCCCCCCCCTCCCCTCTTTTCTCTTAGTAGTACTCTCTCTTTGCAGATAGTGAACGTTAGTTAACGCAGACCTTTACCCCCGTTGTAATCCGTCGTACCTGCTTGTCTCTCCATTTGATTGATTGTTATCCAAGCATTTACTGTTTTAGAATTGGTTCTCTTTGGATCATTCTCTATTTACAAACAAGCACAAAGTCGCAATACTCTGTTTAGTCTTTGCAGATAGTGAAAAATCGTGTAAAAAAATAAAAGTAATCGAGCAAAATCAGTAGACCACTAATTCGATCTCTTTTTGACCTCGGTAAAATACAAACATTAGGAACAACCCTTCATGAGAAATACGAAAATAGTGAAATGAACTGAGCTCCACACCATGAGGGCTGCAAGACAGCTCGACTCCGCCACCCACCCCGCCCAAAATAACGACAAACCCTATGCAAATATTATAAATATAGACAACACACCAGCAAAGAAACAGGGTAAAACATTTTATTAAATAACTATTTACATAACTATTTTATACTTTTTGTTGCCCGATCCGGCTAGCTCAATCGATCGAGCATGAAACTCATGCACTGATAGCAAGCGTTGAGAGTTTGTAGAACGATGGCTTCAGATTTTCTACATACGGTGTAGTGGCGCGAACTGGGAGGGGGCGTTTGGATCCTGCCCCTTCCCCAAATAAGATTTTCATACGTGAGTGTTCGTTCATGCTTTTGGTCCCTGAGTTGCTTCGATGTCACTGCCTTACACAAATGGCATAAGTCCTGGATGTTGAGTGCCATACTTCAGAGTTCTAAGCAGGGCTTGTAACACTGTTTAAACCTTATTTGCACCTGCTGCAGCTTCACTATTCAAAGTAAGTGGGGTCCGTTTGTGGACCTGACTGCATTGGAAAACAATGTGATACGGTGCCTCCCTAAACCGCTTGACGGAGGCCCCCGAGGGGCGGTGAGATGGCGTGGACTGAGAGGGGGCGCTTGGCTCCTGCCCCCTCCCCAAGTCGTGTTGCCCTGGTGTGGCCTGAGATCGCCCCCGACATAGGCGGCCGGCTCCCGGGGTCCGGCGGAATTTTTTGCCTTTTGATGACTCTTCCATTCTGGACCTTGTCCCACAATCCGTTTGACCTGAAGACACGCTGTAGTGGGGCGCCCCTTTACCGTTTTATTTGCCATTCCGCCCGCTTTTGGTACTCTGTGCCTCTTCCGCCATTCAGCTGTTTACCGCCCGCTCTTGCGACTACAGCGTCTCGCTCACCATGTAGTTGAGTTGCTCCCGCTCTTAAGATTTAACCGAACTTTTTGGACTGCTGAAAGCGGTTGTATTCCGACCGCTGGTTGGTGGAGACATTTTGACTATATTCTGGACCTGTGTTGTCGCGTAATGCGTCATATGACGCGCCGCGTTAGCGCACCCGGAAGTGCTCCGGTGCGCAAGGCGCAGCTTCCCGGAAACGATCCAGAGCGCGCCGCGCAGCGCATAACGTAAGCATAACAGGTCATGTGACTTGTTAATAAAACTTTTCATTGGTTCATTTTACTTTTGTTTTCCTAATGATGTAAGACTAGGTCATGTGACCTAAAAATAACACTTTTCATTGGATTAAAACATTTTTTTTCCCAAACGATGAAAGCCCCACCTTGTTTCTGGATGTTTCAGACTGAAGCTGGCGTCACCCTGAGAGCACCACCATCTCGTAGCTCCGTCGTGGTCATTCCGCAAGCAATCATGGCAGCCGCTCCCCACCGGAAGCCTGCGGGAGTCGAGGTCCCCCAAGACTTTTGTAGAATCTTCAAGGCTGAGGGGACGCTTTCGAGAATGGGACCCAAGCCCTGGCAGACAAGCGTCCGAGTTCCAAAGTGTCCCAGGGCCATTTTACTGGACCAGGCCCAAATCCGAAGAGCCGGCCGCCATTTTAAGAGTCCTGTGGCAGCCGCCTATCGCTGCACCGCAAGAGTGGGAGCAACTCAACTACATGGTGAGCGAGACGCTGTAGCCGTAAGAGCGGGCGGTAAACAGCTGAATGGCGGAAAAGGCACAGTGTAGCAAAAGCGGGCGGAATGGCAACTGAAACGATAAAGGGGCGCCCCACTACAGCAGACGAGCCTCCGCCATGTGCTTCACAACTGCATACGTATCTCGTGATATCAAGGTTGGACAACCAGTACACAACAAGCAGTTACGAGTCCCATTTACACCGGAGCCATTTTGGGCGCGGCCGGGCAGGTCCAGGATCTAGTCAAACATAACAAATGAGGCTGACGTCTCGGAAGCAGTTGACGCACAGCAGGACATAGCAAATAAACATGAAGTCTCTAAAGCTGTTAACTCACTGCAGGACAAAACAAGTGAACCTGAAACCTCTGGAATAATGTCGCTCAAAAGAACAACACACAAAACTCTGTAGAGCCTGAAGAAAGAAAAACAGAACGGCACTGTAGTTTCAGACACACTTAACACTAATGACTAAACAAAGATATCGTCTGTTTATGAAACAGTTATCAAATAAACAGAATTGACAAAGAAGTGTGCAGACGCCAATGCTTTTAAGAAACACAAGGAAATCCCTAACGCATCAGCATTCTCGGAAGAGGTTGACACAGATAACATCTTAAGGAACAAAGAAAGACAAAATAAGGATGAGGAAGTTATCACTAGTTTTTTCATCAGCTAGCGACAGCAAGAAACACATTGTAATGGAGTTTAGAGAGGCTACGGATGGATAAATAAATTATCAAAAGAAATGGCTACTCCCCCCATTTAGCAGATTAGCTAAATCTTTGCGTAATTTGGACATTAAAGTTATATTATTGTTGTTGTTGTTGTTATGGTTATAGTTCTGGTTAATTTCAGCAAGAAACACATTGTAATGGAGAATAGAGAGGCTACGGATGGGTGAATAAATTATCAAAAGAAATGGCGACTCCCCCCTTTAGCACATTAGCTAAATGTTTGCATAATTTAAGCATAAAAGTTATATTATTGTTGTTGTTGTTGTTATCGTTATAGTTCTGGTTAATTTCCATTCAGAGTGTCCTACACAGCACCACTCTAGGTAAACACTACTTTATGTAAAACCTGCACTTAGTTGGTCACCATGGGGTTTAAAGAAGGGACGGTTCTTCACCTGTGTGCCGTCCACAACTCAGCACGTTGTGCTGCCTTGGGACTATTCGCACAAAAGACAGGTTCGGACCATTGTTGTTTTTTTTTGTCAAAAAATGTTTAAATATATTTACAGTTTTTGTTACGTTCGTTATATTTAAAAGTTAATAAAGTTTTATAATCCTACTTTTTTGGAGTACTATATATTATTAAAAAATCGTGTGAATGGGGCCTTGAATCGGGTTATTGTCATGTGTGGGCTTTGCAAGTGTACTGCTACAGGATCGGACATTTCAAACTCAAATGCACGTTCTTTTTCTTACCTTTCCGAAGCATGGAGCGCAATACCAGGCAGAGAAAGGGTGATGCAAGTGTTGAACACTGCCTGGCCTGGCAAGTTGCTGGCAGTGCCCCCCCCCCCCGCCCGCTCCTGAAAGAGGGCACACACACACCGCCGCCCCGAGTACTTCACAGATCTTTAAAAGACCATGCGCTTGTTCATGAGGCTTAAATGGTTTATCACCCCTTCTAGAACTCCTGCATCGACCCTCTGACGTTTCCTGGAAGAATTAGCACGTAACACAATACCAAGCCCTGTCAGCTGAAACCCCCGAGGAATCGTGGGGCATATTATCAAGGGGGTTTAATTCCGCTTTTTTGGCTTTAAAAGCCAAGAAAGCGGAGATAAAATGATCTCCCTATTACCAAGCTGTCGCTAACACCAGTTAGTGACAGCTAAAAGGAGATAGCGACCATCTTGGGCCCCGCTTTGCATGTCAGTGATATCTATCACTAATGACATGCAAAGTGGGCGTGCCAAGATGTTAGCGACTGGAAACAGTCCCTTACATCGCTATCTACTATTACCAAATTTTGGAGATATTCGCGCTAAGCGCGAATATCTCCACAAGCTAACACCTGCCCTGAGCAGTTCTTAGCCATGTTATCCAATTGGAGGTGGATAACATGGCTAAGAGCAATTGCTGGATAATGCTTGAATATCGCTGACTTTTCAGCGATATTCATGCATTGCGGCCGTTTTTTATCGCATTTGCGAGCAGTTCTTAGCCATGTTATCCAATGGGAGGTAGATAACATAGCTAAGAGCATTTGCTGGATAATGCATGAATATCGCTGACTTTTCAGCGATATTCATGCATTGCGGCCGTTTTTTTTCGCATTTGCGAGCAGTTCTTAGCCATGTTATCCAATGGGAGGTGGATAACATGGCTAAGAGCATTTGCTGGATAATGCATGAATATCGCTGACTTTTCAGCGTAATTCATGCATTGCGGCCGTTTTTTATCGCATTTGCGATAAACCTTGCTAATAGAAAGGTTTATGTGCGATAAAAATCGCCAATGTGCGGCGATAATTTTTGTCTCTAAACAAGTTAGAGACATAAATTATCGCTAGTTGTTGGTAATATGCCCCCGGGTTTTTGCTTGCAGGAATCGGGAGGCGGGAGACTAGCACTGAAATCAGTAGTCTCACGCCTGAATCGGGAGGGTTGGCATGTCTGGATTCTCTACAGCTAGGGCCATAAACTACATCCGCAGGGCTAGGTGATAGCCTGGGACCGGCCTGGCATCTAAAATGGCTGCCGTGCACGACAAAATTGTGGCATTGGAAAAAAGGCAAGATGGCGCAGACAATGTTTATCAATAAGGATTCATTTATAACAAAATATTTTATCGCTCTGACATATTGGTGGTCAACACTTCCTGATTTCCTACAAATCGAACGTTAACAGACGTCACGCAGCAAAAAAAAATAAAAAGCTCACGCACAGCCGCTGGAAGACATGTATCAACATATATGAGCCTCCTCAGCCACCCTCAGAAAACATAAGGGATTAGGATACGTCTCCCGCACCCCCTTATACCTAGTAATTTAATTAAAACGAAGCACAAAATGGTCTCCCGCACCCCCTTATACCTAGTAATTTAATTAAAACGAAGCACAAAATGGCGAATTCCCGTTTCGCTACCAGTTTGCGGCCCAGTTCGCGGCCCGGGAAGCGCTTCTACCGTGAAAAATATATATTTTTTTATTTTCCCCACGGGACCCTTTAAAAACCCCAACAACATTCCTAGGGGGTCAAGAGGGGTATACCTTGCCCCCTTTCATTAAATTCCCCCTTCGTTTTTCACCTCTTCTTCTCTCTCGATCCTACCGAGAGATAAGATGGCGGCCGCTCCGGACTGTTTGGAATGTTGACAGACACCGGGGAGCCAATCAGCTTCGCATCGCAAAGTTCCGTTTTGCGAAAAGTAAGCGGACCAGAGCACAGCCCGGAGCGCTGGTACAGATATATATCTTGTTTTGAACGTTAATTTCTCAAAATCCACTGGAGCACATATATTGAGACCTAGCAAAGGCACATCGGGCTAACAGTCCCTACAATTTTGCCAAGTTTCGTGCAAATCCATTCAGCCGTTCGAGCTAAAAGTGAGGCCAAAGGCCCTATGGAAATTAACATGGGAAAAACGCGTTTTGGGACCCCCCTTTTTTCTCGGCCCCCCCTTGACGAAACCCCCCCAAATTTTTGGGGGCTGCTCAGAAACAAAATGTGCAATTTTCCTGAAAATTTCAGCCAATTCCGTCCACAAACGCCAAAGTTATTAGACATAGAATTTTCAAAAGTTCCATAGACAAATAATCCTAACTATATATACCTACTGGCGACAGCCAGTAGGTAATATATATATATATATTCCATATATAGTTAGTTGCACTAACTATATATCGCGCACCCGCAATCCACTGCTGATGATGTCACATATTACATCATTCATGACATGGTCAGTGACATCACTGATGACATCACAGATGACATCTCAAATGACATCACTGATGACATCTCAAATGACATCACTGATGACATCACTGATGACATCTCATTTGACATTACTGATCACATCACTGATGATATCATTCATGTGATAATACGATGAACCTCATCAGACTCTAATATAACCTTAGATACAATCAGTGTAAACAGACACTCACAGACTGTCACTCATCCATGGAGTTACTCACACACCTAGTCAGTCAATCAAAGAATCAATCACACCTCCATTTCCTCAACTATACAGTTATACAAACTTTACTTATTCAAACATATACTAACACATATTAACTCTCTTATACAATCCCTGATACAAGTTCACAATGATCCATACAGCCACTCACACATTCACTGGCTCTTATGCACAGTTATTTATATATGTCAACTCTCACATGTACTGTGTTTTACATATGTACTTACTTTGACATGTAGCACTGAGATATCCATTCACTCACCAATACACTCATGCACACAGTCAACCGCCCATACAGCTGTTTCCACATGCACTTTTGAAACCATACATCTAGTGAATCAACTGCTCACACATCTATGCACAGAGTCATACACCTCCCAGCCACCCACACACACACTCAGTATCCCATACAAATACTTGGGCAACCAATCAATAACCCATATAGTTACTCATATAGCTACTTATCAACACATGCAACAGTTTACAGAACAACAGACATAATGATGCACAAATTAAGACAGTTTAGTCACTAACCCATGCACTCAGTGAGACACATTTAATCACTCACTCATACAGTCAGTCATGCACCTACTAAATCCTTCATCCAGACACTTATACATCCACTCATTCTTCAATATGTAAGACATATTTTAACTTTACAGAAACATACAGTCACTGGATGTTGTCATCAGTGATGTCATCAGTGATGTCATTTGAGATGTCATCAGTGATGTCATCAGTGATGTCACTGACCATGTCATGAATGATGTAATATGTGACATCATCAGCAGTGGATTGCGGGTGCGCGATATATAGTTAGTGCAACTAACTATATATGGAATTTCAATGGTTTTGTGTGAGTAAAATAAGGTTTTGTAAATGCGAATTCCTAACTATATATGGTCTATAACCTATGGTTTTTTCAGTGAATTTTCAAGGTTTTGTAAATGCTAATTCCTAACTATATATGGTCTATAACCTACGGTTTTTTCAGTGAATTTTCAAGGTTTTGTAAATGCTAATTCCTAACTATATATGGTCTATAGCCTATGGTTTTTTCAGTGAATATATATATATACATACATATATAAACATATATCATCTGTATATCTACATATAAATACAAACATAAATGCATGCATACATATACTTATATGCATTTTAGGGTTGTTAGGGCGTTTTCGTGTGTATTATGTTGCTTTTTTAGGGCTTTTGGGTCAATTAAGTAGGGTTCCCGGAGCCTAGGGCTGAGGGGCCGGTTCAGTTTCGTGCGTATTGGTGTTGGCAAGGTTTTGAGGGATTTTGGCGGTTTTTGGTCGAGATTTGGCCGTTTTATGGCTTTTTTTTGTGTTTGCGGGGGGCGCGTATTCGGGTTGAAATTCGTCCCCGTTCCAGTTGATGGATTGGGCTGATTTTTGGTGAGATGTTAGGGAATCGCTGGAACTAGTGTCCAGCCAAGTTTGAAGTGGATCGGAGCAGTGGAAGTGCTTTAAAAAGCAATTTTTTGTGCGGAGTAGCGAATTGTCATGTTATTCAATGGGAGTTTTTGGTGCGCATGGAGAAGGTGAATTTGGGGTGTTCCAGTTGCGCTAGAGGGACGGGGCTTGGGTGAGCTGTAGGGAGAGTAGATCGGCAGGTGTGCCGAATTTTTGGGATTTGTTGGCCGAAGGGAAGGGTGTGCTTGGGCAAAGTCGATTTGGTGAAAACGGTGCGTTATTTACATGAAAGTTGAAAAAACACTAATAAAAGCAAAGCTAAAAAGCCACCTCATTACAAACAGAATGGCTTTAACTTAAATGAGGGCGAGATCTATTGCATTTTCAATGCTTGTTTACTTTGGTTCCATCAAGAAGGCATTCAGATGTGTCACACATTTGCCATAAATTCTGAATGTTAGCACTCTAGTTGCACATTAGATCACTGTAGTAAAGCTACTGCTCACCAGGGACGTCTGCTGCTGGTATTCAAAGTGCATGTTTCAGTCTGCATGTCAGAATTTTTTTAATGAAATAGAAGAGGATTTGAGAAGTCACTCAAAATGATCCCTAATTTTTCTTTCTGAAGCACTAATCATACTTTCTATGGCAAAATTAACCCCCTCATGTTGTTCCTTTTTAAATTGAGTGTTTTCAGACTTACCACTTCATTCCAATCAAGATGGCTTCTGGTGTGCCATACTTTTGTCATAAGTAAGACTGTTAGCGCTCTAGTTGTTCTTTAGAACACTCTGGGACATTCTGTCATTGGGCTATACTTGGGGTACATCTGGGTGATATTTGGGCTACATTTAGGCTCTTTTGTCGCTGGTGGCCATCTTGCGAGACTATGTCAGAATTTTTTAATGAAATTGAAGAGGGTTTGAGAAGTCACTCAAAATGTGCCCTAATTTTTCTTTCTGCAGCACTAATCATAATTCATATGGCAAAATATACCCCCTCATTTTGTTCCTTTTTAAATTAAATGTTTTAAGAGTTACCACTTTATTCCAATCAAGATGGCTTCAGGTGTGCCATACCTTTGTAATAAGTAGGACTGTTAGCGCTCTAGTTGTTCTTTAGAACACTCTGGGACATTCTGTCATTGGGCTATACTTGGGCTACATCTGGGTGATATTTGGGCTACATTTGGGCTCTTTTGTCTCTGGTGGCCATTTTGGGAGACTGCATGTCAGAATTTTTTAATGAAATAGAAGAGGATTTGAAAAGTCACTCAAAATGTGCCCTAATTTTTCTTTCTGCAGCACTAATAATACCTGCTATTGCATAATATACCCCCTCATTTTGTTCCTTTTTAAATTAAATGTCTTAAGAGTTACCACTTTATTCCCATCACGATGGCTCCAGGTGTGCTATACCTTTGTAATAAGTAGGACTGTTAGCGCTCTAGTTGTTCTTTAGAACACTCTGGGACATTCTGTCATTGGGCTATACTTGGGCTACATCTGGGTGATATTTGGGCTATATTTGGGCTCTTTTGTCTCTGGTGGCCATTTTGGGAGACTGCATGTCAGAATGTTTTAATGAAATAGAAAAGGATTTGAGAAGTCACTCAAAATGTGCCCTAATTTTTCATTCTGCAGCACTAATCATACTTTCTATGGCAAAATATACCCCCTCATGTTGTTTCTTTTTAAATTAAATGTTTTAAGAGTTACCACTTTATTCCAATCAAGATGGCTTCAGGTGTGCCATACCTTTGTAATAAGTAGGACTGTTAGCGCTCTAGTTGTTCTTTAGAACACTCTGGGACATTCTGTCATTGGGCTATACTTGGGCTACATCTGGGTGATATTTGGGCTACATTTGGGCTCTTTTGTCTCTGGTGGCCATTTTGGGAGACTGCATGTCAGAATGTTTTAATGAAATAGAAAAGGATTTGGGAAGTCACTCAAAATGTGCCCTAATTTTTCATTCTGCAGCACTAATCATACTTTCTATGGCAAAATATACCCCTTCATGTTGTTTCTTTTTAAATTAAATGTTTTAAGAGTTACCACTTTATTCCAATCAAGATGGCTTCAGGTGTGCCATACCTTTGTAATAAGTAGGACTGTTAGCGCTCTAGTTGTTCTTTAGAACACTCTAGGAGGCTGCAGTAGAACACAAAGGAATCAACTGACAGTCTCTGTCCTTGTTGGATGTACATGTTTTACTGAGAATGTCAGACTTCATTTTCACATGACTGAGAAAGATAATGTGAATTTACAGAAAATATGCTTTCAGTTTAGCTTATAGATCCCCTTCCAAACCACTGTGGGAAAATCATGAGATATTAGTTTTCTTTCAAACAATATTCATGATATCACAGCAGAAGGTTTTTTCACATGGTAAAATCACCTTAGAACCCACCACAATTCCTAAAACGAGTATGGTACCATCAACAAATGATTGATAATGTAACTAAAGTCCTAAAACCCTCTATTAACTACAATGCTTTTTAATGAGGTGCTATCATGTATATTGGTCCCAAGATGGCTGCCAACACTTCTTGGATGAAGTGCTGACAGCCAATCAGATCAGATGTGTGGTTAGGCTCCGCCCAGATATATATATTTTTTTGAACCTAAATTACTCAAAATCCACTGGAGCACATATATTGAGACCTAGCAAAGGCACATCAGGCTAACAGTCCCTACAATTTTGCCAAGTTTTGTGCAAATCCATTCAGCCGTTCGAGCTAAAAGTGAGGCCAACCGCCCTATGGAAATTAACATGGGAAAAATGCGTTTTGGGACCCCCCTTTTTTCTCGGCCCCCCCTTGATGAAACCCCCCCAAATTGTCAGGGGCTGCTCAGAAACAAAATGTTCCATTTTCCTGAAAATTTCAGCCAATTCCGTCCACAAACGCCAAAGTTATTAGACATAGAATTTTCAAAAATCCCATAGAGAAAAAATCCTAACTATATATACCTACTGGCGACCGCCAGTAGGTAATATATATATATATATATATATATATATATATATATATATATATATTACCTACTGGCGGTCACCAGTAGGTATATATAGTTAGGATTTTTTCCCTATGGGATTTCTGAAAATTCTATGTCTAATAACTTTGGCGTTTGTGGACGGAATCGGCTGAAATTTTCAGGAAAATGGCACATTTTGTTTCTGAGCTGCTCCTGGAAATTTGGGGGGGGGGGTCGTCAAGGGGGGGCCGAGAAAAAAGGGGGTCCCAAAACGCGTTTTTCCCATTCATTTTTCCATAGGGCGTTTGGCCTCACTTTTAGCTCGAACGGCTGAATGGATTTCCACGAAACTTGGCAAAATTGTAGGGACTGTTAGCCCGATGTGCCTTTGCTAGGTCTCAATATATGTGCTTTAGTGGATTTTGAGAAATTAACGTTTAAATCAAGATATATATCTGTAACAGCGCTCCGGGCAGCGATCCGGTTAGCGAACTTTTCGCGTATCGGAACTTTGCGATGCGAAGCTGATTGGCCCTCCGGTGTCTGTCAACATTCTAAACAGTCCGGAGCGGCCGCCATCTTGTCTCTCGGTAGGATCGAGAGACAAGAGGAGGCCAAAACAAAGGGGGAAATTACCATAAGGGGGCATAGTAGATCCTCGTTGACCCCCTAGGTTTTATGTGGAGGTTTTAAAAGGGCCTAGGAGGGTCCAAAAAAAAAAAACATTTTTTTTTTTTTGCGTGATAAGCGCCAAGTTCGCGAACCGGAAAGCGTTCTGGGCAGCGTACTATAAGGAAAAAAGAATGATAGACTTTTCTAATACTGTATGTTAATTATTTGTTGTTTTTGTTCGTTTTTTTTTATTTATTTATTTATTTTGATTTAAAAAAAATGTATTTATTATTTTCATAGTTCATTAAAACTTCCAGCATTACATCATCTGCAGTCTCGTCAAACATGGATGTTTCTGTGTCTTGTAAGCTTTCCATAAATTGTTCATCAAAAGATTCATCCATAAAATCTTCTTCCACATTTTCTTTAGTTAAAATGTCTTCTGGTGTAATGTCGAAGGAAACATTAGTTTTTTCGTGCTCCCCTTCCATTTTTTTGCTGTAAATTGCATAAAAAAATAATTATATTAGAAGAGTTTGGGCACTGTTGGGTTTAAGTTCAGACATGTAGTTCTGTTTTTTTAACAGTGAAGTTAAAGTAAGTAAATTCATAATTATAGCAGAGAAGTGTAAGTCAATCAATAAATGTAACAGAGGAGCTTATCTGTATCTATAACTATAGCAGGGGGACAGTAAATAATTATCAATAAACGTTTTTACAAATTAATTTAAAGTGCCACTTACAAATTATCAATTTACTTTACAGGGAGGTGAAAAGGCTCTTGAAATGTAGTTCAGGAAGTAGCAGTGAAAATGGCTGTGTTTCCTTCTCTTCCTTTATATATATTCAGGTATATAACCAATCAAATGTCAGGTAATAAAAATTGTAAATGAAAGTAAAGTTTTCATTGGTTGTCAATTCAAATATTTCAGATGTGTTTTGTGAAGTAATTTACCTCAGGGTATTTAGATAGCTCTACAGGCTAAATGGCTAAATGAAATTTCAATCAAATTTGTGAGAATGAAAGGATTGTTATGTAGTATGAGCTAATCTATGTTTGGTGAGAGTGTCTCTAGTCGTTTTTCTGTTAATTACTTTCCCACCTTTTTTTAGGACCGCTTTCCGGAAAGCGGCCCGGTTAGCGAACCTTAAGCGTCACGGGAGTCCACCATTTTGTGTTTCGGTCGCATTAAGATACAAGATGGAGGGCAAATAATGTTCAGAATGGGTAGAAGGGGGCACGGTAGACTTATCTTGACCCCCTAGGTTTTCTGAGGGTGGCTGAGGAGGCTTATATGTGTGGAAAAAAAACATTTTTTTAAAAAATTCCGCGAGGTTAGCTTTCGGTTAGCGAACCGGGGAGCGTATTTTGTGGAAAATTAGTGAAAAAAGTTAGAAAAAAATTATAATTGTGAGTGATTAGTTGAAGGGTAGCTCTGAGAAGAGCTTTTGGGTTTATGGTACATTTAGGTACTTATAAGTAGGTACCAATGCACATTCTTAAATTCAGAATGAAAATTCTGTTGCCCTCATCTGAGAAGTGAACTCCATCTCCTCTGTAGATATCTTGCATGTAGTAACGCAAGTTATTGTTGTACAGGGAGCCCATTCCATGGTCTCTCATGAAAGCTGAAACAGATTTGTTTACATGCTTCCTCGACTTCTCAATTTGTGGACAAAATTGGTTGGACCACCTCCATTTCTGTCTTTGGCATATATTGGAATATACCAAGGCAGTTTGAGGAAAAAGTGCCATTAATTGCTCAAAGGTGTCCTTTAAAAGCATTTCCAGACCTACCCCTGTCAAAGTGCCCAAATCATTACCTCCACAGTGCACTATTAACAGGTCAGGTTTTGGCAAATGCATAAAGGTTTTCACCAATGGTATCAATTGGTGACATTTTAATCCTCTTTGGCCCAACCACTTAATTTCCACATCTTGTAAATTGAGGTTGTGTAAATTTCTGCTCACAGCATACCTTTGAGCCCAGTGGATGTAACTATGTCCAACAATCCAGACGTTAAACATGGTGGGAGAAGGTTGTGCTGCAGTCAGATGAAGTGTGGTAATGAAAGGGCAGTTGAAACAGTAGGAGTTTGTAAAGAAAAAAAACTGTGGATTTCCAATGCTAATGATTCATTAGCAGTGATTGGTGTATTTCCATTTCTGAAAACAGAAAGTTAGGGTGCATGGATGTGTTCTTTGAAAGATGTAATTTGAATGGTCAAGGAAGAAACTTTTAATGAAAGATTGCACTGGATACGCAGGTGCACTGAGAGTTCAGAGTTCAATTGAAACATTGTTGTGTGAATTTGCAAACATGAGAGGTCTTCCAGGAGGTCGCTGCTATAGAAAAAAGGCAGAGAGGGCAGAGGGGGGAAGGGTTTTGATTTGAAAAAAGTGAGGGAAGAGTTACGATTGGCTAATATGAGAGATATGTGAATTGAATATCTGTATTTCTCTGCTTTCAATAGCTGCAGACTCTGGAGTGCATCCTTTTTCTTCTGCTGAAGACAATTTGGTGTATTTCTGAGACTGTTTTCAAAACTCAAAAAGTATTTGCTAAGGTGAGAAAAGATTTATTTATTTTAGATAGAGAATAGTATAAATTAAGGAGAAAATGATGAAGAAAGCTGTGTTTTTAAACTGTGGCTTTGTCTTTAGTGATATAGAAATAGATTTTGTTACTTTGAGAAATTGTAATTGCATATTCGGTGTAGCATTCTTTCATGCAGTAACACAAGTTATTGTTGTATATGAAGCCCATTCCATGGTCTCTTATGTAAGCTGAAACAGATATGTTGTTTTTAAAAACCATTTTTGAAATCAATTACATTTCTGGATATGTACTGCTAGAGCTTCATAGGTTGTTTTGGGTCATATTAATAAAGGCATTTGAGTGTAATTGATGTTATTTTTTTCCTTTTTAAATGGAAAGCATTCCTCATGGGGCAAGTGTCTTGTAAATACGTTCCCACCTGCGCTTGGCAAATTTAGATTTTGATTATGGGAGTTACATAGCCATGTTAATAATGTCCAAAAAATGGTGCTAGGGCATTCCAGAAAACGCTTTCATGTGTCTCAAGGATATTTTCAGTCATTTCCTCTTGAATGCAAGTATACAATTGATTTATATGTTGTGTTTAAAAACGATTCTTTTCTATAATGTTATTTTTTCCTTTTTAAATGGAAAGCGTTATCATGGGGCCATGAGCAGTTCTTAGCCATGTTATCCAATGGGAGGTGGATAACATGGCTAAAAGCATATGCTGGATAATGCATGAATATCGCTGACTTTTCAGCAATATTGATGCATTGCGGCCGCTTCTTATCGCATTTGCGAGCAGTTCTTAGCCATGTTATCCAATGAGAGGTGGATAACATGGCTAAGAGCATTTGCTGGATAATGCATGAATATTGCTGACTTTTCAGCGATATTCATGCATTGCGGCCGTTTTTTATCGCATTTGCGATAAACCTTGCTAATAGCAAGGTTTATCTGTGATAAAAATCGCCGATGTGCGGCGATAATTTTTGTCTCTAAACAAGTTATCGCTAGTGGTTGGTAATATGCCCCCGCGTTTTTGTTTGCAGGAATCGGGAGGCGGGAGAGTAGCACTGAAATCAGTAGTCTGACGCCTGAATCGGGAGGGTTGGCATGTCTGGATTCTCTACAGCTGGGGCTAGGTGATAGCCTGGGACCGGCCTGGCATCTAAAATGGCTGCCGTGCACGACAAAATTGTGGCATTGTAAAAAAGGCAAGATGGCGCAGACAATGTTTATCAATAAGGATTCATTTATAACGAAATATTTTATCGCACTGACAAATTGGTGGTCAACACTTCCTGATTTCCTTCGAATCGAACGTTAACAGACGTTACGCAGCAAAAAAAAAAAAAAGCTCACGCACAGCCGCTGGAAAACATGTATCAACATATATGAGCCTTCTCAGCCACCCTCAGAAAATATAAGGGATTAAGATACGTCTCCCGCACCCCCTTATACTTACTAATTTAATTAAAACGAAGCACAAAATGGTCTCCCGCACCCCCTTATACCTATTCCCGTTTCGCCAGCAGTTTGCGGCCCAGTTCGGTGTTCGGAAAGCGCTTCTACCGTGAAAAATATTTTTTTTTTATTTTCCCCACGGGACCCTTTAAAAACCCCAACAACATTCTTAGGGGGTCAAGAGGGGTATACCTTGCCCCCTTTCATTAAATTCCCCCTTCGTTTTTCACTTCTTCTTCTCTCTCGATCCTACCGAGAGATAAGATGGCGGCCGCTCCGGTCTGTTTAGAATGTTGACAGACACCGGGGAGGCAATCAGCTTCGCATCGCAAAGCTCCGTTTCGCAGGTGGGAGCGTATTTATAAGAAACTTGCACCATGAAGAACGCTTTCCATTTTAAAAGGAAAAATAACATTATAGACACTCATATGCCTTATAAATATGACCCAAAGCAACCTATAAAGCTCTAGCAGTACATATCCAGAAATGTAATTGATTTCAAAAAATCGTTTTTAAACACAGCACATAAATCAATTGTATACCTGCATTCAAGAGGAAATGACTGAAAATGTCCTTGTGATGCAGTGCTGGTGCAAAAGATTTTCTATGTTAAATATTAAGTAGGGCGTTAAGTTTTTGATGACTGTTATTCATTTACTGTTTGGTAATAGTGGTTAATAACATTTTTTATTATATTTTTCCACAGATTCAACTGCAGATCTTTTTTAAATTTGAAAAATGCCTACGAAAAATAGAATTAGAAAGGCTAGAAAACGTCAAAGACAGCAGGATGATGTTTTATTGCAGCAGGATGATGTTTTATTGCAGCAGTCCTCTTCCCCAAATACTTATCAAAACACCAAGAAAGCTCGGGGTAAGAGCACAAAATCATTCTTAAAAAATATTTTTAGTAAAAAAAGTATTTCTCGCCAAAATGTTTCAGTTCAGAAAAAGAAGAGTAATTTAAATGGAAAGGAAAGACCCATCAAAAATGTTACTGGTAGAGGAAGAGATAACTCTGTGCATGATAGTAGAAGGAAACATCAGTTTAGGGACATTCGGAAAACGAATGTTCCGTAACAGGATAATAGTTAATTTATTAAGAAATATTAAAAAAGGCCAACAGAAAGCGGCATTTTATAAGAAGAAGAAAAATGTAGAGAAAATTATTGATCATGCTTTTGAAATTAAGCGAAAGTTGTTTATTTTGGTAATCAATAGAATTAGGAAACTAAGCAGGGTAATTTCTGATTTCAAAACAAACAGTAGATGGAAGAGAGTAGTAAATCGTAGTAACTTTTGTGAAGTTTTTTCCAGAGAATGGATGCATAGTTCAAGTTCTGAGGCATTTTTTAATGAGGAGAGTTATTTTCAGGATAATGATTTGATGTTTGCAGTTGACACCAGTGGTCGAGCTTATGAAGTGAAGGATGGTTGTCCAGTTGAAAAAGAAAAACTTGTGACAACAGAGACAGAAGAGGTGCTAAGTGATGAGGTTTTAGGAAGACGTCCTAAGGGTCCTGTGTACATTTGGAAGTGTAGTTCTATTTGCAGTGTGCGACAGGTTTCCATCAATTTGCTTTGTGATTTTATACGGACATTTAATAAGAAAAGTTTGAAGCAGAAAATGAAGTTGTTGCAAGATTTAGATCCTTGCAGAGTGAGACAAATGACAGGTTTGCGTGGTCATTCACTGGCTTGTCTTTCCAGGAGAGTATGCCAGAGTGTTTTTCATCATTTCAGGATGGTAGCAGTGCATCATAATAAAGTGAGAAAATTAGTGAGAATGTTGTATTATGCTAAGAGTCCAGCAATTATGCTTAAACAATTATGTGCTGCTCTTTTGCATGGTTCTGAAATAGATGTGAAGAATATTTGTGAAGAAATTGAGTTTTGTTACTTTAGTAGTAAAGATGAGAATGTTCAAATTGACCCTGAAGTAGAGGGTAATGTTGAAGATAATGTACAGGTTTCCAGTACAGATAATTTTCAGAAGGAAATTGCCACTTTTCAGATGAAATCAAGTGAGAGGCCTAATTTCACTTGTGTATGTTGTCGACGCACTTATTATAAGAATCAGACTAAGGTAGTGGATTTATATGCAAAAAGTGAAAGGGAAAATAATAGTGAATGGAAGGATTTTGCCACATACTTGATGGTAGAAAATTATTTTGATTTAGGATCGGATCAACGTGTGTGTACTTATTGTTGTAATAAATTAAACCAAAACCAGATGCCTGCTAGGGCAGTTCATAATAATCTGGAATTGGTTGAGATTCCTTCTGAATTGAAGGATTAAAATACTTATGAATGTATTTTGATTCAAAGTATCCCTCCTTTTCAGGCTATTGTAAGAATGGAAAGGGGCGACCATTCGGTCCCCCCGAACGTATGGCGGAGTACCACGATCCCCCCGGGAAGCCATCTTGGGCGGGAGGCGAGTCTCGGCTGGTATGCCCGAAGCGGCGTAGCCGGGGCGCGCCTTTTCCCGCCCTGAAGTGGGCTGGCCTAGACACTCACGCGGCCGGCCACGCCCTTCGGGGCAGGCAGGGGCGGGTTTACTCCCGCCCTGAAGACGGATAAAAGGAGCAACAAGCCAAGAAAGCATCCTCTTGTTCCTGTGCTCTGAAGCTGCACCTCCTCGCTGCACGTGAGCTCGAGACGGAACGAAGAGCCAATTTTGAGCGTGGTAATCTTTCTTTTTTGTCTTGCAGATACTCTGTCGGAGAATGCCTAAGAAAGGCGGAAAGCGAATGACTACCGAACAGATGCTGCGGGTACTCATGAAGGAGATGACCGAGCTAAAGAAGCGGGTGGCGGAGAGAGAGGGGGAAGGGGGACCGAAACGTCCCTTGGCAGGAGCAGCTCCGGGAGGGAAAGGAGAGAGGCCCAGGAGGGGAGCAGCTGGGGGAAACGTCCCGGTTCCCTGTACCCCGCTCGAAGAGCCAACTCCAGTGCCGGTAGAGGGGAATCCGATTCCCGTAGTGGTCACCCCCGTGTCCGGGGACGATATGCCGCCCGAGCTGGCAGCTCAATTAGCAGCGTGGTTGGGGAAAGATGGCGAGGGCACCACGGCGGACGATGCACGGGTACTGATGAAGCAATTGCGCGAAACGAAGGAGGCGGCGAAAACATCTTCGCCAGTTATCACGCCGGTTGCGATTGTAGAAAAACCACCAGGAGCAGGTTCAGCTACAGATACAGCTTCCGGTTCAGGTAAGCGGCCGTTGCCGATGGCGAGGGATGAGTCCGCACCTTCTCGAAGGGAAAGGGTGGGTCAACATGTTCCTCTGGCTATTAAGGAAAAGATATGGGCAAACGAGTATGTGAACATATTTTCATTGCTTACTGATCATTATGAGATGGAGCATGTTCGGAGCCAAAAGGAGCTCATGCATCCGGGTGTGTGGCGCGCAAAGATGGCCGCCTTTAAAGTTGATGAAAACATTGGCAATTGGGGCAAGGCATGGGGAATTTTTACATCCATTGTGGGCGAACGTAGACCCGAGTTGCTGTCCGAATTGCCGATATACCAGACACGGATTATGGAATATTCCGTAGCATATTGGGGAAATCAGTGGTTTTGTTACGATAATCTGTTTAGGAAAGCAAAAGAACACGATAAGAACTTGACTTGGGATTGTTATGATGCTGTTTCATGGTCAAAAATGGAGAGTACTGGTATGTTAAAGGTACCACTGGTAGGAAGCAGCGGGGGTGATTCCTCCCGCCAAAATGCCGGGGCGCCCTTTCGATCAGGTTCAGGTAACGAGTACCATTCGAGGCCGAACGGCAACACAGGTAAAAGGGGGGTTTGTTGGAACTTCAACAGGGGAAAATGTACGAGGCCCCAGGGGTCATGCAAATTTCATCACGAATGTGGAGGGTGTGGACAGCCATCCCATCCGGAGTCCATGTGCAGAGCCAGAACGGGTGATAACGGGGGTAAAGGAGGCGCCAAACAGGTCTGAAATAGTCCGAGGGGCGCCTTTACCTACTCCGGTTGATACCATGGCAATGATTCCTTGGCTCAGCGAATACCCGGATCATGCTTCCGCTGGGGTGCTGCGGAACGGGTTTTCATATGGTTTCCGCATCCCAGTGGGGGACTTTCAGGGTGTAAGACAATGTAAGAATCAAATATCGGTCTTGAAACATACGACCGTGGTACGGGAAAAGATTGGGAAGGAGGTTACTCGAGGGCGAGTGGCCGGTCCATTTGATGAGCCACCATGTGCTAACTTTGTTTGTTCTCCTCTGGGGGTGGTCCCTAAAAAAGACCCGGGTGAGTTCCGACTGATACATAATTTATCAGCCCCACGTGGTCGGTCTGTGAATGATGCAATAGACCAGGATGTATGTTCGGTGCGGTACGCATCTTTCGATGAGGCCGTCGCCATGTTGAATCGCCTAGGGCCCGGGGCGCTGATGGCGAAGTCAGATATCGAGTCAGCGTTCCGGTTGCTCCCGGTACACCCAGACGATCAGCGTCTCCTTGGCTTCATGTTTCAGGGTCACTATTACATGGATAGATGTATGCCAATGGGTTGCTCTATTTCTTGTGCCTACTTCGAAAAGTTCAGTTGTTTTCTGCAATGGGTCTTCACAAAGAAGACGGGTTTTCAACATGTCATGCATTATCTTGATGACTTTTTGTTTCTGGGGGCGGCCGGGGTTCCGGAATGTGGTCAGGCTTTGAATGACTTTTGTATCTTAATGAAGCATTTCGGTGTGCCATTGGCACCAGGTAAGACCGTGGGACCCTCGACTTGCCTCGAGTTCCTGGGGATCGAGCTCGACTCTGTGGAAGGTTGTTTTAGGTTGCCTGAAGAGAAGGTAGTAAGATTCAGGGCAGCCCTGGAGGCTTGTATTAGGGAGTCTAAGGTTAGGCTGCATCAGTTACAACAATTGGTGGGACAGCTGAATTTTGCTCTGAGAGTCATGCCGATGGCCCGCCCCTTTTCCCGCTCGATCTCTCAAGCCATGGTCGGCCTGAAGGAGGGTCATCATCGCACGAGGTTATCGGCAGAGGTTCGTCAGGACATGCGCATTTGGTTGGCATTCCTGGCGGATTTCAATGGTCGAATTGTATGGAACAAACCGGCGGTGTCCTCCGAGGAGCTGGGGCTGTGGACGGATTCGGCAGGGAGCACTGGTTTTGGTGCCATATTTGGCACACGATGGTCGGCCCAAAAATGGCCGTTATGGTGGCATGAGTGCGGACTGACAAGTAACATTGCCTTTTTGGAACTGTTTCCAATTCTTGTGGCCCTAAAAACTTGGCCTGAGGGGTTTAAGGATCACTCTGTGGTGTTTTGGTCTGACAACATGACCGTGGTTGAGTGTATCAACAGCCAGGCAGCACGATGCAAATGGATTCTGAGATTACTCAAGGAAATTGTGTTATTATGTATGCAGTTGAACGTACTATTCAAAGCGAGACATGTGCCAGGGGTAATGAATAAGGCGGCTGATGCGCTCTCTCGTTTTCGTATGCAGGCCTTCTGGGGTTTTCTGCCCACAGCGGACCCGGTGGCGGCACCCTTTCCCGAAGCTCTCTGGTCTCTCGGTGCCCCGAATTACAGAACCTCGTGGGAGAGAGTTTAGCACCCAGGACAAGGAAGGCATACCAAGGGGCGTTCCGATCCTACTTGGCCTTTGTGGGGGATGCTAGGAGGGAGCTTTGGGGCCAGGAAGAATTAGTGGTGGATTTTCTGCTGTCTTTACATCAGGCAGGCAAATCAGTGGCTACGGCCCAGAGGCATAGGGCCGCCATTTCCTTTATGGCGAGGGCTCATGGGATCCAGGACCCGACTGCGTCTTTTATTGTGCAAAAAGCGCTACGTGGGTGGCAACGCCTTGAGGGTCGCAGAGTAGATGAAAGGCGCCCGATAGGTCTGGATAGGTTGGCTCTGTTGTTATCTGTACTTCCTGCAACTTGTTCATCCCAGTATGAAACGGTATTATTCCGAGCCGCTTTTGTGCTAGCATTTCATGGGGCTATGCGGGTAAGCGAACTAGTGGCAAAGAACAAGCAGGATACCATGGGGGGACTGTGCCGAGAGCACGTTCAGGTCAGGGGGGAGACAATGACTGTCTCGTTTGTCAGGTCCAAGACCGATCAGGGTGCGATTGGGGACTGCTCAGTCATACGAAGGATTCCCGGGTCTTCCATGTGCCCGGTTGTATGCGTAGAGGAATATTTGACGCAAAGGGTGGCATCATGGGGGGGGACCTTGTTGAGACATGCTGACGCCACCCCACTGACGAGGTTTCAGTTTCAGCGGGTGCTTGCGATGTCAATTTCGGCCGCGGGCTTGAATCCCGGCGAATTTGGGACCCATTCCTTTCGGATAGGTGCTGCTACAGAGGCTACAGCCAGGGGTCTGAATGTTGATCAAGTAAAACGTGTGGGGCGTTGGTCCTCAAACTGTTATAAGAGGTATGTGCGGTTGCACATGTTGTGAAGCTGTAATGATGTACTCACGCTTCTTGTCTTTGTTTGATTTCAGTTGCGCAAGCCTACGAGGCGGGGCGGACTGGGCAGTCGACCCGACACCGGGGGGCCAGCGGTCAGACATCACCGGCTGTGAAAAAGGAGGTGTGGGTCGTGGGCCACTCATACGTGAGGCGTGCCGCGGACGTATTCAATGCAGGTGACATGATTCACGTGGCTGGGGAATACGGGTACAGGGTGTCCTTCCACGGAAAGGGCGGGCTCTGTATTGACCAGTTTCAATCATTTTTTGAGGGTTTGTTAGGGCGGATGAGGTCACCGCCGTCTGTAGTCATAGTACATCTTGGGGGTAATGATTTGGTGACCACTGGTAGACGACTTCTTCTTGAGGCGATGCTTTCCACGGTAAGTTGGTTAGCGAGAAGAGTTCCAGGGTGCACGATTGCATGGTCCCATATGATCCCACGGAAAGTGTGGCGGGGGGCTCTTTCGGTTTCTGCTCTGAATCATTCAGTAAGGAAGATTAATAATAAAGTGAGTAGATTGTTCCGTTCAAATACACTGCATTCTATTTCGCATGGTTGTATTAAAGGGGACAGTATGTATTTGGGGGATGGTGTTCATTTATCCCGGATGGGGAACGAGTTACTCATAGGAGACCTGATAGCTTGGCTAAAGACTTTATGACATGACCTTTAGGCAGGAGTGTTGTGGGGGGTCCGGATAGCCGGTCAACTATCCGGCCTGTGGCGGTAAGGTCATGATCGGTGAGCAGTAATTGGAAGATCCCTAGGGGTGGGCGTCACCCATTACGGATGGGAGCGCTCGAGGGAGGTGGCCATTGGCCCCTCAACGGGGGGCGGTCCCGTCTAAGGATGGGCCGCCGAAAGGTAAGGAAAGGCGGTCAAGGCCCCTTCCTTGGTAGGAGGGGCTACAGCCCCCTCCTTGGGAATTTCCTGGGGCCAGGTCATCTGCGACGGCAGATGTGGTAAGATGTGTGGGGTTTGGGAGGGGGTCTACGCTACCTTCTAGATACCTCACACGAGTCCTCGGACGACCTTTAAATGGCGTCGAGTTTATTGGGGCCCCCGTCAAAGTCAAGGGAAATTGGTAAATGCACTTGAGGTATGCCTCTGTGCGGTCGCCCCTCACAAGTGAGGGGGATATGTCTGGTTTAGGGATCTTGACACCGGTTATGACCTTGCCGTTGGCCCTTAAACGTTAGGATGTACAATTTCAATTTAAAGTTTGTAGGATGTTAGATCGGCTAGGAGAACCTTTGTATTAGAGAATATGTTAAGGTTAGCCAAACATCGCAAATGTGGTAATGAAATTGTACATTTAATATGAAACTGTTATTTTAACGTTTTTAATTTTGTTTCATATTTTAATAAATACGGCCGGGAGGGTCACTCCCTCCCATCTTCCAAAAAGTCCAGAACGTTTCCAGTTTCCCATCATTGGGGATTGTGTTGAGAGGGGGTGGCGGGTATCTCGGCCATATGGAAAGGGGCGACCATTCGGTCCCCCCGAACGTATGGCGGAGTACCACGATCCCCCCGGGAAGCCATCTTGGGCGGGAGGCGAGTCTCGGCTGGTATGCCCGAAGCGGCGTAGCCGGGGCGCGCCTTTTCCCGCCCTGGAGTGGGCTGGCCTAGACACTCACGCGGCCGGCCACGCCCTTCGGGGCAGGCAGGGGCGGGTTTACTCCCGCCCTGAAGACGGATAAAAGGAGCAACAAGCCAAGAAAGCATCCTCTTGTTCCTGTGCTCTGAAGCTGCACCTCCTCGCTGCACGTGAGCTCGAGACGGAACGAAGAGCCAATTTTTGACCCACCCACCAGCCCCTGAGGACAGCAAGTGGTTTTAATAAAGTTTGATGTGGTAACGCTAATTTTTTGCAGGTTGTGATAAGTATCGTGATAACGTTGAATATGCAATAAAAAATGGTCTAATTATAGTATGTGATGCAAATAAAGTAATGATGCACTAGTGTTGACCAGTAATCATGCCTTGTATTAAGTCGTAATTGTTATTGTCTTTTAGTAATTTAGTCATTTAGTAATTTAGTTAGAATTGTCGTATTTATTCTGGTAGGCGGTAAGGTCATGATCGGTGAGCAGTAATTGGAAGATCCCTAGGGGTGGGCGTCACCCATTACGGATGGGAGCGCTCGAGGGAGGTGGCCATTGGCCCCTCAACGGGGGGCGGTCCCGTCTAAGGATGGGCCGCCGAAAGGTAAGGAAAGGCGGTCAAGGCCCCTTCCTTGGTAGGAGGGGCTACAGCCCCCTCCTTGGGAATTTCCTGGGGCCAGGTCATCTGCGACGGCAGATGTGGTAAGATGTGTGGGGTTTGGGAGGGGGTCTACGCTACCTTCTAGATACCTCACACGAGTCCTCGGACGACCTTTAAATGGCGTCGAGTTTATTGGGGCCCCCGTCAAAGTCAAGGGAAATTGGTAAATGCACTTGAGGTATGCCTCTGTGCGGTCGCCCCTCACAAGTGAGGGGGATATGTCTGGTTTAGGGATCTTGACACCGGTTATGACCTTGCCGTTGGCCCTTAAACGTTAGGATGTACAATTTCAATTTAAAGTTTGTAGGATGTTAGATCGGCTAGGAGAACCTTTGTATTAGAGAATATGTTAAGGTTAGCCAAACATCGCAAATGTGGTAATGAAATTGTACATTTAATATGAAACTGTTATTTTAACGTTTTTAATTTTGTTTCATATTTTAATAAATACGGCCGGGAGGGTCACTCCCTCCCGTCTTCCAAACAGTCCAGAACGTTTCCAGTTTCCCATCATTGGGGATTGTGTTGAGAGGGGGTGGCGGGTATCTCGGCCATATGGAGCCAAAGACAGGGAAGTTGCCTCCAGCAGATTTACAGAGAGGATTAAAGGGAAGAGTTGTTTATTTGCCTCTAGATTTGAACAAAAACATTAACACAATTGGAATAGAAAAAGTGGAAGAGGAACCTCTGGTTATCTTAGTTAATGGGGTTCCGACAAAGAATAAGAAAATATGGCAAGATTTAGTGGATGTAGGAAAGTCAAAAAGGCAACAGTGTATTTGAAGACAAATAATAAGTACTATAAGAATGTATATGTTGCAGAAGAGGAAGTAAGTGATGAAGAGGATAGCGATTTGTGTGCTGGCCAAATTGAGAAAGTAGAGGCCTCTAAAAGTGAAGAAATATATGAACATTATAGTGTTCATCCTTTGCATTCCAAGGAAGTCATGGGGAATGCTATTGAGTTGTTTCAAATGAAACAAGCTAAAGGGAGTCCCATTAGTGTTTGGGAGGAAAGTTTGGAAGCTCGGTGTTTCCCACAGCTATTTCCCACAGGTCGAGGAGGAAGATATGATGAGCGACCTCATCAAATTCCTGCGTCTGAATACCGGACTTTACGATTGTATGCAGAAGATCCTAGGTTTCGTCAATGCATTCCCTATTTGTTTCATCTCCTGTTTGAAAGCGATCTGTCTGGACTGTCATATGCAGTGAACCACATCTTAAAAAGTGGTATACAGATGCAAAATATCTCGGCAAGGGACTTTATGCATAAAGTTAATGTCCAAGACAGTATTTTGGATTCTCACTTAATTAATCTCATGGCGTGTCAGCGTGGTACTAATGAGTACTGGTACCGTCGTCATGGTGATTTAAAATGTATGCTGAGGAACTTAGGAACTCCGACATGGTTCCTCACTCTCAGCTGTGCCGAGTATGGCTGGGAAGACTTACTTGAATTTCTACGAGAGGCAAATGGAAATATTGAAAACATTGAATTCAAGACACCTGGAGAACTGTGTTCTTTGGATCCTGTGAATGTATGCAGGTACTTCAATCATAGATTTGAAGCTATGATGTCTTTCATCACAAATAAGAAGAATCAACCTCTTGGAGAGGTGTTGGATTTCTTCTGGAGAAAGGAGTACCAAGCAAGAGGTGCTCCTCATATACATATGTTGTTGTGGATCAAGGATGCACCTAAATTTGGAACAGATCCGGATGGCTTAGTGATGAATTTCATAGAACAGTATGCTACGTGTGCTGTTCCAAACGCAACGGAGAAGAAAAGCCTAAGAGAACAAGTTCTACGTTTCCAAAGCCATCGTTGTGGAAAGTATTGTCGTCGTAAATTCAGAAACAAGGACAAGTTCTACACCAAATGTCGTTTCAACTTTCCACGACCGGTGATTTCTAAAGGAAAAGTGAACAGTTTGATGTCTTCACTGCGACATAATGTGACGAGGAAATCACCCAAAAATACATACAATTTGAAAAGGAATGAAGAGTCCAAGTACATCAACGACTACAACCCAGTGATTTTGTCCATGTGGAATGCTAACATGGATATACAGTTTGTGGGTGACAACTGTATGGCTGTGGCTCGGTATGTGACATCTTACATCACCAAAAAAGAAAAGACAGAACTGAAGGATATGTGGGAGGACATTTCCCATGAAAAGAGTCTCAGCAAGAAGTTGTACAGTTTCAGTCTGAAGATGTTGTCGCATCGAGAAATCGTAGCTTACGAATGTTCAGATCGATTGTCTTCAGCAAGTCTCTATGCCAAATCCAGGAGTATTGTTTGGGCGAGTCTTGGTCTTGCTGCAACGCGAAATCGGGTTCTAAAACCTGTCCAGGAAATTGAATATTTGGCAGAAAAGGAACCAAACAGTACCGACATTTTGAAGACCAACATGTTGGATACATATTATCCAAATCGAAGCAGTCACCTTGAGAATGTTTGTCTATATGAGGTTCTACAAAATTATATATTCAAGAGGAACATTAAAGAAGATATTGAGAAAGGAGTGTATGCTGTAATTGGAAGTGAGGGATGCCTGGTCAAGCAAAGAAAATGCCAATTAGTAAACCATCGAAAATTGAGTGACGAATGTTCAGAAAAAAAGGAGTTTTTCTATTTAGCACTTTTGCAACTTTTCAAGCCTTGGCGTGCAGAAGAGGAACTGCTTGGAGATTTCCTCTGTTATGAAGACTCTTTCACTGCTGCTAAGGATAGCATAGAATGTCCTGCTTTTCCCAAATATCAAGAAATGCTAACTTTGGAAATTGAGCAGGAAGCAACGATTGCAGCCGAGATTGCCAGAGACAGTTCTCAGGACAGTCAGAGTTCTGTTTCATTGAGTCAAGATCCACTTGGAGGACCTATTATCGAAAATGAAGCTGCCACTGCTATGAATGAAGTGGAAAGAGCCATGGCACATGCTCAGGAGGATTCAGTTAACTTAGAAGACTTGGAAAAACAACTCAACGTTGAGCAGAGGAAAATATATGATGAAGTTACCAAGCAAATTGAGCATGGATTAAGTCATGAGAAGAAAGAGTGCTCATGTACATCGTTGAAGCCTGTCCTACTGTATGTGAGTGGCGAAGCGGGAACTGGAAAAAGTTTCCTCATTAAAGCAATTTCATGCTATCTGCAGGAAAGGACTGAGTCATCGCTGTCTTGTGTTGTCACCGCTCCTACTGGACTTGCAGCACATAACATTAAAGGTATTACTTTGCATCGTCTACTGATGCTGCCGGTGGAGCATGACAACAAATTACAATATCACAAGTTATCTGGGGATGCTTGCTGTGAAGTTTCAAGAGTCTTGAGGAAAATGAAACTACTTATCATTGACGAAGTAAGCATGGTTTCCAATGTCATGCTTGCCTTTGTGCATTTGAGAATGCAAGAAGTACTTAAAACTGAATATGATGTGTTATTTGGTGGCAAGCACATCATTGTTTTCGGAGATCTTCTGCAGCTGACACCAGTAAAAGGAGAACCTGTGTTCAAAATACTCACGCATGAAGATACAAGGAAGTGCCTAGGGAGTATTGGCAACGTCAATATATGATTAAACTTCAATTATGCTGAACTGCATGAAAATATGCGTCAGGCAAAAGATGAAGATTACAAGAATATTCTACAAGATATTAGAATTGGAAAAGTGACCGAGCATGGAAAAGAAGCTTTAAATGCACGATTACTTTCAAATTTATATCCCGAACAAGAGATTGTGGCTGAGAATATTTTTCAGAAAATTACTGAGAAGAAATCCAGAATATGTTTGATGCCAACTCTTGCAGAATGTGCCATCTTCAACAACAAAATGTTGAATTTAGAAAAGCAAGAGATTGTGAAACTTGAAGCTATTGACAAAATAGAGCACATGGGATCAACAATTATTTTGTCAGAACATTTGAAATCAAAATTGGATTCATTAGAGAAGACTATATCTAAAACAGCGGGTTTTGAAAAGACTTTGAATGTGTGTTTAAATTGCCGAATCATTTTGAGAAGAAATTTACATGTTGAAAGAGGTCTGGTAAATGGATCAATGGGTAATGTTGTTGATTTTGAGAAGTACAAAAATAGAGATGGAATAGAATTTTTAAAAATTAAATTTGATGGCATTGAGGAAGTACAGCTAATTGGTCGTTGTTCTGCTAGGTTTTTGCTTGTTAAAGACTTATATGTTCGCCGTAAACAGTTTCCTGTTTGCTTGGCATATGCGGTAACAATTCATAAATCGCAAGGTTTAAGTGTAGACAGTGCATTGGTGAATATTGGCAGTTCTGTGTTCAAGGAGGGTATGGCATATGTGGCATTGTCACGAGTTAGAACTTTATCAGGATTGTACTTGATTGACTGTGATGTCACAAACATTTGTGCGGATCTAGATTGTGTTAAGGAATACAATAGGTTAAGAAGAGAGTATGCGCCACATTTGCCTCAATATCCTTTGTTTGAGAAACGTGTGGTAGGCCGCAAATGTAGAAATATCAGTAATAGTAGGGAGGTTGTTGCAAAAAGACTAAAAGTCAATGAACCGAAAATTGCTAGCAGAAATAAAGTGGATTCTGTTGAAGATGTTGTCGGTTTTCAATTTGAAAACAGTTCTGGTGTCAACTGCTATGCAAATGTAGTGGTTAATGTTCTTTTTTCACTAGAGAGTTTAAAAGAACAGATTCTGTTGAATTCAGAACAAATTTTATGCTGTTTATTGAATTCTGTTTTCGAGAAATGTAGCACTGATCGAACAAAAGTAGAAAGTGTGTCTGAAGTTCGTTATCTGTTAGATGAATGTTCAGGGCAAACAGACTTCTCTGAAAATAATCAGCAAGATTGTCAGGAGTTTTTAATGTATATGCTTGATGTATTGCAAGATGAGGGTGTAGATGTAGATCACCTGTTTGGGCTTTCTTATCAATGGCAGCATGACTGCGAGAATTGTAGGGTATCAAGTACTACTAGTGTAGACTCAGAAAGATTTATATATTTAACTTTGCCAGACAGTAAATCAGTCTCCTTTAATAAGCTAGTAAATGCAGCGGATCACAACATGGAGTGTAGCCAATGTAAATCTGAAATGATGTCAACATTATTTATACGTAGATATGGACAGTATGTCATTTTAATGATTCAACGATGTAGGCCTGATGGATCAAAATTGTCAACTTTAATAAAAAATGTTGTGGCTTCTCAGCTTTCAATATCAGGAAGGACTTTTGTAACTGTAGCAATTATCTATCACGATGGTCCTTCAACAACATCAGGACAATATACAGCTTATTTAAAGTCTCGAAACGGCTGGTCATTCTGCAATGATTTCGTTGTAACTTTCAAAAAAAAATTGCCGTTTGACCTTAAAAATTCTTACCTGGTGTTTTTAAAACCAAAATTTTAATAAAAGAATCTCGGGATTTCCTGTGAAGAATTGCCAAAGGTTCATGAAGTAGAGGGAATGTAAGTCTGCAATGCTGTCTAGATTATTGGTTGAAAACTTTTAATTATAATGTCAATTTAAAAATCCAACTATATAAACCTGATACAAGTAAGTCTGCTTCATAGTAAGCAGTATCAGTGTCATAGGAAAAAGAGAACATGAGTGACAAAGAAGGGTAAGATATTAGTATTCCAGGATTGTGAAAATAATCTTAAATGTATTCTTTTTGAAAGTTGCGAAAATTGAAAATGTCGGGATTTGATTGGAAGAATTACAAGACTTGCGAATCGCGGCAACATGATTTGGCCTAGTGGAAACATGTGATAGAATGAGAGAAGTCTTTTCTTCTATGTAACATATTTTTCGTATCGATGGAGGTTTTCTTTCAGAAAGTGGCGGGCTGAAAATATTTATAAGCACAACAGAGTGAATGCTGTTCATAGGAGATCCTTCGACGTCATTGAAAGTAAGTTAATTTTAAGGAGTTTTGAAATCAGATTTCTTAGGTTGTATGGGTTTTTTAAACACAGTCATTTTGATTGTGTTTTTTTTCCCCGCTGTTACATGATGAATACCTTCAAGTCACTGATTTAAGTGAAATTTGATACATTCTGAGAACAGCAAAAATAAACCATATAACATGTATAATTAATGTTCTTCTGTTTGTACTTATGATATACATTTAGAAATGTGAGGTAGATATGGAGAAATTGAGTCTTCTGTAAGTGTCAATTTTAATGCTTACAGTGCTGTATTTCTGGGTACTGTTTTTTTTAAAAAAAGAAATAGGCGTCACCTCAAAGAAAGCTCTTCAAAGCACACATCTTATTTGCATCCTGAAACTATCATTTAAAATATTACACACAATTTTATGATGGCTTTACATCTTTTTTGCGCTGCTATTGCATCACTATTGTGAGACATCAGCAGTGCAAAAGAAGTACCATGTTCCAAAATAGGTGTCAGTTCATCAGCATGAAGATACTGTTTATTTAAAATATATATCTTTAGGATTGTGTAGGGGACGTAGAGAAGCAGAGGCTTCTGTAAATGTCAAAATTGTTGAAAAAGTGTTTCTTCTTGAACCTTTTCCCTTTTCTTTTGTAATTTTTAAATACATGTTGTAATATTTTTGGAAATGTTTGTTCTCTCTTTTACAGATTGAAAGTATGAAAAAATATTTAAAAAAGGTAACAAGAATTATAAGGTAAATGTTTTCTACTCTTTTTACCCGCAATGCACTGCTGATGATGTCACTGACCATGTCATGAATGATGTAATAAGAGGATATGATTTACTTCATTGGTAGGCCTTCACATGCTTTATCTGCTCTGTATTCTTCAACAAGTGTAAAATTGATCTGTAACCCTGAGTAGGTCTCACCTTAAACAAACCTCACGAGACATCACACCTTATCGTCATCCTGATTTAATAAATAGATCTATTAAACACTATCTCTGATTTACTCCATATAGCTGTTTTTCTTTTTACATTACTCTCTGTTTACTTCCCTTATACTAACTCTTATTTTTTTTTTAAAAATATTTTTTTGGTTCGCTTCAAGTTCGCGAACCGGGCAGCGAACTTGAAGCGAACCAAAAGAAATAGAGCTTGCCAGAGTGCTAAACATTCTAGCAATTTTATTTGAAAGGGGAGGTAGTTCTGAAAAGAACTTTTTTTTAATGTTTTTGTTGTTTTATTATTATTTTTTTTTATTTTCAGAACATTTCTTGTTTTTTTTGTATTTTTAGAACAGTTTTATGTTTTTTTTGTGTTTTTCATGGAGGGGAAACAACAAAAAAACAGGCATTGAAAAGGGCTCAACAGGAGCAAAGAAAAAATTACTGCTTGGGTGGGTTAGGGCAGTTATGGTTATCAAACACCAAGTTGATTAAGTTTACGCTCATGTTGCCACATGAGAGCATAGCACCACAATGTATGCACGTAAACTTCATGTGCTTGAAGTTTGGCTGTATGTTTGGCACAGTTTCCTGTGCCTCTCTTACAGTCAAAGATATATTTGAAGTTGATTTGGCCACAGAATTGTCGGGGGATTATCTTGCAGGTCCCTTAACTCTGCCCGGCTGTAATTTAATGGATGCCACCTGACCATATGGCGATGCATAGTATAGTTGCCCATACTATACTTTTTCTCTGTGCCTCGAGATAATCTTTTTTTGCAAATTAGGCAGGTGGCATATTTGGCATTAACCTTCTCCTCCCCTCGAGGAATTGAGAAAAACTGCCAAATAAAACTTGTTTTCCTTCGGGAAACACGGGGCAACTCCTGAATAAATTCAGGTTCATCAGTGTCCTCTTCTTCTAAGTCGTCCTCTTCCTCCTCTCTGTTGGAGATGAATTGAGATGGTGGTCCTCTCTTGTCATGAGGAGGTTGAGGTGGTCGTGGGGGTGCACCAGCTGAAGCAAAGATAGAAGCCATTGCAATTAAAATGGAAAATGGTCTTTCTCTCACCAAGATGAAAGTCAGAGTGAAGAAAGAAGAAGGGATTTACATGATTTGGGAAAAGCAAAAGTTCTGAACCAATGAAAAGTGTTATTTTTAGGTCACATGACCTAGTCATACATCATTTGGAAACCAAAAGTGAAATGAACCAATGAAAACTTTGATAAACAAGTCACATGACTTGTTCCGCTTACGTTACACGGTGCGCGCCGCGTCCCGCATCGTTTCCGGTTCGCGGTCCCGAGCACTTTTGGGAGCGCTAAAGCGGCGCGTCATAAGACGCATTACGCGACAATGATACGTTGCGCTTCCGCGACGCGTCACAGTTCCGCTAACGTAATGTTTACCGGTTCGCGTAGTAGATCGCGGCATCAAGATGAGCTAACGGAAAGCTTCCCGGTTTGCTTACCGGAAGCGAAGAAAAAAAATATTTCAATAAAAATTATCAATACACATCTAAAATATATTTTGGGTTTTAAAGAAGAATACATTTTACAGCTACAGATGTTAGCTTTTAAAAAACCAATGAAATTCACAGAAAAAACCATAGGTTATAGTCCATATATAGTTAGGAATTTGCATTTACAAAACCTTGAAAATTCAATGAAAAAACCATAGGTTATAGTCCATATATAGTTAGGAATTTGCATTTACAAAACCTTATTTTACTCGCATAAAACCATTGAAATTCCATATATAGTTAGATGCGCTAACTATATATCGCGCACCCGCAATCCACTGCTGATGATGTCACATATTACATCATTTATGACATGGTCAGTGACATCACTGATGACATCACTGATGACAACTCAAATGACATCACTGATGACAACATCCAGTGACTGTATGTTTCTGTAAAGTTAAAATATGTCTTACATATTGAAGAATGAGTGGATGTATAAGTGTCTAGATGAAGGATTTAGTAGGTGCATGACTGATTGTATGAGGGAGTGATTAAATGTGTCTCACTGAGTGCATGGGTTAGTGATTAAACTGTATTAATTTGTGCATCATTATATCTGTTGTTCTGTAAACTGCTGCATGTGTTGATCAGTAGCTATATGAATAACTATATGGGTTATTGATTGGTTGCTCAAGTATTTGTATGGGAGACTGAGTATGTGTGTGGGTGGCTGGGAGGTGTGTGACTCTGTGCATAGATGTGTAAGCAGTTGATTCACTAGGTGTATGAGTTCAAGAGTGCATGTGGAAACAGCTATATGGGCGGTTGACTGTGTGCATGAGTGTATTGGTGAGTGAATCGATATCTCAGTGCTACATGTCAAAGTAAGTACATATGTAAAACACAGTACATGTGAGAGTTAACATATATAAATAACTGTGCATAAGAGCCAGTGAATGTGTGAGTGGCTGTATGGATCATTGTGAACATGTATCAAGGATTGTATAAGAGAGTAAATATGTGTTAGAATATGTTTCAATAAGTAAGGTGTGTATAACTGTATAGTTGAGGAATTGGAGGTGTGTTTGATTCTTTGCATGACTGTCTAGGTGTATGAGTAACTCCATGGATGAGTGACAGTCTGTGAGTGTCTGTTTTCACTGAGTGTATCTAAGGTTATGTCAGAGTCTGTAGAGGTTCATCGTATTAACACATGAATGATGTCATCTGTGATGTTGTCAGTGATGTCATTTGAGTTGTCATCAGTGATGTCATCAGTGATGTCATTTGAGATGTCATCAGTGATGTCATTTGAGTTGTCATCAGTGATGTCATCAGTGATGTCACTGACCATGTCATGAATGATGTAATATGTGACATCATCAGCAGTGGATTGCGGGTGCGCGATATATAGTTAGCGCATCTAACTATATATGGAATTTCAATGGTTTTATGCGAGTAAAATAAGGTTTTGTAAATGCAAATTCCTAACTATATATGGACTATAACCTATGGTTTTTTCATTGAATTTTCAAGGTTTTGTAAATGCAAATTCCTAACTATATATGGACTATAACCTATGGTTTTTTCAGTGAATATATATATATATTACCTACTGGCGGTCGCCAGTAGGTATATATAGTTAGGATTTTTTCCCTATGGGACTTTTGAAAATTCTATGTCTAATAACTTTGGCGTTTGTAGACGGAATTGGCTGAAATTTTCAGGAAAGTTGCACACTTCGTTTCTGAGCAGCCTTAAAATTTGGGGGGTGTTCGTCAAGGGGGGGCTGAGATAAAAGGGGGGTCCCAAAACACGTTTTTCCCATGTTAATTGCCATAGGGCGGTTGGCCTCACTTTTAGCCCGAATGGCTGAATGGATTTGCACGAAACTTGGCAAAATTGTAGGGACTGTTAGCCCGATGTGCCTTTGCTAGGTCTCAATATATGTGCTCCAGTGGATTTTGAGAAATTAACGTTCAAAAAAAGATATATATCTGTGACAGCGCTCCGGGCAGCGCTCCGGTTCGCGTACTTTTCGCGTTACGGAGCTTTGCGAAGCGAAGCTGATTGGCTCTCTGGTGTCTGTAAACATTCTAAACAGTCCGTAGCAGCCGCCATCTTGTCTCTCGGTAGGATCGAGAGACAAGAGGAGGCCAAAACAAAGCGGGAAATGACCATAAGGGGGCATAGTAGATCCTCCCTGACCCCCTAGGTTTGATGAGGAGGTTTTAAAAGGGCCCCGCGGGGCAATAAAAATTATTATTTTTTTGCGTGGGAAGCTCCCGGTTCGCGAACCGGTAAGCGGCCCGGGGAGTGTACTATGAGGAAAAAAGAATTATAGACTTTTCAAATATTGTATGTTAATTGATTGTTCGTTTTGTTGTTTTTTTATTTATTTATTTATTTTGTTTAAATAAAAATTTATTGGTCAGAATTTTCATAGTTCAATAAAACTTCCAGCATTACATCATCTGGAATCTCCTCAAACATGCATGTTTCTATGTCTTGTAAGCATTCAATAAATTGTTCATCAAAAGACTCATCCATAAAATCTTCATCCAAAAATTCTTCATTTAAAATCTCTTCTGTTGTAATGTCGAAGGAAACATTGATTTTTTCGTGCTCCCCTTCCATTTTTTTGCTGTAAATTGCATAAAAAAATAATTATATTAGAAGAGTTAGGGCACTGTTGGGTTTAAGTTCAGACAGGTAGTTCTGTTTTTTTAACAGTGAAGTTAAAGTAAGTAAATTCATAATTATAGCAGAGAAGTGTAAGTCAATCAATAAATATAACTATAGCAGGGGGACAGTAAATAATTTTCAAAAAACGTTTTTACAAATTAATTTAAAGTGCCACTTACAAATTATCAATTTACTTTACAGGGAGGTGAAAAGGCTCTTGAAATGTAGTTCAGGAAGTAGTAGTGAAAATGGCTGTGTTTCCTTCTCTTCTTTTATATATATTCAGGTACATAACCAATCAAATGTCAGGAAAAAAAATTGAAAATGAAAGTAACATTTTCATTGGTTGTCAATTCCAACACTTCAGATGTGTTTTGTGAAGTAATTTACCTCAGGGTATTTAGATAGGTCTACAGGCTAAATGGCTAAATGGAATTCCAAACAAATTTATGAAAATGGCAGGGAATGGTATGTAGTATGAGCTAATCTATATTTGGTGAAAGTGTTTCCAGTCGTTTTTCTGTAAATTACTTTCCCACCTTTTTTGATGGACCGCTTCCCGGGGAGCTCCCCGGTACGCGAACCAGCAGCGTTACAGGAGTCCACCATTTTGTGTTTCAGACGAATTAAGATACAAGATGGAGGGCAAATAATGTTCAGAATGGGTAGAAGGGGGCACGGTAGACGTATCTTGACCCCCTAGGTTTTCTGAGGGTGGCTGAGGAGGCCCATATGTGCGGGAAAAATTCTTTTTTTTAGAAATTTCGCGCGGTTAGCTTCCGGTTCGCGTACCGGGTAGCGCTCCGGGGAGCGTAGTTTGTTGAAAATTAGAGAAAAAAGTTAGAGTAAAATAATAATTGTGAGTGATCAGATGTAGGGTAGCTCTGAGAAGAGCTTTTGGGTTTATGGTACATTTAGGTACTTATAAGTAGGTACCAATGCACAGTCTTAAATTCAAAATGAAAATTCTGTTGCCCTCATCTGAGAAGTGAACTCCATCTCCTCTGTAGATATCTTGCATGCAGTAACGCAAGTTATTGTTGTACATGGAGCCCATTCCATGGTCTCTCATGTAAGCTGAAACAGATTTGTTTACATGCTTCCTCGACTTCTCAATGTGTGGACAAAATTGGTTCGACCACCTCCATTTCTGTCTTTGGCATATATTTGAATATACCAAGGCAGTTTGAGGAAAAAGTGCCATTAATTGCTCAAAGGTGTCCTTTAAAAGCATTTCCAGACCTACCCCAGTCAAAGTGCCCAAATCATTACGTCCACAGTGCACAATTAACAGGTCAGGTTTTGGCAAATGCATAAAGGTTTTCACCAATGGTATCAATTGGTGACATTTTAATCCTCTGTGGCCCAACCACTTAATTTCCACATCTTGTAAATTGAGGTTAAGTAAATTTCTGTTCTCAGCATACCTTTGAGCCCAGTAGATGTAACTATGTCCAACAATCCAGACATAAAACATGGTGAGAGAAGGTTGTGCTGCAGTCAGATGAAGTGTGGTAATAAAAAGGGCAGTTGAAACAGTAGGAGTTTGTAAAGAAAAAAAACTGTGGAGTTTCAGTGCTAAGTCAAGTCAAGTCAAGTCATAACATTTATATAGCGCGCTACATACCCAGAGGGTTTCAAGGCGCTTAGGAGGGGAGGGGGATTATTTGTCAAATATCCACGTTTTAAGCTGCTTTCTGAACGCTAGGTGATTCTGGGTGAGGCGAAGGTAAGCGGGGAGTGAGTTCCATGTTTTGGCAGCCAGGTATGAGAAGGATCTGCCTCCCATGGTGGTCTTGTTGATGCGAGGTACAGTGGCGAAGGCTTGGCTGGAAGAGCGAAGTTGGCGGGAGGGGTTGTAAAAGGACAGTCGAGAGTTGAGGCACTCTGGTCCGATGTCGTAGAGTGATTTGTGTGCGTGGGTAAGCAGACGGAAAGTAATCCTCTTATTGACGGGTAGCCAGTGGAGGTCTTTAAGGTGACCAGAGATGTGTTCGTTGCGTGGGATGTCTAATATGAGCCTGGCTGAGGCGTTTTGGATTCGTTGTAGTTTCTTCTGGAGTTTAGCGGTAGTACCTGCGTAGAGGGTGTTTCCGTAGTCCAGTCGGCTCGTGACCAGAGCGTGGGTGACTGTTTTCCTTGTTTCGGAGGGGATCCAGCGAAATGTTTTTCTGAGCATGCGAAGAATGTTGAAGCAGGAAGAGGATACGGCGTTGACTTGTCTGTTCATTGAGAGTGAAGAATCCAGGATGACGCCTAGGTTCCGTGCGTGGTCTGTCGGGATGGGTGCTTTTCCGAGGGCTTCCGGCCACCAAGAGTCGTCCCATGCAGAGGGGGATTTACCTAAGATGAGGACTTCTGTTTTGTCTGAGTTCAGTTTCAGACGGCTTTCTTTCATCCATTCGGCGACTTCTTTCATTCCCTCGTGTAGGTTAGTTTTGGCGGTGCTGGGGTCCTTGGTGAGAGATAGGATCAGTTGAGTGTCATCCGCGTAAGAGATGATGTTGAGGTTGTGTTGGCGGGCGATGGTCGCGAGGGGGCTCATGTATACGTTGAAGAGGGTGGGACTGAGTGAGGATCCTTGTGGTACGCCGCAGATGATTTCAGAGGCCTCGGACTTGAATGGTGGGAGGCGGACTCTCTGGGTTCTTCCGGTGAGGAACGAGGTGATCCAGTCCAGTGCCTTTCCTTGGATTCCGATGTTTCTGAGGCGTTGTAGAAGGGTGCTGTGGCAGACTGTGTCGAAGGCTGCAGAGAGGTCGAGGAGGATGAGGGCGACTGTGTCTCCATTGTCCAGTAGGGATCGAATGTCGTCTGTTGCTGCGATGAGGGCGGTCTCTGTGCTGTGTTTGGCTCGGAAGCCAGATTGTGAGGGGTCGAGTGATTTGTTGGTTTCGAGGAAGGCGGCGAGCTGGTTGTTGACAGCTTTCTCGATGACTTTGGCCGGGAATGGAAGAAGCGAGATGGGGCGGTAGTTTTTGAGTTCGGTGGGGTCTGCTGTTGGTTTTTTCAGAAGGGCGGTGAGTTCAGCGTGTTTCCAGTCTTCTGGGAAGGTAGCGGAGTTGAAGGAGCAGTTGATGACGTCTCGGAGGTGCGGAGCTATGACGGAGTCTGCTTTGTTGAAGATGTGGTGAGGGCATGGGTCTGTGGGGGATCCAGAGTGGATGGAATTCATCAGGCGGATGGTGTCCTCAGTGGAGATTGGGTTCCAGGCGTTAAGGGTGTTAACGGGGGGAAGATGGTCAGCTGATGGTAGGGTGGGTTGGCTTCTGGGTTGGTTGTCAAAGCTGTTGTGGATGTCAGCAATCTTGTTGTGGAAAAATGAGGCTAGGGAATCGCAGAGGGTTTGGGAGGGGGTGATGTCGTTGGAGTTGGCCGAGGGGTTGGAGAATTCCTTGACGATGTTGAAAAGTTCCTTGCTGTTGATGATTCATTAGCAGTGATTGGTGGATTTCCATTTCTGAAAACAGAAAGTTAGGGTGCATGGATGTGTTCTTTGAAAGATGTAATTTGAATGGTCAAGAAAAAATAATTTAATGAAAGATTGCACTGGATACGCAGGTGCACTGAGAGTTCAGAGTTCAATTGAAACATTGTTGTGTGAACTTGCAAACATCAGAGGTCTATCAGGAGGTGGTTGCAAAGCAAAAAAGGTAGAGAGGGCAGAGGGGGGAAGGGTTTTGATTTTAAAAAAATGAGGGAAGAGTTTTGATTGGCTGACATGAGAGATATGTGTGATGAATATCAGCATTTCTGTCCTTTCTATAGCTGCCGCCTCTGGAGTGCATACTCTTTGTTCTGCTGAAGACAATTTGGTGTATTTCTGAGACTGTTTTGAAACTCATAAAGTATTTGTTAAGGTGAGAAAAGATTTATTTAATTTAGATACAGAATAGTATGATTTAAGGAGAAAATTATGGAGAAAGTTGTGTTTTTAAAATGTTGCTTTGTCTCAAGTGGTTTACAAATAGATTTTGTTTCTTTGAGAAATTGTCATTGGAAATAATGTGAAGTATTAGTACTGACAGGGTGTTTTTGTACATAGAAGCTGTGCAGTGTTTTCAAATTATGACTTGAAAATCGTTTTTGAGGAAAAGGAATTCTTTTAAAAATTTTCACAAGGAAATAATGGTGTCTGCTTCTTTATAAGGCATTTGAGTGTCTCTGATGTTATTTTTCCCATTTTAATTGAAGAGCTTTCTCCGTGGGGCAAGTTTCTTGTAAATATGCTCCCACCTGTGCTTGGAAAATTTAGATTTTGATTCTTGGAGTTACATAGCCATGTTAAAAATGACCCAAAAATGGTGCAAGGGCAATCAAAAAACGCTTTCATGTGTCTTAAGGACATTTGAAGTCATTTCCTCTTGAATGTAGGTATACAATTGATTTATATGTTGTGTTTAAAAACGTTTTTTGAAATCAATTACATTTCTGGATATGTACTGCTAGAGCTTCGTAGGTTGTTTGGGGCATATTTATAAGGCATTTGAGTGTCTATGATGTTATTTTTCCCATTTAAATTGAAGAGCTTTTTCCGTGGGGCAAGTTCCTTGTAAATATGCTCCCGCCTGTGCTTGGCAAATTTAGATTTTGATTCTTGGAGTTACATAGCCATGTTAATAGTGACCCAAAAATGGCGCAAGGGCAATCAAAAAACGCTCTCATGTGTCTTAAGGACATTTTAAGTCATTTCCTCTTGAATGTAGGTATACAATTGATTTATATGTTGTGTTTAAAAACGTTTTTTGAAATCAATTACATTTCTGGATATGTACTGCTAGAGCTTCATAGGTTGTTTGGGGCATATTTATAAGGCATTTGAGTGTCTATGATGTTATTTTTCCCATTTAAATTGAAGAGCTTTCTCCGTGGGGCAAGTTTCTTGTAAATATGCTCCCACCTGTGCTTGGCAAATTTAGATTTTGATTCTTGGAGTTACATAGCCATGTTAAAAATGACCCAAAAATGGTGCAAGGGCAATCAAAAAACGCTTTCATGTGTTTTAAGGACATTTTAAGTCATTTCCTCTTGAATGTAGGTATACAATTGATTTATATGTTGTGTTTAAAAACGGTTTTTAAAATCAATTACATTTCTGGATATGTACTGCTAGAGCTTCATAGGTTGTTTGGGGCATATTTATAAGGCATTTGAGTGTCTATGATGTTATTTTTCCCATTTAAATTGAAGAGCTTTCTCCGTGGGGCAAGTTCCTTGTAAATATGCTCCCACCTGTGCTTGGCAAATTTAGATTTTGATTCTTGGAGTTACATAGCCATGTTAAAAGTGACCCAAAATGGTGCAAGGGCAATCAAAAAACACATGTGTCTTAGGGCATTTTAAGTCACTGAGGAAACACAGGTGATGTGATTGTGAAATGAGGAAAAGAAACTCTACATTTTTCAATTACATCACTAGTGTTTCCTAAGTTCACGAATGACATTGTGCAGATGAAGTTTAGGTCTGTCCACGGACACAAAAGAGGTCTGGCCTTTGTTCAAGAGTGAAGTGGACATGACTTACTAAATTGGCAGGCCTTCACATGTATTATCTCCTCTGTATTCTTCAACAAGCGTAACTCTCATCTGCAACCGTGAGTAGGCCTCACCTCAAACAAACCTCTGGATAGGCCACACCTTATCGTCATCCTGAATCAATCATTTAAAATGTTAGGGACAGATTTATGATAGGTGTATGCCTGTTTTGTACCACTGTGCGTCACTTTTGTGACGCAGTGGTGGTGCAAAAGATTTGCTATGTGGCGACATATTTACAACTTGAGGCATCTAGGCAGATGTGTCATGCTGTAAAGTCCTGTGCCACATGAAACCTGCGTCAGGTTTCATATAGGTGTTTAGTTGCAGGGTGGGCATTCAACAATTTTACTATTATAGTCTCTGAGATTTGTGTCTTAGTCTGCAACATCTCATTGTTGTTCTCTTTTTTTAAAGATAACGACAACATCAAGCATGAGTGATAATGAGCAATCAGTTGATCACGATCTTATCGTTGAACTTGTCATTGAAACGTCAGTGGAAGTAGATCCCTTACATCATTTAAATCCTGAGGATGATGAAGAATATGATGAGAATGCCGATTTGTCAGAATTGTTTGACTTAGGGTGGGAAGCTGATCTGCTTGAGCCTATGTAGTAAACCGTTTCATTTAAAATTAAACAAAAGTTCAAAAATAGTTTGTGTGTAGTGTCTTTATTAAAATAATCAAATATGCTCATAAAATTAGTTCAGATTCACATATAAAACAACACAGGTAAAATGTAGAAGCATTCAATTTCTTTGCTAAATTTGCCAATGCACTAAAAATTGTTCTATGTTAAAATAATAAGTAGGGTGTTACGTTTTTGATGACTGTTATTGATTTACTGTTTGGTAATAGTGGTTAATATCATTTTTTATTATATTTTACCACAGATTCAACTGCAGATCATTTCAAAATTTGAAAATGCCAACTAAGAATCAAATTAGAAAGGCTACAAAACGTTAAAGACAGCAGGTTCATCTATTACTGCAGCAGTCCTCTACAAAAAAAACTTGTCAAGTCACCAAGAAAGCTCCGGGTAAGACCACGAAATCATTCATAAGAAATATTTGTAGTAAAAAAAAGTATTTCTACAGAAAATGTTTCAGTCCAGAAAAAGAGAAGCAATTTAAACGGAAAGGAAAGACCAATCAAAAATGTTACTGCTAGAGCAAGAGATAACTCTGTGCATGATAGTAGAAGGAAACAACAGTTTAGGGACATTCGAAAACGAATGATCCGCAACAGGATAATAGTCAATTTGTTAAAAAATATTAAGAAAGGCCAACAGAAAGTGGCATTTTATAAGAAAAAGAAAAATGTAGAGAAAATTATTGATCAGGCTTTCGAAATTAAGCGAAAGTTATTTATTTTGGTAATCAATAGAATTAGGAAACTAAACAAGGTAATTTCTGATTTCAAATCAAATAGTAGATGGAAGAGAGTAGTTAATCGTAATAATTTTTGTGAAGTTTTTTCCGGAGAATGGATGCATAGTTCAAGTTGTGAGGCATTTTTTAATGAGGAGAGTTATTTCCAGGATAATGATTTGGTGCTTGCAGTTGACACCAGTGGTCGAGCTTATGAAGTGAAAGATGGTTGTCCAGTTGAAAAAGAAAAACTTGTGACAACAGAGACAGAAGAGGTGTTAGGTAATGAAGTTTTAGGAAGACATCCTAAGGGTCCTGTGTACATTTGGAAGTGTAGTAGTATTTGCAGTGTGCGACAGGATTCCATCAATTTGCTTTGTGATTTTGTACGGACATTTAATAAGAAAAGTTTGAAGCAGAAAATGAAGTTGTTGCAAGAATTAGATCCTTGCAGAGTGAGAGAAGTGACAGGTTTGCATGGTCATTCACTGGCTTGTCTTTCCAGGAGAGTATGCCAGAGTGTTTTTCATCATTTCAGGATGCTAGCAGTGCATCATAATAAAGTGAGGAAATTAGTGAGAATGTTGTATTATGCTAAGAGTCCAGCAATTATGCTTAAACAATTATGCGCTGCTCTTTTCCATGGTTCTGAAATAGATGTGAAGAATATTTGTGAAGAAATTGAGTTTTGTTACTTTGGAAGTAAAGATGAGAATGTTCAAATTGACCCAGAAGTAGAGTGTAATGTTGAAGATAATGTACAGGTTTCTAGTACAGATAATTTTCAGAAGGAAATTGCTACGTTTCAGGTGAAATCAAGTGAGAGGCCTAATTTCACTTGTGTGTGTTGTCGACGCACTTATTATAAGAATCAGATTAAGTTAGTGGATTTATATGCAAAAAGTGAAAGGGAAAATAATAGTGAATGGAAGGATTTCGCAACATACTTGATGGTAGAAAATTGTTTTGATTTGGGATCGGATCAACGTGTGTGTACTTATTGTTGTAACAAATTAAACCAAAACCAGATGCCTGCTAGGGCGGTTCATAATAATCTGGAATTGGTTGAGATTCCTTCTGAATTGAAGGATTTAAATACTTATGAATCGATTTTGATTCAAAGTATCCATCCCTTTCAGGCTATTGTAAGAATGGAGCCAAAGACAGGGAAGTTACCTCCATCAGATTTACAGAGAGGATTAAAGGGAAGAGTTGTTTATTTGCCTCTAGATTTGAACAAAAACATTAACACAATTGGAGTAGAAAAAGTGGAAGAGGAACCTCTGGTTATCTTAGTTAATGGGGTTCCGACAAAGAATAAGAAAATATGGCAAGATTTAGTGGATGTTAGGAAAGTCAAAAAGGCAACATTGTATTTGAAAAAAAATAATAAGTACTATAAGAATGTATATGTTGCAGAAGAGGAAGTAAGTGATGAAGAGGATAGCGATTTGTGTGCTGGCCAAATTGAGAAAGTAGAAGCCTCTAAAAGTGAAGAAATATATGAACATTATAGTGTTCATCCTTTGCATTCCAAGGAAGTCATGGGGAATGCTATTGAGTTGTTTCAAATGAAACAAGCCAAAGGGAGTCCCATTAGTGTTTGGGAGGAAAGTTTGGAAGCTCGGTGTTTCCCACAGCTATTTCCAACAGGTCAAGTAGGAAGATATGATGACCGACCTCATCAAATTCCTGCTTCTGAATACCGGACTTTACGATTGTATGCAGAAGATGCTAGGTTTCGACAATGCATTCCCTATTTGTTTCATCTCCTGTTTGAAAGCGATCTGTCTGGACTGTCATATGCAGTGAACCACATCTTGAAAAGTGGTATACAGATGCGAAACATCTCGGCAAGTGACTTTATGGATAAAGTCAATGTCCAAGACAGTATTTTGGATTCTCACCTAATTAATCTCATGGCGTGTCAGCGTGGTACTAATGAGTACTGGTACCGTCGTCATGGTGATTTAAAATGTATGCTGAGGAACTTAGGAACTCCGAAATGGTTCCTCACTCTGAGCTGTGCCGAGTATGGCTGGGAAGACTTACTTGAATATCTACGAGAGGCAAATGGAAACATTGAAAACATCGAATTCAAGACACCCGGAGAACTGTGCTCTTTGGATCCAGTCAATGTATGCAGGTACTTCATCATAGATTTGAAGCTATGATGTCTTTCATCATGAATAAGAAGAATCCACCTCTTGGAGAGGTGTTGGATTTCTTCTGGAGAAAGGAGTACCAAGCAAGAGGTGCTCCTCATATACATATGTTGTTGTGGATCAAGGATGCACCTAAATTTGGAACAGATCCGGATGACTTAGTGATGAATTTCATAGAACAGTATTCTACGTGTGCTGTTCCAAACGCAACGGAGAAGAAAAGCCTAAGAGAACAAGTTCTACGTTTCCAAAGCCATCGTTGTGAAAAGTACTGTCGTCGTAAATTCAGAAACAAGGACAAGTTCTACACCAACTGTTGTTTCAACTTTCCACGACCGGTGATTTCTAAATGAAGAGTAAACAGTTTGATGTCTTCTCTACGACATAATGTGATGAGGAAATCACCCAAAAATACATACAATTTGAAAAGGAACGAAGAGTCCAAGTACATCAACGACTACAACCCAGTGATTTTGTCCATGTGGAATGCTAACATGGATATACAGTTTGTGGCTGATAACTGTATGGCTGTGGCTCGGTATGTGACATCTTACATCACCAAAAAAGAAAAGACAGAATTGAAGGATATGTGGGAGGACATTTCCCATGAAAAGAGCCTCAGCAAGAAGTTGTACAGTTTCAGTCTGAAGATGTTCTCGCATCGAGAAATCGGAGCTTACGAATGTTCTGACCGGTTGTCTTCAGCAAGTCTCTATGCCAAATCCAGGAGTATCGTTTGGGCGAGTCTTGGTCTTGCTGCAACGCGTAATCAAGTTCTGAAACCTGTGCAGGAAATTGAGTATTTGGCGGAAAAGGAGCCAAACAGTACAGACATTTTGAAGACCAACATGTTGGATACATATTATCCAAATCGAAGTAGTCACCTTGAGAATGTTTGTTTGTATGAGGTTCTACAAAATTACATATTCAAGAGGAACATCAAAGAAGATATTGAGAAAGGAGTGTATGCTGTAATTGGAAGTGAGGGATGTCTGGTCAAGCAAAGAAAATGCCACTTGGTAAACTATCGAAAACTGAGTGGCGAATCTCCAGAAAAAAAGGAGTTTTTCTATTTAGCACTTTTGCAACTTTTCAAGCCTTGGCGTGCAGAAGAGGAACTGCTTGGAGATTTCCTCTGTCACGAAGACTCTTTCCCTGCCGCCAAGGAGACCATAGAATGTCCTGCTTTTCCCAAATATCAAGAAATGTTGACTTTGGAAATTGAGCAGGAAGCAACGATTGCAGCCGAGATTGCCAGAGACAGTTCTCAGGACAGTCAGAGTTCTGTTTCATTGAGTCAGGATCCACTAGGAGGACCTGTTATCAAAAATGAAGCTGTCACTGCTATGAATGAAGTGGAAAGAGCCATGGCACATGCTCAGGAGGATGCGGTTAACTTAGAAGACTTGGAAAAACAACTCAACGTTGAGCAGAGGAAAATATATGACGAAGTTACCAAGCAAATTGATCATGGATGAAGTCATGAGAAGAAAGAGTGCTCGTGCACATCGTTGAAGCCTGTCTGACTGTACGTGAGTGGAGAAGCGGGAACTGGAAAAACTTTCCTCATTAAAGCAATTTCTTGTTATTTGCAGGAAAGAACTGAGTCATCGCTGTCTTGTGTTGTCACCGCTCCAACTGGACTGGCAGCACATAACATTAAAGGTATTACTTTGCATCGTCTACTGATGCTGCCAGTGGAGCATGACAACAAATTACAATACCACAAGTTATCTGGAGATGCTTGTTGTGAAGTTTCAAGAGTCTTGAGGAAAATGAAACTTCTCATCATTGACGAAGTAAGCATGGTTTCCAATATCATGCTTGCCTTTGTGCATTTGAGAATGCAAGAAGTTCTTAAAACTGAGTATGATGTGTTATTTGGTGGCAAACACATCATTGTTTTCGGAGATCTTCTGCAGCTGACACCAGTGAAAGGACAACCTGTGTTCAAAATGCTCACGCATGAAGATACCAGGAAGTGCCTAGGGAGCATTGGCAACGTCAATATATGGTTAAACTTCAATTATGCTGAACTGCATGAAAATATGCGTCAGGCGAAGGATGAAGATTACAAGAATATTCTACAAGATATTAGAATTGGAAAAGTGACCGAGCATGGGAAAGAAGCTTTACAAGCACGATTACTGTCAAATTTATATCCAGAACAAGACGTTGTGCCTGAGAATATTTTTCAGAGAATTACTGAGAAGAAATCCGGAATATGTTTGATGCCAACTCTTGCAGAATGTGCCATCTTCAACAACAAAATGTTGCATTTAGAAAAGCAAGAGATTATGAAACTGGAAGCTATTGACAGAATAGAGCATATGGGATCAACAATTATTTTGTCAGAGAATTTGAAATCAAAATTGGATTCATTAGAGAAGACTATATCTAAAACTGCGGGTTTTGAAAAGACTTTGAATGTGTGCTTAAATTGCCGAATCATTTTGAGAAGGAATTTACATGTTGAAAGAGGTCTGGTAAATGGATCAATGGGTAATGTTGTTGATTTTGAGAAATACAGAAGTAGAGATGGAATTGAATTTTAAAAAATTAAATTTGATGGCATTGAGGAAGTACAGCTAATTGGTCGTTGCTCTGCTAGGTTTTTGCTTGTTAAAGACTTATATGTTCACCGTAAGCAGTTTCCTGTTTGCTTGGCATATGCGGTGACAATCCATAAATCGCAAAGTTTAAGTGTAGACAGTGCATTGGTGAATATTGGCAGTTCTGTGTTCAAGGAGGGTATGGCATATGTGGAATTGTCACGAGTTAGAAGTTTATCGGGATTGCACTTGATTGACTGTGATGTCACAAACATTTGTGCGGATCTAGATTGTGTAAAGCAATACAATAGGTTAAGAAGAGAGTATGCGCCACATTTGCCTCAATATCCTTTGTTTGAGAAACGTGTGGTAGGCCCGAAACGAAGAAATATCAGTAATAGTAGGGAGGTTGTAGCAAAAAGCCCAAAAGTCGATGAACCGAAAATTGTAAGCAGAAAGAAAATGGATTCTGTTGAAGATGTTGTCGGTTTTCAATTTGAAAACAGTTCTGGTGTCAACTGCTATGCTAATGTAGTTGTTAATGTTGTCTTTTCATTAGAGACTTTAAAAGAACAGATTGTGATCAATTCGGAACAAAGTTTATGCTGTTTGTTGAATTCTGTGTTAGAGAAATGTAGCACTGATAGAACAAAAGTAGAAAGTGTGTCTGAAGTTCGTTATCTGTTAGACGAATGTTCAGGTCAAACAGAATTCTCTGAAAATATTCAGCAGGATTGTCAGGAGTTTTTAATGTATATGCTTGATGTATTGCAAGATGAGGGTGTAGATGTAGATCACCTGTTTGGACTTTCTTATCATTGGCAGCATGACTGCGAGAACTGTAGGGTATCAAGTACTACTAGTGTAGACTCAGAAAGATTTATATATTTAACTTTGCCAGACAGTAAATCAGTGTCCTTTAATAAGCCAGTAAAAGCATTTGATCACAACATGGAGTGTAGCCAATGTAAATCTGATATGATGTCAACATTATTTATACAAAGATATGGCCAGTATGTCATTTTAATGTTCCAACGATGTAGGCCTGATGGAACGAAATTGACAACTTTAATAAAAAATGTTGTTGCTTCGCAGTTGTCAATATCAGGAAGGACTTTTGTAACTGCAGCAATTATATATCATGACGGTCCTTCAACAACATCAGGACATTACACAGCTTATTTAAAGTCTAGAAACGGTTGGTCATTCTGCAACGATTCTGTTATAACTTTCAAAAAAAAATTGCCGTATGACCTTAAAAATTCTTACCTGGTGTTTTTAAAACCAAAATTTTAGGGAAAGAATCTCGGGATGTGCTCTGAGGAATTTCAAGAGGTTCATGGAGTAGAGGGAATGTAAGTCTGCAATGCTGTCTAGATTATTGGTCAAAACTTTTGATTATAATGTCATTTTAAAAATCCAACTATATAAACCTGATGCAAGTAAGTCTGCTTCATAGTAAGCAGTATCAGTGTCATAGGAAAAGTAGAACATGAGTGAGCAAGAAGGGTAAGATATTAGTAGTCCAGGATTGTGAAAGTAATCTTAAACGTTTTCTTTCTGAAACTTGCGAAAATAAAAAATGACGGAATTCCAAGAGTTGTAAATCGCTCTAACATGATTTGTCCTTGTGGAAACATGTGGTAGAATGTGAGAAGTCTTTTATCGTATGTAACATATTTTTCAAAACGATAGAGGTTTTCTTTCAGAAAGGGGCGGGCTGAAAATATTAATAGCACAACAGAGTGTAAGCTGTTCATAGGACATCCTTCGACGTCATGGAAAGTAAGTTAATTTTAAGGAGTTTTGAATTCTGATTTCTTATGTTGTATGGGTTCATAAACACAATCATTTTGATTGTGTTTTTTTTTTCCCGCTGTTACATGATGAATACCTTCAAGTCACTGATTTTAGTGAAATTTGATACATTCTGAGAACAGCAAAAATAAACCATTTAACATGTATAATTAATTCTCTACTTTTTGTACTTATGATATACATTTAGAAATGTGAGGTAGACATGAAGAAACTGAGGCTTCTGTAAGTGTCAAAGTTAATGCATACAGTGCTGCACTTCTGGGTACTGTTTTATTTTGAAACCTGAATAGGCCTCACCTCAAACAAACCTCTGGAAAGGACACATCTTATTTGCATCCTGAAACAATCATTTAAAATGTTAGGGACAATTTTATGATGGCTTTACATCTCTTTTGCGCTGCCATTGCATCACTGTTGTGAGACATCAGCAGTGCAAAAGATGCACCATGTTCCAAAATAGGCCTCACTTCATCAGCATCAAGATACTGTTAGTTTAAAATATATATCTTTAGGACTGTGTAGGGGGCCTAGAGAAGCAGAGGCTTCTGTAAATGTCAAAGTTGTTGAAAAACTGTTTGTCCTTCAACCTTTTCCCTTGTCTTTTCTAATTTTTAAATACATGTTTTAATATTTTTCAAATGTTTGTTCTCTCTTCACAGATTGAAAGTATGAAAAAAAATTGAATAAGTTATCAAGAATTTTAAGGTAAATGTTTTCTACTCTTTTCGTTACATTTCTATCACATTCACCTACTATAGGGCTTCAGACTATAGAGCTTTAAACAAAGTTTAACTAAATGTGGAAATTTGGAGCTGTGCCCGTGGCTTTTAGTTCAATGCGCAAGTGCATTGACCTAAAATGCGTGTGCACATTACCAAATCGCCGTCTGTTCCCTCAGGCGCACTCCTCTTACACCTTTGAAGTGAAGATTAGCTTCACTTCAAAGGCCCCGGCTGCTTTACACCCTCATTCTGCTGTCCCTGCTCCGTCCTCTCCCCTGTCCGCCGTGTGCATTTCTCGTCCCCCCCTCCCCCACAGTAACGCCACTCACACACGCAACGCCACTCACACACGCAATGCCACTCACACACGCAACGCCACTCACACACACAACGCCACTCACACACACAACATCACTCACACACACTACGCCACTCATCCACACAACGCCACTCATCCACGCAACGCCACTCATCCACGCAACGCCACTCATCCACGCAACGCCAATCATCCACACAACTCCAATCATCCATGCAACGCCACTCATCCACGCAACGCCACTCATCCATTTGCAAAACCAAAAGGACAAACTCTTCTATTGTGAGACCTATTGCATTTTCAATGCTTGATTCTTTCACTTCCTTATCTATTTTGTTTTCCACAATTATATCCTCTTCCATCTTGTCTTCGGTAAATAAATCTATTAAACAGCATCTCTGGTTTAGTCCCTATAGCTGTCTTTCTTTTAACATTACTCTCTGTTTACTTCCCTTGTACTAACTCCTTTATTTTTTTTTTTTAAAATTTGGGGTTAGCTCCCGGTTCGCGTACCGGCGAGCGAACCGGAAAGCGAACTAAAAAAAAAAACAGATTGCCAGAGTGTTACACTTTCTAGCAATTTTTGTATAAACGGGAGGTAGTTCTGAAAAGAACTTTTTTTATGTTTTTGTAGTTTTATATCTTTTTTTCTTTTTTGAACATTATTTGTTTTTTTGTATTTTTTGAACAATGTTATGTTTTTTTTGTTTTTTTTGAAAGGGAAAGAACAAAAAACAGGCATTGAAAAGGGCTCAACAGGAGCAAAAAAAAAATGATTGCTTGGGGCGTTTAGAGCATTGGTGTTTTTCAAATGCTAAATTCATTAATTTAACATTCATATTAGCACATGAAATTAAAGTGCCACAATATAAACAAGTAAACTTCATATGAACAAAATTTTTTGGGATATTTGGCACTGTTTCTCGTGCCTCTGCAACCGTCAGAGAAATATCAGCTGATGTCCTGGCCACAGAAGTTGGAGAGTTCTCTTGCAGGTCACGCATCTCTGCCCGGCTATAATTTAGTGGATGCCACCTCTGCATATGACGGTGCATAGTGTGGTTCCCATAACTGTACTTTTTTTCAGTGCCCCTGGATAATTCATCTTGGCATATAAGGCACGTAACATAGCGTGCATTAACTTTTTTCTTTCCTGCTGGAATAGAAAAAAACTGCCAGATAAAACTATTTTTGTAATGAGATACCCGGGGTAACTCTTTCAAAAATCGTGGTGCCTCTTCTTCCTCTTCCTCTTCTGGATCCTCTTCCTCCTCTGGGTTTCCAAGGAACTGTGGAGGTGGTCCACTCTTCTTATGAGGAGGTGGTGGTGGTGGTGGTGGGGGTCCAGCAGCTGAAGCTACTACTGAAGCCATTTTTTTCACAGAGCAAAATAGGTCTTCCTTTCTCAAAGTTGAAAGTCAGAGTGAGAAAAAAGGTGGGGGCTTTCATCATTTGGGAAAAAAATAGTTCTAAACCAATGAAAAGTGTTATTTTTAGGTCACATGACCTAGTCTTACATCATTAGGAAACCAAAAGTGAAATGAACCAATGAAAAGTGTTATAAACAAGTCACATGACCTGTTCCGCTCATGTTACGCGGTGAGCGGAACAAGTCATGTGACTTGTTTATAAAACTTTCCATTGGTTCATTTCACTTTTGGTTTCCAAATGATGTAAGACTAGGTCATATGACCTAAAAATAACACTTTTCATTGGTTTAGAACTTTTGCTTTTCCCAAATGATGAAAACCCCTCCTTCTTTCCTCACTCTGACTTTCATCTTGGTGAGAGAAAGACCATTTTCCTATAGTTGAGCAATGGCTTCTGTAGTTGCTTCAGCTGGTGCACCCCCACCACCACCTCCACCTCCTCATGGGAAGAGAGGACCACCATCTCAGTTCATCACCAACACAGAGGAGGAAGAGGATGAACTAGAGGAAGAGGAGATAGAAGAACCACAGTTCTTACAGGAGTTGCCCCGTGTTTCCCGTCGGAAAACCAGTTTCATCTGGCAGTTTTTTTTCAATCCCTCGAGGGGAGAAGAAAGTGAATGCAAAGTATGCCACCTGCCTCATTTGTAAACACAGGTTATCAAGAGGCACTGAAAAAAAGTATAGCATGGGAAACTATACCATGCATCGCCATATGAGCAGGTGGCATCCACTGAACTACAGCCGTGCAGAGTTGCGTGACCTGCAGGATAATCCACCAACAACTCCTGTGGCCAGGTCAACTTCGCAAATATCGTTGACAGGAGGAGAGGCACAGGAAACCGTGCCAAACATTCAGAAGAACTTTTTACATATGAAAGTAACCTGTTTGTATTGCGGAGCATTGCTTTCATGTGGTAACATGAGCATAAAGTTAATGAACATTGCTTATGAAAATCACAATTGCCCTAACCAACCCAGACAGTAATTTTTTTTTTTGCTCCTGTTGAGCCCTTTTCAATGCCTGTTTTTTGTTGTTTCCCCTCCATCAAAAACAAAAAAAACATAAAACTGTTCAAAAAATGTTTAGAAAAAAAATAAATAAATAAAACACCAAAACATTAAAAAAAAGTTCTTTTCAGAACTACCTCCCCTTTCAAATAAAATTGCTAGAATGTTTAGCACTCTGGCAAGCTCTATTTCTTTTGGTTCGCTTTCCCGTTAGCTGCCCGGTTCTTCATGGGGCTTGTTTCTTGTAAATACGCTCCCACCTGTGCTTGGCAAATTTAGATTTTGATTATGGGAGTTACATAGCCATGTTAAAAATAACCCAAAAACGGTTGTAAGCTCTTCAATTAAAATGGGAACAATAACATCAGAGACACTCAAAAGCCTTATAAATATGCTCCAAACAACCTATGAAGCTCTAGCAGTACATATCCAGAAATGTAATTGATTTAAAAAAACGTTTTTGAACACAACATATAAATCAATTGTATACCTACATTCAAGATGAAATGACTGAAAATGTCCTTGTGACACATGAAAGCATTTTTTTGAATGCCCTTGCACCATTTTTGGGACATTTTTAACATGGCTATGTAACTCCCATAATCAAAATCTAAATTTGCCAAGCACAGGTGGGAGCGTATTTACAAGAAACTTGCCCCATGAAGAACGCTTTCCATTTAAAAAGGGTAAAAATAACATCATAGACACTCAAATGCCTTATAAATATGGCCCAAACAACCTATGAAGCTCTAGCAGTACATATCCAGAAATGTAATTGATTTCAAAAAATCGTTTTTAAACACAACATATAAATCAATTGTATACCTACATTCAGTTGGAAATGACTGTAAATGTCCTTAAGACACATGATAGCGTTTTTTTGAGTGCCCTTGCTCCATTTTTGGGTTATTTTTAACATGGCTATGTAACTCCCATAATCAAAATCTAAATTTGCCAAGCACAGGTGGGAGCGTATTTACAAGAAACTTGCCCCATGAAGAACGCTTTCCATTTAAAAAGGGAAAAATAACATCAGAGACACTCAAATGCCTTGTAAATATGGCCCAAACAACCTATGAAGCTCTAGCAGATATCCAGAAATGTAATTGATTTCAAAAAATCGTTTTTAAACACAGCATATAAATCAATTGTATACCTATATTCAAGAGGAAATGACAAAAAATGTCCTTAAGACACATGAAAACGTTTTTTTGAATGCCCTTGCACCATTTTTGGGACATTTTTAACATGGCTAAGTAACTCCCATAATCAAAATCTAAATTTGCCAAGCACAGGTGGGAGCGTATTTACAAGAAACAAGCCCCATGAAGAAAGCAGTTCAATTAAAATGGGAACAATAACATCAGAGACACTCAAATGCCTTATAAATATGGCCCAAACAACCTATGAAGCTCTAGCAGAACATATCCAGAAATGTAATTGTTTTCAAAAATCGTTTTTAAACACAACATATCTGTTTCAGCTTACATGAGAGACCATGGAATGGGCTCCATGTACAACAATAACTTGTGTTACTGCATGCCAGATTGCTACACAAAATAGATATTCATTACACATATCTCTCATATTAGCCAATCATAACTCTTCCCTCACTTTTTTTCAAATCAAAACCCTTCCCCCCTCTGCCCTCTCTGCCTTTTTTGCTTAGCAACCACCTCCTGAAAGACCTCTCATGTTTGCAAATTCACACAACAATGTTTCAATTGAACTCTGAACTCTCAGTGCACCTGCGTATCCAGTGCAATCTTTCATTAAATGTTTTTTCCTTGACCATTCAAATTACATCTATCAAAGAACACATCCATGCACCCTAACTTTCTGTTTTCAGAAATGGAAATCCACCAATCACTGCTAATGAATCATTAGCACTGAAACTCCACAGTTACCACACTTCATCTGACTGCAGCACAACCTTCTCTCACCATGTTTAAAGTCTGGATTGTTGGACATAGTTACATCCACTGGGCTCAAAGGTATGCTGAGAACAGAAATTTACCTAACCTCAATTTACAAGATGTGGAAATTAAGTGGTTGGGCCAAAGAGGATTAAAATGTCACCAATTGATACCATTGGTGAAAACCTTTATGCATTTGCCAAAACCTGACCTGTTAATTGTGCACTGTGGAGGTAATGATTTGGGCACTTTGACTGGGGTAGGTCTGGAAATGCTTTTAACCCTTTCCATGCTGATGACGAGCTCAGCTCGTCATGATGCACGGTTGAGCTGTGCTGATGACGAGCTGAGCTCGTCATGAAAGGTGCAAAATCACTTTTTCCAGCACAGGAGGGGAAAACACCTAGCAGCGAAGGTGTTAAAGGACACCTTTGAGCAATTAATGGCACTTTTTCCTCAAACTGCCTTGGTATATTCCAATATATGCCAAAGACAGAAATGGAGGTGGTCCAACCAATTTTGTCCACAAATTGAGAAGTCGAGGAAGCATGTAAACAAATCTGTTTCAGCTTACATGAGAGACCATGGAATGGGCTCCTTGTACAACAATAACTTGCGTTACTACATGCAAGATATCTACAGAAGAGATGGAGTTCACTTCTCAGATGAGGGCAACAGAATTTTCATTCTGAATTTAAGACTGTGCATTGGTACCTACTTATAAGTACCTAAATGTACCATAAACCCAAAAGCTCTTCTCAGAGCTACCCTTCATCTGATCACTCACAATTATTATTTTTTTCTAACTTTTTTCACTAATTTTCCACAAAATACGCTCCCCGGGGCGCTACCCGGTTCGCGAACCGGAAGCTAACCTCGCGGAATTTTTTAAAAAAATGTTTTTTTCCACACATATAAGCCTCCTCAGCCACCCTCAGAAAACCTAGGGGGTCAAGATAAGTCTACCATGACCCCTTCTACCCATTCTGAACATTATTTGCCCTCCATCTTGTATCTTAATGCGACCGAAACACAAAATGGTGGACTCCCGTGATGCTTAAGGTTCGCGAACCGGGCCGCTTCCCGGGAAGTGGTCCAAAAAAAAGGTGGGAAAGTAATTTACAGAAAAACGACTAGAGACACTCTCACCAAATATAGATTAGCTCATACTACATAACAATCCCTTTCATTTTCACAAATTTGATTGAAATTCCATTTAGCCATTTAGCCTGTAGACCTCTCTAAGTACCGTGAGGTAAATTTCTTCACAAAACACATCTGAAGTGTTGGAATTGACAACCAATGAAAATGTTACTTTCATTTTCTACTTTTATTACCTGACATTTGATTGGTTATATACCTGAATATATATAAAGGAAGAGAAGGAAACACAGCCATTTTGACTACTACTTCTTGTTGTATATATCATTTGGAATATCACTAATCACTTCAACTTGTTTCTAAAGGTAAGTTGTTATTTTTAAAACTGAAGTATATTGTGCACTATAAGTAAATATGGTAAACTTTTTCAGATAGTTATATACTATCCCTCTGTAGTAGTTATAGATTTAGATAGACTTCTCTGTTATAGTTATGGATGGACTTAGACTTCTCTTGTATAATTATAACTTTACTTACATTAAATCACATACACTTTTTTATATTCCTACTTCCACTCTGATACTATACACTGCCCAAAGATAAATTCACTGATAAAAAATGCCTATCTAAAATTATTCCCAACAGTGCCCTATCTCTACTAATATATATTTTTTTAATCCAAATTTCAGGCAAAATGGAAGGCGAAAACCAAGTTTCTTTTGAAATGGACCTGCAAGAGAGCAGCCAAGAATTGATTGATACAATTGATCAAATTGACATTGAATTTATGGATGAAACTTTGGACAAAGAACTACTGCAATGTGTCCAAGCAGTAGATGACCTCCTTGAAAATGAGGACATTTTACAACCTCACAGATTGCAAACAATATTCCAAGAAAATAATGACATTTCAGACACTGAAATGTTAGAAAGTTTAATAAATTATGAAACACAAACAAAATAAAAAAAAATGCTTTAAAAATAAAGACCAAAAAAATCAACAAAAACAACAAACAATTAACATACAGTATTTGAAAAGTCTATCATTCAATTTTCCTTATAGTACGCTGCCCAGAACGCTTCCCGGTTCGCGAACTTGGCGCTCACCACGCAAAAAAAAAAATTTTTTTTTTTACCCTGCTGGGCCCTTTTAAAACCTCCACATAAAACCTAGGGGGTCAACGAGGATCTACTATGCCCCCTTATGGTAATTTCCCCCTTTGTTTTGGCCTCCTCTTGTCTCTCGATCCTACTGAGAGACAAGATGGCGGCCGCTCCAGACTGTTTAGAATGTTGACAGACACCGGAGAGCCAATCAGCTTCGCTTCGCAAAGTTCCGATACGCGAAAAGTTCGCGAACCGGAGCGCTACCCGGAGCGCTGTTACAGATATATATCTTGTTTTAAACGTTAATTTCTCAAAATCCACTGAAGCACATATATTGAGACCTAGCAAAGGCACATCGGGCTAACAGTCCCTACAATTTTGCCTAGTTTCGTGGAAATCCATTCAGCCGTTCGGGCTAAAAGTGAGGCCAACCGCCCTATGGAAATTAACATGGGAAAAACGTGTTTTGGGACCCCCCTTTTTTCTCGCCCCCCCCTTGACGAACCCCCCCCAAATTTCCAGGAGCTGCTCAGAAACAAAATGTGCCATTTTCCTGAAAATTTCAGCCGATTCCGTCCACAAACGCCAAGGTTATTAGACATAGAATTTTCAAAAATCCCATAGGGAAAAAATCCTAACTATATATACCTACTGGCGACCGCCAGTAGGTAATATATATATATATATTCACTGAAAAAACCATAGGTTTGACACCAGTTATAGTTAGCTGGAAATTTTACTGATATAAAACCAATGAAATTCCACGTTATAGTTAGTTGGACTCACTATAACTTGCGCGTGTAATGCACTGCTGATGACATCACTGATGACACTATTCAGTGAATGTGTGTCTTTTTAAAAAATAAATATGTTTTATATATGTATATGTAGAGGTTGATGGAAAAATAAATGTTTAAATAAGTGTCTTAATGGATGTGCCGGACTGTATGGATGGCTGAGTGTGTATATGTGTGTGTTAGTGAGTGAATACCTGCTTCACTAGTGTGTTTATTAGTAACCACATATGTTTTAATGTAGTTTATGTAAGTATTGAAATATATAACTGAGTATATGTGACAGTGAGAGATTGAAAGAGTTCCTGTTTAAATAAGTATGTGTTTCTATAAGTGATTGTTTAAAAGAGTAAGTAAGTGAAAGTTTACTTAGAAGTAAGGTGTTAGTGTGTGTATATCTGTATATGTAAACAAATGGATGTTTACTAGTTTATTTCCAAGTGTGAATATGTGTGTGATTTACTTTTGGATGTCTGTCGGTATATAATAGGATATATAGCTGTATCACTATATATAATCAGTAAGCATATATACGAGTGACTATATAGAACTGTTAGTGAATTAGTGGATGTGTATATAAATGTTGGAATTACTGAATTGGTTGTTGTAACTGGTATAGGTATCTCCATTTTTTTGAAAATGTTAGTTTCTATTTTTGAATATGTGTTTCAAGGGTTACATTACACTGAAATGATATCTGTCACTTTCTCACAAGGATGGTGTCATCAGTGATGTCATGAGTGATGTCACTGACCATGTCATGAGTGATGTAATATGTGATGTTATCAGCAGTGCATTACACGCGCAAGTTATAGTGAGTCCAACTAACTATAACGTGGAATTTCATTAGTTTTATATCAGTAAAATTTCCAGCTAACTATAACTGGTGTCAAACCTATGGTTTTTTCAGTGAATTTAATAGGTTTTTCAAATGCTACTTCCTAACTATAACGTGTGTAAAACCAATGGTTTTTTCAGTGAATTTCATAGGTTTTTCAAATGCTACTTCCTAACTATAACGTGTGTAAAACCTATGGTTTTTTACGTGAATTTCATAGGTTTTTTGAATGCTAGTTCCTAAGTATGAAGGATATACCTGAAATAAATATCGACATACCAATCTTACGCGCACAACCGAGTGCACGCACCCACCTATTTATTTCATGAAGCTTTCCAATTTAAACCTAATGAATTTCTTCATAGACCAATGAAAAAACTTATAGTACGTTAAAGACACTGAACCTAGGCTTTTTTTCTCCTATAAACTTTTTAATTAAATGGAGCCGAATTTTTTTTAATCATTCGTGCGTGACTGATTGTACACTCCTTAATATTTATTTTGAAAAATATAACTGATTTTATAATTTATTAATTGTATACTTAAATCGAGCTGTAAAAATATATCAAATCCGTATGTGTTTGAATTCACTTCTTTTCACGTTTTTAAACTTCAGTAAAGAACATCGCTACTTCCAAATCACGTTCGTAACTAGATAGTGTCACCACCTACACGTCCTGAGAAGCGCATGTAAAGTCATGTGACTTGAAAACAAGACTTCCAATTGGTTCTTAGTAGTTTCTGTTCTGTAATTTACACGAAGCACTCCACCCCCTTTCCTCACAATCTTTTCTACTCTCAAGAGACAACAACGTCGAGCATCTTCCGGAAGACTTTGCTGAAATGGCTGCCCTTCCACATTCATCTTCCGAATCTGAAGGAAATGAGCGACCACCGTTAAGAAGAAAAAAGGAATCTTTCATTTGGCAATTTTTTACTTATCCTGAAGATCAAAAGAAAGTGAATGCGCCAAAAGTAACCTGCACGATATGCAATTCGGAGCTCTCAAGGGGAAATCCAAATAGAAAATATTCATTTTCTATACACACCATGCTGCGGCATGTTAAACAAAGGCACCCTGAGCATTATGCAAAAGCATCGACAAGAGCCCTGGCAACGCTATTACCATCAGAGGTGGCCAGCACATCTTCTGGTGGAGGACCTGTATCTCCATCGAGTGCTGAGATGGACTTGAGACCATATCTTGCGTAGGTACACATGAAATGCAACCAGTGTGCAGAAATTCTTTTGTATGGAGAGCAGAGCCTTGTTCTTATTAAACTCAAAATTGAAAGTCATAAATGCCCGAAGAAAAAATACATTTCTTCACTTCATTTTCATAGTATTACATACTGAAAAATGTAGTAGCAACTTTAAGAAATCTAAAGCATCATAACACTTGTTTCCAAAAAAAAAAAAAGTTCTTTTCAGAACTAACTATTTCTACGAAAACATGCTCCAAGAGCATCTTATGACATGTTTTTTCGGCGCTTCATTGTAGTGCGCGACCGGGTGCGCGCACCCTCCTATCGCGTGCAGGACCTGAGACTTGCATGTGAAGTCATGTGACTTCAAAACAACACTTCTAGCTGATATTTTCTCGCCGCTTTCATCTTGTGCGCGACCGGGTGCGCGCACCCACCTATCACGTACAGGTGTCGAGACACGCATGTGCAGTCATGTGACTTTAAAAGAACACTTCCAATTGGTTTTTACTAGTTTCTATTCTGCAATTTACACGGAACACTCCACCCACTTCCCTAGAAAACCAGTTTATCGAAAAACTTTTAAAGCCTCCCCTTATGAAACATTCGACATCGTTCACATAGCAGTGTAGTAAATAGCACTACATACACTCCGTCCCTTAATTATAAATGACTTATCAGTATGTGAGAAAAACTTTTGTTTTCACGTGATAATGTGAAATTCTGAGCCTGTTACCGAATTTTTTTTCACATATGTTACTATTCTCCTTCGACCACTAACACCATAGAAAATACCACCAATACCGGTGATATTTTGTACACCGACAACGGTCGATTTCTATCGCTTAGAGCCCTTGCTATTATAAAGTTTTATTTCCTAAGTCTCTGATCTCCAACTGTGGAACGTGACTCCCCTGTGTGTCGTAATGAGGTGCTAAGAGCAGCACGTACACTATACTTCGACTAAGCATCCATAAATTCCGCGGACATTTCTACCCTGCTATCTGCAATTATAAACATCAAAAGGAGCTACGCTGCCCCCCTTAGAGAGGCCTCACTCCCACTGCTACAAAGGCTTGGCAGTCGCCAAGATACACAAAAACAGCGTCTCGGGTCCATTGAACTTCTGTGACGATCTCAATGAAAATAAGCACTAAACAATATTCAAGTATGTCGTATTCCTTCTACTTGGTTAGAGACTAGGGGGCATATTATCAAGGGGGTTGATCACCGCTTTTTTGGCTTTAAAAGCCAAGAAAGCGGAGATAAAATTTTCTCCCTATTATCAAGCTGTCGCTAACACCAATTAGTGACAACTAATAGGAGATAGAAACCATCTTGGGCCCCGCTTTACATGTCGGTGATATTTATGACTAATGACATCCAAAGTGTGTATGCCAAAATGTTAGCCACTGCAAACAGTCCCTAACATCGCTATCTCCTATTATCAACTTTTGGAGATATTCGCGCGAAGCGCAAATATCTCCGAAAGCTAAGACCTGCCCTGACCAGTTCTTAGCCATGTTATCCAATGGGAGGTGGATAACATGGCTAAGAGCATTTGCTCGATAATTCATGAATATCGCTGACTTTTCATCGATATTCATGCATTGTGACCGTTTTTTATCGCATTTACGATAAACCTTGCTAATAGCAAGGTTTATCTGCGATAAAAATCGCCAATGTGCGGCGATAATTTTTGTCACTAAACAAGTTAGAGACAAAAATTATCGCTAGTTCTCGGTAATATGCCCCTAAACATTTACCGCAGCGCTGCAGCGATTTCTTCCTCAAATAAACCTTGGTATTAATAAGGTTTAACGCAAATGCGGTAAAAAACGTTGCAAAGCATAAGTATCACAAAAAAATCAGGATTATTCATAGATAGCGACCTAATGCTATTAGCCATGTTATCCACCCCCCATTGGATAACATAGCTAAGAACTACTCAAGGCAAGTCTTAGCTTTTAGAAATATTCCCGCTTAGCGCAAATATCTCCAAAAGCTAGTAATAAGAGATAACGATGTTAAAGACTATTTTCAGTCGGTAACATCTTGGCACACCCACTTTGCATCTCATTAGATATAAATGCAACTGACATGCAAAGTGCACCCAAAATGTTCACTATCTTCTACTAAGTGTTCCTAACTGGTGTTAGCAGCTGCTAGGTAATAGAGAGATAATTTTATCTCTGCTTTCTTGACGTTTAAAGTAAAAAAACACAGATAAACACCTTTCATAATATACCTCTATATTCAAATTGAAGTAGGCGTAGGTCTTCACGCAGCAATCACATGTACAGATTTGAAAGAATATGGCCCAGAAAGTCACTGAGTAAAATCTCATAAATGACAGTCAACCAATTTCAATATGTATTAGTTCAGAAGAACAGTTCTTTATGATACAGGGCTCTAGAATGACAAACATATCTCGTCTTTATAAAAACCCTTCAGGTTTTTTTAACAACTGTTAAATGGTTCAATACTCATCACAAACGTGCTCCATCATGAACATTGTCTGATCTGTCCTCAGGACGAACAACATTTGTGATGAACTTGCCGCTATGCATGCACAACACTAACATTGTGCTTCCTTAACACGTTCTATTCACTAAGCAGAACCATGACGGAACCACTCTATCATAAACTCATCTGAACCATGGCTCATAAAAGGAGTACCTCAATCATGACCATGCAAGTCCCACTAAGCCCCCCAGCCCCCTAATCTTGAGTCAAAATTGGAACTACAACACAGGATTTAAAGTCCTGCAAAGAACACCATGTAACATTTAATACCATATACACCATCGTTTTCATATATCACTTTTCCTAAACTCACTCAGTGAAATATCGCTCATTTTATTTAATCACTTTTAAACCATACCTTCTAACAGTGCACCCAATCCTATGTGGAAGTGTTCAATATAAAAGATGACATTGTTTTAAGAAGGATAGAGAAATAAATAACACAATGTTGTAAACATTTCTTTATTATATAAACTTACCTAATAAAAAGAAAAAAAAATTAAATGTCTTATGAAAACGTAGCACCTGTGGAAAGAAATTAAAAATAAAATTATAAAGTATATTATTTATAGAAAAAACAATACGAAACAATAAGACAGGTGCAAACAAAACTGTCAGATATTATTAATTAAACGTACCTTATAAATATAATATCTGTGGAGGAGAGTAAAAAAAAATCTGTTATAATACATATTTCTGAATGCAATGTAGCAAAATAAGTAAACAACAAATTAAATGATTTATTTTTGCTGTCCTCAGAAAACATTGATTTTCACTATCAAGAGTGATTTCAACATTAATCATCATATAACAGCGGGGAAAAAAAACACAATCAAAATGATTGTGTTTAAAAAACCCATACAAAATCTGCATACATATTATAAATACTTGAAAAAAACATGTCTTAAATGTTTTCCTCAAATTCGCAATTTCTTGAGTAAGCACACTACATCTTCCACAGTTACAACCTAATTAAAGTATACCACTTATTTTTCAAGATATCTCAACAAAATCCCGTGCAGCAATCTCCTATAAAAAATGTATTTGAAAGACACAGTTTCTTCTCTCATACCTTTCCGCGTGGCCAAATTGTATAAGCTAACTCATTATCTTTTAAATACCTCTCCGAAACACTTACGTCCATATAAGTTTCTAAATAATTCTCAAAAGTACTCATTTTCTTCTCTCATATTTTTCCACGTGGCCAAATACTATGAGGTAAGTAGTTTTTTTCTGAAATTTTGTAATCTTAGTCTCATCCATTATTTTCTGTACTTTTACAATCAAAATTTGTACCATATTTTATACCATCAAACATTAAGTAAATTTGAACCTGATGTTATCAATATGCAAAACACAAATTTCATGTATAGATTTGTACACCCTTATTTACATGATATTTGTAAACTAGTAAGTTTCAGATCTTTATACTATACATATTCCTACACCAAACCACTCTACTGAAATTTGGGTTCCAAAAATAACAAATAAGAGTTACTTAAGGCAAAAGGCAAACGTTTTTTAAAAGTCAATTGGCTATCATTGCAAAGTGTCCAGCCAGTAGCACACTTCAAATAAGCCGTATAATGTCCTGATGATGTAGAATGCCCTTCATGATAAATGATGGCTACAGTTACAAATGTTCTTCTAGAAATAGAAACTTGAGAAGCCACAAAATTTTTAATTAAAGTGGATACTTTACTCCCATCAGCTCTGCATCGTTGAAACATTAAAATTACATATTGTCCGTATCTATGGATAAATAAAGTTGATAACATTTCAGACTTGCATTGAGAACAGACCATATTTTGATGCGCATCTTTAACTAGTTCATTAAAAGGCACTTCTTTGCAGTCTGGTAATGTCAAATATAAAAATCTTTCGCTGGGTATCTCAGTACTACTTAAAAATGAACAATTATCACACTTATGTTCCCATTTATAAGAAAGCCCAAAAAGACTATCAATATCTACACCTTCATCTTCCAAAGCTGAAAACATATACATAATAAATTCCTGACAATCTTGCTGTATATTCTGAGAAAACTGATTTACTTCTGCACATATATCTAAAACATTCCTTAATTCCGAAACACTTCCTATTTCATTATCACCACTACTACACGTTTCAAATATAGAATTTAAAGAATGACAAAAGGTATGCTCCTGATTTTCTATAATCTGTTCCTTAACATTTTTCAAAAAGAAAACAACATTAACTACTACATTTGCATAGCAGTTGACACCACACCTATTTTCCAACTTAAATCCAACAATCTCTTCAATACTAACAGTTTTCCTAGAGCTACCAACAACAGCTACATCTTTTTTTCGTCGTTTCTGGACTACTTCAGCACATTTGTCCTCATTTTTCCTTTTCTGACCAACTATACGCCTTTCAATTAAAGGATATTGAGGTAAACTTGGAGCATATTCTCTTCTTAACCTATTGTACTCCTTCACACAATTTAAATCTGCACTAATCTTTGTCTCATCATAATCAATTAGATAAAGTCCACATAAAGTTCTAACACGCGACAGAGCAACATACGCCATACCCTCTTTGAATACAGTACTTCCAATATTTACCAAAGCACAATCTACACTTAAACCTTGAGATTTATGTATAGTCACTGCATATGCCAAACAAATTGGAAATTGCTTACGACGGACATATAAGTCTTTCACAAGCAAAAAACGAGTTGAACATCGACTAATTTGTTGAACTTCATCAATCCCATCAAATTTTATCCTCAAAAATTCAATCTCATCTCTATTGGTATAATTCACAAAACCAACAACATTACCCATTGCTCCATTTACCAATCCTCTTTCTACATGTAAATTTCTTCTTAAAATTATCCGACAATTTAAACATACATACAGATTTTTCTCTAAACCAGCAGTTTTAGATATAGTTTTTTGAAGAGAATCCAATTTCAATTTCAACTTTTCAGACAAAACAATAGTACTACCTTCATGCTCTATTCTATCTTTAGCTTCCAGTTTCTTAATTTCTTGCTTTTCTAAATTCAACATTTTCTCATTAAAAACTGAACATTCTTTCAGAGTTGGCATCAAGCATATCACTGACTTATCTACAACCTCTTTACTATATATTCTCTAAGGAACATTATCTTCATTAGGAAACAGCTTGGAAAGTAATCGCGTTCGTAGAGTCTGTTTCACATCTTCAGTTAATTTTCCAATCCTAATATCTTGAAGAATACTTCCATATTTAGTATCCTTTGCCTGTCGCATATTTTGAATCAGTTCAGTATATTTGAAATGTGACCATATATTTACATTTCCAATACTGCCCAGGCACTTTCTGTTCTCCTCATGTGTAACAGTTTCAAATACAGGTTGTCCTTTGACAGGAGTCAGCTGGAGTAGATCTCCAAAAACTATGACATGTTTACCTCCAAATAACACATCATACTCTGTCTTAAGTGTCCGTTGCATTCTTAAATGCACAAAAGCAAGCATTAAATTAGAGACCATGCTTACTTCATCAATAATAAGAAGTTTCATTTTTTTAAGGACTCTAGAAACTTCAAAACAAGCTTCTCCAGAAAGCTTCTGATATTGTAATTTATTTTCATGTTCAACTGGCAGCATCAGCAAACGATGTAAAGTTACACCTTTTATATTATGTGCTGCCAATCCAGTTGGAGCAGGAACAACACACGACAGTGTTGATTGAGTTGTTTGCTGTAAATATGTAGTAATTCCTTTAATTAGGAAACTTTTACCAGTCCCAGCTTCTCCACTTACATATAATCGAATAGGCTCAAATGACATACATGAGCAATCTTTTCTCTCATGACGAAAGCCATGCTCAATGTGCTCTGTCACTTCATCATATATCTGTCTTTGCTCAACATTAAACTGCTTCTTTAATTCTTCTAAGTCGATTACTTGCTCTTGACCTTGCTGCATTGCGCTTTCCACCTCATCCATGGCGGTGGCTGCTTCATTTTGAATAATTGGTTGTCCCAGTGGTACTTGACTTAATGATGCCGAACTTTGACTATCTTGTGAACTATCTCTAGCAATCTCTGCTGCAATTGTTGCTTCTTGCTCTATTTCGTCATTCAACATTTGGAGATAATTGCTGAAAACAGGACATTCAATAGTACTTTTAGATGCGTTGAATGAATCTTCATAACTATCAAAGTCTCCAAGTAGCTCCTCTTCACTACGCCATGGTTTAAAGAGTTGCAAAAGAGCAAAATAGTAAAACTCTCTTTTATCAGGTGTTTCGCAACTCAGTTTCCGATGATTTATCAAGTGTCTTTTTCTTTGTTTTACCAGACATCCTTCATGTCCAATTACAGCATGTACACCTTTATCAATATTCTCGGTAACATTTCTCTTAAAAGTATAATTTTGAAGAATTTCATACAGACAAATGTTTTCAAGCAGAGTACTTCTATTTGGATAGTATGTATCCAACATATTTGTTTTCAAAATGTCTGTACTGTTTGGTTCTTTCTGGGCTAAGTACTCAATTTCTTGCACAGGTTTTAGAACACGGTTTCGTGTTTCTGCTAGGCCCAAACTCACCCAGAGAATAGTCCTTGACTTCGCATAAAGACTTGCTGATGATAATCTATCACAACATTCATATGCTCCAATTTCTCGATGAGACAGCATCTTCAAACTGTACGTATATAATTTCTTGCTCAGGCTCTTTTCATGAGAAATGTCTTCCCACATCTCCTTCAGTTCCGTCTTTTCAGATTTTGTGATGTAAGACGTTACATATCGAGCCACAGCAATAGAGTTGTCTGCAACATATTGTATGTCCATGTTAGCATTCCACATGGACAAAATGACTGGATTATAGTCATTAATATATTTCGATTCTACACCTCTTCTTAAATTGTACGTATTTTTAGGTGACCTCCTTCTGATATTATGTCGCAAACATGACATCAAATTGTTGACTCTTCCTTTTGAAAGTACCGGTCGTGCAAATCCAAAGCGACATTTGGTATAAAATTTGCTCTTTGATTTGAATTTTCGCCGACAATATTTTCCACAGCGATGACTTTGGAAACGTAACACTTTTCCTCTTAAGTCCTTATCAGTGGTACTATTAGGTATGTCACAAGTGGCATACTGTTCAATAAAAGACAGTACAGTCTCATCCGAGTCTATTCCAAATTTAGGAGCATCCTTGATCCATAGTAGCATATGAATATGAGGAGCACCTCTTGCTTGATATTCTTTTCTCCAAAAGAAATCCAGTACTTAACCAAGAGGCGGATTTTTCTTGTTAGTAATGAAATACATCATAGCTTCAAATCTATGATTAAAATACCTGCAAACATTAACTGGATCTAATGAACACAGTTCTCCAGGTGTCTTGTAGTTTATATTTTCTATATTTGCATTCGCATCCCGAAGAAATTCAATTAAATCTTCCCAAGCATACTCTGCACAGCTTAGAGTTAAAAACCATGTTGGTGCTCCTAAGTTTCTAAGCATACACTTTAAATCTCCATGACGACGGTACCAATACTCATTAGTACCCCGCTGACAAGCCATTAAATTAATTAAATGAGAATCCAAAACACTATCTTTCTGATGCACTCTATCGATAAATTCCTTTGCTGAAATATTTTGCAGATGTACACCACTTTTTAAGATATGATTTACTGCATAAGACAGACCAGATAAGTCACTCTCAAACAAAAGATGAAACAGATATGGAATACATTGCCGAAACCTTGGATCTTCTGCATATAATCTAGTTGTCCGGTACTCAGGTGCAGGAATCTGCATAGGTCGATCATCATATCGTGTACCTTCACCTGTAGGAAATGACTGTGGGAAACAACGACCTTCCAAACTTTCTTCCCAGACACTAATCGGATTTCCTTTCGCCTTTCTCATCTGAAATAATTCAATAGCATTCCCTATTGCTTCTTTGGAATGCAGTGGATGAACACTGTAATGTTCATAAATTTCTTCAGATCTAGATACATCCACTTTTTCAATTTGTCCACTACACAAATAACTATCCTCTTCTTCACTTACATCTTCTTGTTCTACGTATATATCTTTGTAATACTTATTATTTTCCACTAAATACAACGTTGCCTTTTTCACTTTCCTAACATCCACTAAATCTTGCCAGATTTTCTTACTCTTTGTGGGTACACCATTCGCTAGAATAACTAGAGGTTCCTCTTCTACATTTTCAACACCAATTGTTTCCATATTTTTTTTAAGATCAAGAGGCAAATACACAACTCTACCCTTTAATCCTCTTAGTAAATCTGAAGGATTTAATTTACCAGTCTTAGGCTCCATTCGAACAATAGCCTGAAAATGATGTACACATTGAATCAGAATCGTCTCATAAGTATTTAAATTCATCAATTCAGATGGAATATTTACCAACTCTAAATTATTGTGAACAGCTCTAGCAGGCATTTTATTTTCATCTAATTTATTATAACAATATTTACAAACACGTTGCTCAAAACCCAAATCAAAATAGTTTTCCACCAACAAATAAGTTGCAAAATCTTTCCATTGACCATTACTTTCATCTTCACTTTTTAAATATAAATCAACTAACCTCGTTTGACTTTTGTAATGAATTCGTCGACAACAGACACAAGAAAAATTTGGTTTCTCACCTGCAATTACCTTAAACTTTATTATTTCTTGTACAAAGTTTTCAATATTTACATGCCCAACATTTTCTAATACATTTCCTTCTGTAATTATATCACCTTCTGCATTATCTTCCTCGGGACCAAAATAACTTACCTCAATTTCTGCACAAATCTTCTTAACATCTAATTCACATCCATACAAAAGAGCACTATTTAACTGTTTAAGTTTAAGTGCTGGACTTTTTGCATAGTACAACTTTCTCACTAATTTTCTCATTTTAGTGTGATGCACTGCTAACATCCGGAAGTGATGAAATACACTCTGACATATTTTTTTAGAGAGACAAGCCAGAGAATGGCCTTGCAGACCTATCTTCTCACGCACTCTGCATTCATCTAATTCTTGCAACATTTTAATTTTTTTCTTTAGACTTTCTTTAGTGTACTTACGTAAGAAATTGCGAAAGAAATTAATTGAATCCTGTCGTACACTACAAATGCTACTACAATTCCAACTGTAAACAGGAGCATTAGGACGTCCCTGTAAAGCTTCTCTAACCATAACATCTTCTGCATTTCTAACCACAATTTTCTCTTTCTCAATAACACAACCATCCTTCACCTCATACGCTCGACCAGTGGTGTCAACTGCATGCAACAGATCGTTACTTTGAAAGTAACTCTCTTCATTAAAAAATGGCTCAGAAGTTGAAGTATGCATCCACTTCCCAGAAAACACTTTACAAAAATTACTCCTATTTATATGTCTCTTCCATTACTTTTACTTTTGAAAACTCGAATCGCCTTATTTAAAATATTTATTCTATTAAGTATTAAAATAAATAACTTTCGTTTTGTCTCAAATGCGCGCTCAACAAAAGCCTCTATGCATAGTTTTTTTTTAAGAAAAACAGATCTTTTTTTAGAAACTTTTTCCTTTTGTAATAAATTCGCAACGACTCTGTTGTAAAACATACGCTTCCTGATTTGGCTAAATTGATTGGTCCGGGTTTTACTGTACTGACTTTCATCTTTCCTATTTGCAGTAATATTAGTTTGTTTAACTCCAGATGTCTTTTTAGATGATGAAATCGTTTTCTCCTTCTGAACTTCAATAGTTACATTTTTCCTCCCCAAAATACTTTTCACAAACTTTTTAGTTTGCTTACCAGGAGTACTCTTCTTTGTAACCGTCCTCTCAGTCTTTGAAAATAATTCTGTAGTTTTCTTCTTTAAACTGTACGTCCGCTTGTAGAATTTCTTTTTTTCAATTCTGGTCGGCATCTTAATTTAAAATTTTGATGAGATTGTGAACCTGTAAGACACAAAAATAACAAATATTATAGTTCAGTACTACCATATACCGTACAAATTAAAACCACACATTCATTTTTTAATAAAATACACATAATAACAGAAAATCTCTGAACAAAGTAGTAAATCCTGTAGTGAATGTTCCTTGTAAATTTATCACACTATATATTTCTTTAAACTTCATAGACAATTTAAAAAAATTTTTTAAAAGCATACAAACAGTACACTTTTTTCAAAAACTATCGGTCATCATAAGTGTTTTAATCTTTTTTTCTACGATCTCTTTTACACTTCATGAGAACATATCCTATCACTCTCATGAAGCACTTCATCGACGAATATATCAAGAAAACTGTCATCACGAATGCTTTGCTATCATTTTTTTTTATTCATTCAAAACTTCATAATTTAAAAGAACTTCCAACATTAATTCATCAGGGACTTCTTCAAGTCCATTGTCCTCATCTTCTTCTATCAGCTCTAAATAGGCTGAATCTAAGGAAATGTCCATAAAATAATAATTTTCATCATCTTCCTCTTGAACAACCACGTCTAAAATTTCCTCCATCAGTTCATTAATGATGTCAAAATGAATTTCATTCTCTTCTGACCAATTCTCCATAGTTATTTTGATTAAATTCTTCTTTATCCTTTTAAAAAAATATAGACACTAAATTATATCTTTTTCCACAAGTGTATAACTAAAAACTACCTTTACTAATTTTTAAACTACAGATAATTTTATAATCTCTAACTTATTAACTCTATAATTTGTAAGATACCACATTCCTCTTCTTTTGAAAAAGAAATTGGCAATATAACTCTAAACATTGACACTTTGTTTTTTTAAAATTAAATAATTACTGTTGATAAAAGACATTTCACTGTAAAATTTATTTTTAGATTTTCTACATATTTGAAATATTTATTACCTCTACAATAATTTTTAGAGACCCATTTCTTTTATTTCATCACTACAAAGTGCAATATAAATATATGCACTCTAAAGAAAAGAATCACACTATACAAACCATTTAATTCACTTTACAGATTACTACTTCCCACAGAGACAGTTCCATTTATATTACAACAGTATACTCACCATGTCAATCTCTTACCATATGCAAAATATCATACTTACCATGAACAACCACCTCATAATAAAACTCTACATTAATATTTAAAAAACTGCCTATACATAGTATATTCACAGATATACAGGAAAATAAGCATTACATTTCGATCCATATCATAATACCTCTTTTCATATACCCTTCCTAAACTAAAAGACCAGAGACCTTCTTCCACTTATTAAAATATAATATACTTCCTTATAAGAGTGTACAATGTTTTTTTCCAACTATATTCATTTTTCTTCAACTATAGCGTTTGTATTCCATGTACTACTGACAATACCAATTACTGTGTTTTTTGCAATTTCTGTACTCATGTTACATAATGATTTGCCTTTAAAACAGTACATTTCCAAATAAACATTTCAAATATTCACGGTTTCTCTTTTAATCCATAATCTCAACTGAAATGATTTCATATTGAAAAACTATTCATGGGTTCCACATACCCTTAACTGTAGACACGGAGGACCTTATTTATGAAGACCTTCCGCCGCCGGTGCCTCATTTTTTAAAATAAGAAAAAGTAATGCACCGGTGGCGCAAGGCCTTCGTAAATAAAGTCCTGAATGTTTTCTTTTCTCGACCTCACTTACTGATACTAGAACCTGCAAGCCAATTACGGCCCGTGAACTCTTTCTTAGTAGGTCGCGCACCGTAAAGACAGTTATACCACTGTTAACATTTTTTTTTACTGTTACCAAGCACCGACATAGTTCCGCTTCACTCAGAGTTAATCACTGCTCCCACGCTTCTACAGGCCAGACGCTATGTCGTATTTCTCTCCTTATCACCCTTTCATCTCCACAATAACAAACAGTTCGCCGCCAGCCACCAGAGAACAGACTCAGATGCAGAGGCACCAAAGAGTGAAATACGACATACCCTCTGCTCTGAGAAGGCAACCAAGCTTAAAAATACCAATGCAATTATATATTTATTTTTTTGAAAACGTTCCAATCACTTTAATAGGACTATCTGTGTGTGCCTCCACAGCAAACTTCCTCAGGCCGGATTGAAGGCAAACACACAGACAATAAGATAACACAGGGCAACGGAGATGCAAAACAGAAGGGACATGAAGATTGAGTCAAACAGCAGAACTAAGAGAGATATTTTTATGCTCCGTTTCCAACCTCAATGTACGAACACATTTACTACACAAATCTCTATACAACCTCATGGTCAAAACTTTTCATTTTATTTCACTCGACCACCTCCCTCACGAACGACCAGAAACCGCACTATAATTTTGACGTCTAACAGAAACTTTGTGAATACCTTAATCATTACCACTTTAACCCCTTTCCCCGACCCTCTCGCCCCACCCCCACCAGTGCAGGCCACGGCCACCAACCAGCCTGAAATATTGTCCACTGACAAAAAGTTTACCAATTCATTAACCATTACCCTTTTTTCACAACGGTATCACTAGTAATTTACCATTTCTCTCTCTTTCTGCATTGTCTGTGTCTCTGCTAATATTATTTCTTCATATCCTCAACAACTTCTCTCATTATATATAAACGCTTCAAAATTACAAAAATAATTACTCTATATTAAAAATATTTTTTACTGCGTATTCAACATTTAAATGGAAGAAATTACTTTTACAAATACAACACATTACGACAGCCATAAATTAGTTTTCACATGGAAAATCAATGATTGTTTCTGATTAAACTATATTATACGATACATGACAAAACAAACAGTTACGCACTTACCTTTACCAATGCTTTGAACGATGTACAACAGTGAAAGTCACAAAACAGATATTCGTTAGCGGAACTCTGAATATTGCTTCTATCACTGCAACCAAAATTCAATGGCACAGATATCCAGTCAATACACACTCATATAACTCTCTTCAACCAATCACATTTCCTGACGCAAAATTGTAAAATCAAATTTACATTTCAATTGGTTGTCCTTCACAATATTTTCAGACTCACGTGAGAGACACCCATCACCAACTGCCATCTCCGGCTGTTTCCATGGTAACACCTCATTCTGCACCTTGCTGAAGGAACAGGTCAAAAGTTCATGTCTCAACGTTGTACAGCAAACTAAGAAGACTGTTTTCCCTCCAGAAACACCTGCCAATCCACAACTCAGTTACATGTCTTTTTTTCACACCCAATAATACTTTTCGTTTAACATAAACATTAACATGCAACGTACTCTTCAATCTCCACTTATTATAATCAACCAATCATTTTTATTTTATTAACCACACCCAGCCTCTTCCTTTTTTTTATTTAGAATTTAAACTTGTAACTACCATTCCACTTCCAGAACCGATCGGACGATGACTACAAATCCATTAAAAATGAAGGTCTGGCTAATAGGACACAGTTATATTCACTGGAGTGAAAAATATGCACTAAGGAGACGAATTTGCAACCTCGGCTTACCAAATGTACACATAACATGGATTGCCAAAATAGGATTGAAATGTCACCAATTGATTCCATTGGTGAAAACTTTTATGCATCTCCCAGAACCAGACCTTATAATTGTGCACTGTGGTGGGAACGATCTAGGCACAATCACTCGGGTAGGTCTGGAAATGCTTTTAAAAGACAACTTTCGACAATTGATGACACTTTTTTCTCGATCTGCCTTGGTATATTCCAATATATGCCAAAGACAGAAATGGAATTGGTCCAATCAACATTGTGCACAATTTGAGAAAGCAAGGAGACATGTAAATACATCTGTTTCTGTGTTCCTCAGAGATTATAGCATGGGTTCTATTTACCACAACAACTTGCGATACCACATGCAAGACGTCTATAGGAGAGACGGTGTTCATTTCACGAATGAGGGAAACACAATCTTCCTCTGCAACATCAGGCTCTGCATCGGTACTTACCTATAAATGCAGAAAACACTCAATTAACACAAGGGCTCTTTTCAAAGCCACTTTATATCTAAGCACTCAAACTTCTAATTTATCTCCATTTTCACACTCTTGTGAATAGGTGTGCGCGACCGGGTGCGCGCACCCCGTTATTTTTTTCCGGGAAAAAAAATATATTTTTTCGCGTTTAAGGGCCTTACTACACACCCCGAGAAAACCTACGCAGCAAGACAATCTCTACCTTCTCCCCTTTCCATGTTTCAACGCTATGAAATGAACAATATATTTACTCGCAGTGACAAAATGGCGGACAAAACTTCCTGATTTCCTTCGAATCGAACGTTAACAGACGTCACGAAGCAAAAAAAAAATCCGCTCACGCGCAGCCGCTTGGGTGCGCGCGCGTGTGCGCGCCTATAGATATATAATTGACTTTAACTTTAATTTTCTGAACAACTACTGAACGGATTTACACCATTCCAAAAAAAGCGTAGTCTGCGAACAGGACTCTACAGTTTTGCCAAATTTCTTATAAATCCATTCCGCCGTTCGACCTGTAGCCGAGTCTAAAGGTCCTATGGAAAATAACATGGAGAAAACACGTTTTGGGACCCCCCTTTTATCTCAGCCCCCACTTCACCAATCCCCCCCAAACTTTCAGGAAATGAGCGCAGCGGACCGAGCCATCTTCTTTGAGAAATTCACAAAGATTCATCCACCAGGGCCAAAGTTATTCCAAATAGAATGTTGAGGATTTCCTATGGAAAACAATCCTAACTATAACTACCTACTGGCGACCGCCAGTAGGTAATATATATTCACTGAAAAAACCATAGGTTTGACACCAGTTATAGTTAGCTGGAAATTTTACTGACATAAAACCAATGAAATTCCACGTTATAGTTAGTTGGACTCACTATAACTTGCGCGTGTAATGCACTGCTGATGACATTACATATTACATCACTCATGACATGGTCAGTGACATCACTCATGACATCACTGATGACAGACCTCCTTTAAGTGTAATGTGTAATTGGGGGAATATTCATATTTGACTCCAATCTCCGGATTAGCGGATCTAGATATATTGCAAACAACAGCGGGGAGCATGGGCAACCCTGCCTTGTGCCCCTATTAATTTTTACTTTATCCGTTAAACCCGCATTGATTCTAATTGCCGCTACTGGATCTCTATACAGTGTCTTTATCGCTGTCAAAAAGCCATTACCAAATCCCATTTTTCCCAAAACACTCCACACATATACCCATGATACACGGTCGAAAGCTTTTTCCGCATCCAGTAATAATACCGCGAATGGGTCCCCGCTAGCCTCTGTTTTGTCCATAAGGGTAATTAGCTTCCTTACGTGGTGCGTAGTCCCCCGTCCCGGTATAAAACCATGTTGGGTGGTGGTAACTAGAGGTGTTATTACACTGGCGAATCTTATTGCCAGTGCCTTTGAGTATATCTTTGTGTCTGTGTTCATGAGAGTAATTGGTCTGTATGACCCAGGATCTGTTGGTGTTTCCCTTTCTTAAGGATGACCACAATTTCAGCCTCAGACCAGGTGTTTGGTATTGAGCATCCCTTCTGTGCTTGTTTCATAATATAAAGCATATCTCCTCCTAACTCCTCCCAAAACACCTTATAGAACTCTAACGGGATTTTATCTGGACTGGCCGCCTTTCCTGATGATAAACTCTTCATAGCTGCTTTTACCTCCTCTAAGTCTAACGAGTTATCGACCCTCTGCTTCTCTGTTTCATCCAACTGCCTCCCCTCGTAGTAGTTCAAATACTCCATTATGTCTTCAGGATCTTTTATTTCGCTTTCAGAGTATAAATTCGTATAAAAGTTCCTGAAGACTTCCCTTATTTGTTGTACATTGGTTACAATCACCCCTGAGCTGTCTTTTATTGCTTTTATCTCACCAAAAGATGCCTTCTGTCTAGTTCTGGCTGCTAACATTTTGCCAACTCTTTCATTCATCTCATAACAATTCTCTATATTCACTGTATATTGTTTAGCTGCCCTCTCTGCTATATATTCTTCTGCTTCCATTCGTAATTTTACAAGTTTAATGTATGCAGAATCCGTTGGAGCTCCATTACCAGTTTGATCTGTCCTATTGTTTAATTCCTCCTCTGCCAACAATAGTTCCCTCCTTACCCTATCGCTTCTTTCTTTCTCCTGTTTCCTTCTCCTAGCCCCGAAGCTGATGGTCTCACCCCTCACTCCGGCCTTAAAACAATCCCACACTATCCCTACGGGTGCTGTATGCCTATTTATATTCAAGAATTCAGTTATCCATCTCTTCATATGTTGAATATATGCATCCTCCACTAACAATGCCTTTTCAAATGTCCACTCCGAGACCTTCCTTACCGCTGTCATTCCCTTTAAAGTGGCGATAAGAGGGTTATGGTCCGATAACATCCTTGGTATTCTTTCAATGTCTGCCCCATCGATGCCTTGACTACTGATTAAAAAATAATCTAGTCTCACGCTTATTCTATGGGGTGCTGAGTAATATGTAAAGCCATCTTGTCCTGGCTTAAGGGTATCCCATACATCAAGTAATCCATTATTTCTTGCTAAATTATAAATTGCTTTAAAAACTCTTTTCTTCCTTCCCTTATATTTGACTGGGGGTCCTAGCCCCAACCCCAATCCCCCTGCTCCATTGATATTAAAATCTCCGCCTATCAGTATAAATGGAGCCCAGGTCGCCAACTCGATGTCGATTTCTTCAAAAATCTCCGGATCGTCTCCTGTAGATCCGTAAATAGAACCAAGGGTAACCCATGTTTCTCCAACCAGACATTCTATTAAAGCCCATCTACCCCAAGCATCCTCCCATTTTTTTCTAGTAGTGATATCTCTTTGCTTTGCCATCACAGCAACCCCCCTATTCCTGGTTCCCTGCCTAGAGTGTGCTATGACAGTGAGGCCTAACTGGTCTAGCAGCCTAATTTCGGACAACTGTATGTGAGTCTCTTGGAGTATTAAAAAGTCTAATCTTAGATTTTTGATCAAGACTGCTACCTTCTGTCTTTTTACCTTATCGTTAAGACCACACACGTTCCACGTCATTATTCGAATACTCATCCTGGATTTTTGACAAGTATAACCATAATTTTGTTCATTTAAAAAAAAAACATACTGCACATTGTGACCACGGCTTTATACAACACAAATATTTCTTCCATTTTGTTAATCCTCTTGTTCCATAATGTTTCCTGTATTCTATATTTCCAATTTGCTCTGTGTTCCTTGCCCCCCCCGTGTCCCCCACCCTGGCCCCCCACCCCGACTAACCCACCCTCCCTACAGACAAATAGGTCCGAGGGACCTATGTGTGACAGCTGTGTCTGCTTGGGCCCGCGCCCCCCCCCACTCCTATTGTCTTCCTGCCTATTGGCAAAAAGATTGCACACTTATTAATACCTATCTACAAAATTACATAGCAGTACAGTACAAATCTCTGTTCTTGTGCTTCTACTCTAATTCCAAAATCCAAACTTTATATCCTGCTGCCTTTAGCCAGCAAGTCTACCACTAGTTCCCTATCAGCCTGTGCCTGAGAGTGTGTGATTCTGTGAATTCCTTTCCTTGAGTCATGCCAAAAATTCAGCCGCTCTGATCTCAGAATGGAAAATTTTAAATTGGCCATCTTTTACGACCTTCAGTCTACTGGGGAACAATAGGTATGCCTCACAACCAATTCTCTGAAACGGTGCTATTAGTTACCGCAGTCTCCACCTACGCTCTACCGTTGTGTGGCAAAAGTCTGGTCTAGCAAAAAACTCTACCTCCTGGTATCTACATTTTGCCTGTGGCCTTGCTTCGGCCATTATCTCTTCTCTCAATAAATAGTTGCCCACATAGATTAAGATTGCTCTAGGCTTTTTTGAGCCATCCCCCTTCCTCTGTATAAATGGGAATCTGTGAGCACGCTGAATCTCTGATTCCCAATCCCAGCCTTTTATATCTGGGAGAGCTTCCTTGAGAAGTTCTATTGTATAAGCTCTGACGTCCTGTCCCTCTCTTCCTTCCGGAATGCCTAGAAGTCTGACATTATTTCTCCTCTGCCTATTCTCGAAATCTTCGAGCTTCCATAATACATCACTGTTAGTCTTCTCTTGATCTTGTCTAAATTCCTTCCAGCCCTTCATTTCATCCTCCAGGGCCCCAGTTCTTTCTTCGACCTCTGTAACTCTCCCTGCCAAATCTGTGCATGCTTTATTTACTTTTCGAAGGGAACTTTGTATTTTTTTGCTTTCCCTTCTGGCTCTCTGACTCTCTACCCTTGCCTCAGTTTGAATTTGTTTAAGCATTGAAAACATCATTTCAAACCCCATAGGTGAGTTTTGACGTTGAGGTTGCCCCTGACTATGGGTCTGAGTTTCCGATTGGCCTTGCCTAGCTCTCTCCTCGTTCGCCCGTAAAGAGCCCATAGTTTCATCTAGGCCCCCAACACCCTCTTTATACATCTGAGATGTAGCTGCATAGTCCCAGTCGAGTCTCTTTGCGACATTAATAGCTGCTGGGCTTATAGATCCTTTTGTTCTTCTCCTTTTTTTAGTCAAGACTTTAGATTTGCGTTTTGCAGCTAGATCTTGGTCAGAAGCCTCTCTAGAACCAGATGTAGATATGGTCTCTGTTACTAGTCCTGACAATGTCTGATCACTCTCCAAGTCGGCAATAGAGGAGTCCTCTGACTCACCTCCCCCCCCCCGACCGCCCCCACCTCTTCTCCTTCCTCCTCACCCTCATTAACAGAGAAAAAACATTCATCAGTAGGGGAACCAGTTAGAGTTATCACAGCCTTAGGGTCGATGTTAATCATGTTATTCATATTATTATTACCATTTCCATTTCCATCTCTCCCCATATCAGGGTGTTTACTCATATTAGTCTCGTTACTATCCCCCCCTGTAGCAACAAACAGATTAGGAGCGTTAGCACTGTTTTGTTCCTCCCTTAGTGCCTCTGTTAATGCCTCTGTTAGACCCAAAATGTTATCTGATCCCGGGTTTGGAGGTGAAGTACTCTCCTCAGCATGCTGTAAAATGCTGCCATTCTCTATAATGCCAAGGTCGACATCTATATTGTTTGGAACATTATTCACATTTCTAACATTGCCAGTATCAGTTGTCATTTCACCCTCCTTTCCATGCCTCTGTTTATCCTGCCCAGAAGGGTTCTCCTCTTTCTCCTGTAACAGACCTCCTTGTGGCGGTTCAGTATCTCTGTAAGCCTTCTTGTTTGGAATTCCCAAATTATCAGTCTCTGTTGAAAAGCTAGCTGCTAACAAATTACTGTATGGCTGAGATACCCGCCACCCCCTCTCAACACAATCCCCAATGATGGGAAACCGGAAACGTTCCGGACTTTTTGGAAGACGGGAGGGAGTGACCCTCCCGGCCGTATTTATTAAAATATGAAACAAAATTAAAAACGTTAAAATAACAGTTTCATATTAATGTACAATTTCATTTCCACATTTGCGATGTTTGGCTAACCTTAACATATTCTCTAATACAAAGGTTCTCCTAGCCGATCTAACATCCTACAAACTTTAAATTGAAATTGTACATCCTAACGTTTAAGGGCCAACGGCAAGGTCATAACCGGTGTCAAGATCCCTAAACCAGACATATCCCCCTCACTTGTGAGGGGCGACCGCACAGAGGCGTACCTCAAGTGCATTTACCAATTTCCCTTGACTTGACGGGGGCCCCAACAAACTCGACGCCATTTAAAGGTCGTCCGAGGACTCGTGTGAGGTATCTAGAAGGTAGCGTAGACCCCCTCCCAAACCCCACACAATTTACCACATCTGCCGTCGCAGATGACCTGGCCCCAGGAAATTCCCCAGGAGGGGGCTGTAGCCCCTCCTACCCAGGAAGGGGCCTTGACCGCCTTTCCTTTCCTTTCGGCGGCCCATCCTTAGACGGGACCGCCTCCCCGTTGAGGGGCCAATGGCCACCTCCCTCGAGCGCTCCCATCCGTAATGGGTGACGCCCACCCCTAGGGATCTTCCAATTACTGCTCACCGATCATGACCTTACCGCCACAGGCCGGATAGTTGACCGGCTATCCGGACCCCCCACAACACTCCTGCCTAAAGGTCATGTCATAAAGTCCTTAGCCAAGCTATCAGATCTCCTATGAGTAACTCGTTCCCCACCCGGGACAAATGAACACCATCCCCCAAATACATACCGTCCCCTTTAATACAACCATGCGAAATAGAATGCAGTGTATTTGAACGGAACAATCTACTCACTTTATTATTAATCTTCCTTACTGAATGATTCAGAGCAGAAACCGAAAGAGCCCCCCGCCACACTTTCCGTGGGATCATATGGGACCATGCAATTGTGCACCCTGGAACCCTTCTCGCTAACCAACTTACAGTGGAAAGCATCGCCTCAAGAAGAAGTCGTCTACCAGTGGTCACCAAATCGTTGCCCCCAAGATGTACTATGACTATAGACGGCGGTGACCTCGTCCGCCCTAACAAACCCTCGAAAAATGATCGAAACTGGTCAATACAGAGCCCGCCCTTTCCGTAGAAGGACACACTGTACCCGTATTCCCCAGCCACGTGAATCATGTCACCTGCTTTGAATACGTCCGTGGCACGCCTCACGTATGAGTGGCCCACGACCCACACCTCCTTTTTCACAGCCGGTGATGTCTGACCGCTGGCCCGGTGTTGGGTCGACTGCACAGTCCGCCCCACCTCGTAGGCTTGTGCAACTGAAAACCAAAGAAAAACAAGAAGCGTGAGTACATCATTACAGCTTCACAACATGTGCAACCGCACATACCTTTTATAACAGTTTGAGGACCAACGCCCCACACGTTTAATTTGTTCAACATTCAGACCCCTGGCTGTAGCCTCCGTAGCAGCCCCTATCCGAAAGGAATGGGTCCCAAACTCGCCGGGGTTCAAGCCCGCGGCAGAAATCGACATCGCAAGCACCCGCTGGAACTGAAACCTCGTCAGTGGGGTGGCGTCAGCGTGTCTCAACAAGGTCCCCCCCCCATGATGCCACCCTTTGCGCTAAATATTCCTCAACGCACCTCACCGGGCACATGGATGACCCGGGAATCCTTTGTATCAGTATGCAGTCCCCCATCGAACCCTGATCGGTCTTGGACTTGACAAACGAGCCAGTTATTGTCTCCCCCCTGACCTGAACGTGCTCTCAGCACAATCCCCCCAGGGTATCCTGTTTGTTCCTTGCCACTAGCTCGCTTACCCGCATAGCCCCATAGAATGCTAGCATAAAAGCGGCCCGGAATAACACTGTTTCATACTGGGATGAACAGGTTGCAGGCAGTACAGATAACAACAAAGCCAACCTATCCAGATCTATCGGGCGCCTTTCATCTACTCTGCGACCCTCAAGGCGTTGCCACCCACGTAGCGCCTTTTGCACAACGAAAGACGTAGTCGGGTCCTGGATCCCATGAGCCCTTGCCATAAAGGAAATGGCGGCCCGATGCCTCTGGGCCGTAGCCACCGATTTGCCTGCCTGATGTAAGGACAGCAGATAATTTACCACTAATTCTTCCTGCCCCCAAAGCTCCCTCCTAGCATCCCCCACAAAGGCCCAGTAGGATCGGAACGCCCCTTGGTGTGCCTTCCTCGTCCTGGGTGCTAAACTCAACCGGGTTGTCCCCCCCAGCTGCTCCCCTCCTGGGCCTCTTGCCTTTTCCTCCCGGAGCTGCTCCTGCCATAGGCCTCTTCGGTCCATTTTCCCCATCTCTATCCGCCATCCGCTTCTTCAGATCGGTCACTTCCTTCATGAGTACCCGAAGCATCTGATCGGTAGTCATTCGCTTTCCGGCTTTCTTAGGCATTCTCTGACAGAGTTTCTGTAAGACAAAGAGAAAGATTACCACACTCAAAAAATGGCACTTCGTTCCGTCTCGAGCTCACGTGCAGCGAGGAGGTGCAGCTTCAGAGCACAGGAACAAGAGGATGCTCTCTTGGCTTGTTGCTCCTTTTATCCGTCTTCAGGGCGGGAGTAAACCCGCCCTTGCCTGCCCCGAAGGGCGTGGCCGGCCGCGTCAGTGTCTAGGCCAGCCCACTCCAGGGCGGGAAAAGGCGCGCCCCGGCTACGCCGCTTCGGGCATACCAGCCGAGACTCGCCTCCCGCCCAAGATGGCTTCCCGGGGGGATCGTGGTACTCCGCCATACGTTCGGGGGGACCGAATGGTCGCCCCTTTCCATCTACTTCCCTCACGAGGGAGCCACGGTCAGGGTCTAAGCCCACGACTTCCACGGAATCTGGTTGGGCTATAGTGGTACCAGACATATGAGAGTTAATTGCGGAGACAGGAAAAAAAGTCTCTGAAACTAGTGGCTGTCTCAAATTCCCCTGTTCTGCCGCTTTTCCTTTATTTCCTTTGTTTAACAAAGCTGCCTTGCTTTTGTCTTTTTTTTTAGGTTTCTCCCCCACGCCGCTACCAGCCACCTTACTTCGTATTGAGCTCCTTCCTTGCTCGGCAGCGTGTGGATCCTCGCACTCCTCCTGGGTCCGCGTCAATTTCTTTGTACGGAGGTTAGCCGCCGGAGCATCAGACTCGCTCCAAGCAGCTTTCTCCTCCCTCAGAGCTCTTGAAATCTTCGGCGCCATTGAACGCCAAGTTGTGGACAAAGCAGCCGCTGAGCTCTGCTGCCGATATCGCTTCAGCCGCTGCCGATGCTGTTGTCTCCAGCTACTCGCCTTCACCATCAGCTGACGCGCATTAGCCAATGCCCGCGTCAGCGCTGCTTCCACTATCGAGAAGGTTAGTACCTCCGTTACTGCCTTCGTAAACAACCACATAGACTGCTCTTCTCCCCGTTTTTTTATCTCAGAATGAAGAATGATGAAGAGAGGTTATTCTGAAAGCCGCAGCATAGAACAAATGTATGCTATCGATAAACCGCCGTTTTGTAGTATCATTCTTCCTTCTTTAAGTTCGTAAGATCAGGAGCAGGGGAGCGGATAGGGAGCGCGTCCTCTCCCTACAGACTGTCAGCGGCAATTTTTTACTTATCCTGAAGATCAAAAGAAAGTGAATGCACTAAAAGTAACCTGCACGATATGCCATTCGGGGCTCTCAAGGGGAAATCCATATAGAAAATATTCCTTTTCTATACACACCATGCTGCGGCATGTTAAACAAAGGCACCCTGAGCATTATGCAAAAGCATCGACAAGAGCCCTGGCCACGCTATTACCATCAGAGGTGGCCAGCACATCTTCTGGTGGACGACCTGTATCTCCATCGAGTGCCGAGATGGACTTGAGACCATATCTTGCGAAGGTGCACATGAAATGCAACGAGTGTGGAGAAATTCTTTTGTACGAGAGCAGAGCCTCGTTCTTATTCAACTCAAAATTGAAAGTCATAAATGCCCCAAGAAAAGATACATTTCTTTACTTCATTTTCATAGTATTACATACTAAAAAATGTAGTAGCAACTTTAAAAAATCGAAAGCATCATAACACTTGTTTCCCAAAAAAAAAAAAAAAAAAGTTCTTTTCAGAACTACCTCTTTCTACCAAAACGTGCTCCAAGAGCATGTTATGAGATGTTTTTTCGCCGCTTTATTTTAGTGCGAGACCGGGTGCGCGCACCCTCCTATCGCGTACAGGACCTGACACTTGCATGTGAAGTCATGTGACTTCAAAACAACACTTCTAATTGGTTCTTGGTAGTTTCTATTCTGGAATTTACACGCAGCACTCCACCCACTTCCATCACTTTCTTTTCTACTCTCAAGAGAGAACAACGTTGAACATCTTCCCGAAGACTTTGCTGCAATGGCTACCGTTCCGCATTCATCTTCCGAATCTGAAGGAAATGAGCGACCACCTTTGACAAGAAAAACGGAGGCCACGCTATTACCATCATAAGTAATCAGCACATCTTCCGGTGGACGACCTGTATCTCCATCGAGTGCTGAAATGGACTTGAAACCATATCTGGCGAACGTGCACATGAAATGCACGAACTGTGGAAAACTTCTTGTATACGGAGAGCAAAGCTTTACTCTAATTAAACACAAAATTGAGAGTCATAAATGCTCCAAAAAAAGTTAAATTTCTTCACTTTATTTGGATAGTATGACATACTGAAAAATGTCCTAGCAACTTTAAGAAATCAAAAGCATCATAACACTTGTTTCCAAAAAAAAAAAAAAAAAGTTTTTCAGAACTACCTCTTTCTACCAAAACGTGCTCCAAGAGCATATTATGAGATGTTTTTTCGCCGCTTTATTTATGGCCGGGATGCCTATCACCCCCTCCCAACACAATCCCCAAGGATGGGAAGTCGGACACAGTTCTGAACTTTTGGAAGGCGGGAGGGAGTTACCCTCCCGGCCGTATTTATTAAAAATATGAAACAAAATTAAAACATTAAAATAACAGTTTCATATCATGTACAATTTTTCATTTATACATTTCACTGCAGTCACGTTTATTGGCTAACCTTAACAAATCTCTAATACAAAGGTTCTCCTAGCCGAGTCTAAACATCCTGCAAATGCATACTTTCTAAATAAAAATTGTACATCCTAACATTACGGGCCAACGGCAAGGTCGTAACCGGTGTCAGATCCCTACTACCAGAACTCCCCCATCACGGTGTGAGGGGCGGTCGCACAGAGGACTGTACCTCTGTGCCAACTTCCAATTTCCCTTGTCTTAGCGGGGGCCTTTATTTAACTCGACGCCATCTTAGTGGTCATCCGAGGACTCGTGTGAGGTGTCTAGAAGGTAGCGTGGACCCCCCTCCCACCCCACACTGTTCACCACATCCGCCGTCGCGGATATCCTGGCCCCGGGAAATTCTTAGGAGGGGCATCGAGCCGCCTCCTCCCCTGGGAGGGGCCTATGACCGCCTATGACCGCCTTCCCTTCGGCGACCCCATACTTAGTGGGTGCCGCCTCCCCGTGTGAGGGGCCAATGGCCGCCTCCCCCCGGGCGCTCCCATCCATAATGGGTGGCGCCCCCTCTAGGGATCTTGAAATTACTGCTCACCGATCATGACCTTACCGCCACAGGCCGGATAGTTGACCGGCTATCCGGACCCCCCACACTTCTACTAAAGGTCATGACTATACAAACCCCGTAACCATGCTACGAATTCTCCTATGAGTAAGACATTCCCCTCCCGGGACAAATGAACCCCGTCTTCGAGATACATGTTATCCCCCCGAATACATCCATGCGGAATACAGTGCAACTGTCCTGAACGAAACAATCTGCCCAGCTTGTTATTAACTTTCTTTACTGAATGATTCAAAGCTGACACAGAGAGGGCCCCCCGCCACACCTTCCTTGGAATCATGTGTGACCATGCTATCGTGCACACCGGAATCCTCTTTGCCAACCAGCTAACAGTGGATAGAACCCGCTCGAGGAGTACTCGCCGACCGAGCGCCAGCAAGTCATTGCCCCCCAGATGCACTATGATTATAGACGGCGGTGACCTTGTCCGCCCTAACAGTTCCTCGATAAAACACGGAAACCGGTCAATACAGAGCCCGCCCCTTCCATGGAAGGTCACCCTGTACCCGTATTCCCCAGCTGCGTGAATCATGTCACCTGCTTTGAATACGTCCGCGGCACGCCTCACGTATGAGTGGCCCACGACCCACACCACTCTTTCCTCAGCCGGTGATCTTTGACCGCTGGTTCCCAGGTGTCGGGTCGACTGCACAGTCCGCCCCGCCTCGCAAGCTCGCGAAACTGTAAACCAAACAAAAGACAAGAAGCGTGAGTGCATGACATTAGCTTCACAACATGTGCAACCGCACATACCTTTTATAACAGTTCGAGGACCATCGTCCCAATTGTTTCACCATTTCCACACTTTGACCCCTGGCTGTAGCTTCTGTAGCAGCCCCTATCCTGAAGGAATGGGTCCCAAAATCGCTCGGGTCCAAGCCCGCTGCCGCGATTGCCAAAGTTAACACCCGCTGGAACTGAAACCTTGTCAGTGGGGTGGCGTCGGTGTGTCTCAGCAAGCTTCCCCCCCATGCTGCCGCCCTTTGCGCCAGGTATTCCTCAACGCACTGCACCGGGCACATAGGGGACCCTCGCATGCGCTGGACCACAATACTGTCCCCCATCGCACTCTGGTCGGTTTTAGACCTGGCTATTGTGATTACCATTGAATCACCCTTGATCTGAACGTGTTCCCGACATAGACCTACCCCCAAATCCTTCTTATTTCTTGCCACCAGCTCGCTCACCCGCATAGCCCCATGGAATGCTAATGCGAAAGCGGCCCGGAACAGCACTGCTTCGGACTGGGAGGAACATGTCGCGGGGAGCACTGACATCAACAGGGACAATCTTTCTAAGCCAATCGGGTGCCTCTCATCTACTTTATGACCCTCGAGGCATTGCCACCCTCGTAGTGCCTTCTTAACCAAAAAGGACGATGTAGGGTCCTTAATGCCGTAAGCCTGCGCCATGAATGCAATGGCGGCCCGGCGCCTATTGGCCGTCGCTGCTGATCGGCCTGCCTTGTGAAGTGCTACTAAAAACTTCAGCACATACTCCTCCTCTCCCCACTTATCCCCTCCTGCTGGACCCAAAAATGCACAATAGGAACGAAACGCTCCTTCGTACGCCTTCCTTGTCCTGGGGGCTAAGCTGGCTCCCACGAGGTCCTGTAATCCGGGGCACCGAGTGACCAGAGAGTTTCGGGAAATGGTGCCGCCACTAGATCCGCAGAAGGTAGATAACCCCTGAAAGCCTGCATGTGGGAACGAGAGAGTGCATCAGCCGCCTGGTTCAGTACACCCGGCACATGCTTTGCCCTAAACTGAACGTTCAGTCTCATGCACAGTAGTACAATTTCCTTCAACAATCTCAGAATCAACTTGCAGCGTGCTGCCTGGTTATTTATGCATTCAACCACGGTCATGTTATCGGACCAAAATACCACAGACCGATCACGGAAATCGTCCGGCCATTCCTTCAGGGCCACAAAAATGGGGAACAATTCAAGAAACCCAATGTTACCTGTTAGCCCACTGGTGTGCCACCACGTCGGCCATGTCTGCGCCGACCATCGATTACCAAAGATGGCGCCAAATCCCACGCTCCCTGCCGAGTCGGTCCACAAACCCAGCTCGTCCGAGGACGCTGGTGGTTTGCTCCATACCACTCGACCGTTGAAATCCGCCAGAAATGCCAACCATATGCGCATATCCTGGCGAACCTCTGCAGACAGTCTTGTGCGGTGGTGTCCTTCTTTGAGACCGACCATGGCTTGTGCAATAGAGCGGGAAAAGGGGCGGGCCATTGGTATCACTCTGAGGGCGAAGTTAAGCTGGCCCACCGCTTTCTGCAACTGATGGAGCGTTACCTTTTCTTTGCTAATGCATAATTCTAGCGAGGCCCTAAATCTCATAACTTTGTCACTGGGCAAACGGAAGCATCCCTCCACTGAATCGAGCTCGATTCCAAGAAACTCGAGTGAAGTAGATGGCCCCACGGTTTTCCCTGGTGCCAATGGCACGCCGAATCGTTTCATGAGATTGCAAAATTCAAGTAAAGCCTGTGCACATTCCGTGTCCCCGGCTGGCCCCAAGAACAAGAAATCATCTAGGTAATGCATAACCTGCGTATAGCCCGTAGCTCTGGTGAACGCCCATTGCAGAAAACAGCTGAATTTCTCAAAATAAGCACAAGAGATGGAGCAACCCATTGGCATACATCTATCCATGTAATAGCGTCCTTGAAACACAAAACCCAACAGACGCTGATCCTGAGGATGTACCGGGAGCAACCAGAATGCTGACTCAATATCCGATTTAGCCATCAGCGCTCCGGGCCCCAGGCGATTCAACATGGCGACGGCCTCATCAAAGGATGCGTACCGTACCGAACAGACTCCTGGATCAATCGCATCATTTACTGAAAGACCCCTAGGAGCCGACAAGTTATGAATTAACCTAAACTCACCTGGGTCCTTCTTGGGGACCACTCCCAACGGTGAACAAATGAAATTAGGAACAGGCGGGTGCCTATATGGGCCGGCGACCCGGCCCCGGGCAACTTCCTTCGCAATCTTGCTTTCTACCACCATCGGGTGCTGCTGAACGGACAGTTGATTTCTGCACAGTGAGTCCCCCCGAAAATCCCCCGCTGGGATGTGGAAACCATACGAAAAGCCGTCCCGTAACACCCCAGCGGAGACATGATCAGGGTATTCGTTTAGCCTGGGGATCATTGCCATGATATCTACGGGGGTAGGTAGTGGTACCCCTTGGCCGATATTAGACCTGTTTGGTACCTCCTCTACCCCCGGTATCCCCATTCTTGGCTCTGCACGAACTCTCCGGGTGTGAAGAATGTCCAAAACCTGCACACTCATGCCTGAACTTACATGTCCCATGTGGCCTGGTGCACTTGCCTCTGTTAAAATTCCAGCAAACTCCTTTTCTACCCCCATTCCCACTACTCCTGGGTTGGTGATCACCTGTGGGGTTTGCTCGAAAGGGCGCCGCCGATTAATGGCAGGAAGGCACCGACCCATACTCACCAAGCGAGGACGACTTTGTCGTGCCCGGCAAGAGCTGCTTCTGCCAAGAGACGGAGTCGAGACAGTCCCACGTCAGAGACGAATCGTGCTCCTTGGCCTTACGAAACTTACTATCATAACCCCTCCATAGATCACCTTCATATGTTTCATAGAAATCCATTATACGTGTCTGGTAACAGGCTAATTCAGTCATAATCTCTAGCTTACGTTCACCCATAATAGCAGTAAACATCCCAAAGGCCTTGGCCCAATTAGAGATCGTCTCATCCACCCTGAAGCCCGCCATTTTTGCGCGCCACACACTCGGATGCAACAAATCCTTCTGAGCCTTAACATACTCAATCTCGTGATGATCCGTCAGGAGCGAAAACATATTTACATATTTATCAGCCCAAATCATCTCTTTCGTGGCCAGAGGAATATGCTGAACTACTTTCTCCCTCCTTGAGGGCAAAGACCCCCCATTTGCCATTGGCAATGGCTGCTTACCAGACTCCATAGCTGGTCCTGCTGATTTTCCACCGCCAGCCGCTGGTTCTTCTGAGGGAATCTGTGAGGGGACAAGAGGGACATTCGCCTTCGCAGCATCTCGCGATTGCCGCAACTGCTTCATTAGTAACCTAGCCTCTTTGGCCGTGTCTCCGGGCGCCGCTGCACCCTCGGTATTCTTTCCAAGCCATGCGGCCAACTGGGCGGCCAACTCAGGAGGCATTTCCTCCTCGCTGGTGGGCGTAACTACAACCGGAATCGGCTGACCTGCATCCGGGATCGGTACAGGTACCGGGGCCTCAACTGGACTAACCGGGCTTACCGGGGGTGACTCGGGAACTGGGGACTCCCCCCCTGCCGCCCTATTCCTGTCCCTTTTACCTCTCCCTGCGGGTACTACTCCCGGCAATGCTGGTCCGATGACCTTCTTCGGTCTGCCCGTATTATTCATTGCCGCCATTTGCTTTTTCATGTTCGCCATGTCCTTCACCAGCATGAGGAGCATCTGCTCCGTCCCTGCCTTCTTTCCGACCTTCTTGCCAGGCATCGTTGTCAGAGACTCGACCCTTGCTGCTTAGCTGCTCGACGAGGTCCTGGATCCAGAGGTCCGCAGACGCTGGGAGAGAAGGCTCCTGGAAGAGAAACACAAAAATTACAAGTTCTCAAAATTGCTCCTTGTTCCGTCTAGGGCTCACGTGCAACGAGAGGGTGCAGCTTCCAAGCACAGGAACAAGAGGATGCTTCTCTGGATTGTTGCTCCTTTTATTCCTCTTCGGGAGGGCGTGTACCCTCCTCTGGTACGCCTACGGGGCGTGACCAATGGTGTAGGTGTCTAGGACAACCCCTTCTTGGGCGGGAAAAGGCGCGCCCCGGCTACGCCGCTTCGGGCATACCAGCCGAGACACCCCCCCCGCCCAAAATGGTTTCCCGGGGGGATCCGGGCACCCTGAATTGAATTGAATGGAGATTTATAATGCGCAAGAACAATAACCCGCAGGTATCAAGGCGCCTAACAAAATGATCAGAGAATGATCAGAGAATGAGACAGAAAACCTTACATATATGCTTGCCGAAAGAGAAGAGTATTTAAAGCAGTGCGGACGTTCTGTAAAGACGGGAGAGATCTCAGGTCCAGGGGAAGGTCATTCCACCACTTAGGAGCTAGAGTGGAGAAGGCTCTGCCACCCCATCTAGCTCTTCGTACACGGGGGGCTGTCAGACGCAATTTCCCAGAGGAACGCAGGTTCCTTCCGGGGATATAGTGGGAAATGATGGACCCAATTCCAGTGTCGCTATTTTTGGCGATGGCTCTGTAGGTCATGCATAGAACTTTGAACCGGATTCGATGTTCCACCGGCAGCCAATGCAGCGTTTTCCTGGCTGCAGTGGCCGAAGAGCGTCTGGGAATATCCAGAACGAATCTGGCTATGGCGTTTTGGACTACCTGTAAGCGCTGCAGGTGGCTCTTGTTAAGCCCAGCATACAGTGCATTACAGTAGTCCAAACGAGAACCAATGAGTGCAACGGCTATTTGTTTTCTTGCCTGCAAGGAGAGATATTTCCTGATCCTTCGTAGGGTGTGAATCAAACCCCAGCAGGTGGAGACGGTTCTGCTCACCTGGCTGCCCAAATCAAGGGCAGGGTCTATCAACACCCCGAGATTCTTGGCAGATGTTGTAGGGGAAGGGCATATTACTAGTGAGTCGGGCCACCAGTTGGCTGACCAGATGTTTTCTTTCCCCCCAAACACCATCACCTCAGTCTTCTCTCCATTCAGTTTAAGAGAGTTCTGAATCATCCAATGGCCAACCGCCTCCATACAAGATCTAAACTTGGAGGCGATTAGTACATCTGAATGGGGGAGAGAGACGAGGATTTGGGTGTTGTCTGCGTAAGAGACTACCTCCATCCCGAAAGATCTTATTAATTTGGCTAGTGGGGTCACATAGATGTTGAAAAGGGTCGGGCTGAGTGCTGACCCTTGAGGGACCCCACATAGCACTGGTCGGGATGGAGATAGGAACTCCCCCAGCTTGACTCTTTGTTCCCTCCCCGTGAGGAAAGAGGTCAAAAGATCCAGAGCTGTGTTCTTCACCCCCACCTCCCTCAGCCGAGATGTAAGTACTGAGGGGGAGAGGGTATCGAAAGCCGCAGTTAGATCAAGCAGGACCAGGAGGGAGGTCTGGCCCTCATCAACTGTCGTGCGGATCTTATCGAGCACGATGGTGAGGGCTGACTCGGTGCTGAATTCTCTCCTAAATCCATGCTGGGAGGAGTCTAGGCATCCCGAGCTTTCCACAAAAACAGCGAGATGCTTGTTAAGATGTGCCTCAAGCATCTTCGCTGGGGCAGGGAGCAGTGAGATAGGCCGGAAGTTTTTTAGGACCCCCGGATCCAGGGAGGCCTTTTTCAACAGGGGTTTTACTACCGCCTTCTTCCATTCTATAGGGAAAATACCGTCTCTAATGGCTGGATTCATTACCTCTAGCAGCGGTGGCAGGAGGGTCTCCCTACACTGCTTGATGACTTTCAGTGGGCAGGTATCCAGGGGAGAACCAGACTTGGTTTTATTTAGCAGTAACTCAAGATCTTGCAAGACCAGCGGGGGAAAAGAGTCCAGGGTGCATGATGGGGAGATGTCTGTGGTAATCAAACTCATCTCTACCCCTGATGTAGATGCACTGATACAGGCTCTTTGTTCCTCGAGGGCCAGGTGAATATCCTGAATTTTAGTGTGGAAGAAGGAGGCAATCTTATCACATAGGTCCTGCGAAGGAATGACAGGGTCAGGGGCTTGCAGTTTGACTAAAGAGTCCACAGTTTTAAAGAGCTCCTTCGGGGAGGAGAGCGAGGTGGTCACGGTAACAAAGTATTCTTGTTTAGCCTGCACAATTTCAGCTTTGTATTTTTTAACAAGGAGTTTATGAGCTTCCTTGTTCTTGAGGTCCCAACTAGCATGCCAAAGCCTCTCCTTTCTCCTCACTTCTTGCCTAAGAAGCCTGAGGGAGTCAGAGAACCAGGGGGCAGATGGTCTCTTTCTGGCTCGGCGCCGAGACTGTACTGGGGCCAATTTATTCAAGGCCTCGGTGGTGACCTGTTCAAAATGAGCGACTGCAGTCTGTACGCTATCTAAGCCAGTGATAGCAAGGCTTGCAGCCCAGGGCACGAAGGAATCTCTATTGATATTCCTGAAGTTTCTGGCAGTCTCCATTATGTGATTCCCTTTTTTGCAGGAGTCCACCCTATGGTGTTCCAAAAGGAAAGGGACCGCCAGATGGTCAGACCAGGATAGATGAATCGGATCCTTAATAGTCAGACAGGGGTCATTGGAGAAGATACCATCCAGAGTATGTTCTGCACGATGAGTGGCTCCGGTAACACGTTGCGTGAGCCCACATGATTCCAGGGCCTCAGTGAGACAGGAGGTATCAGAAAGGTCATGCCGTTCTAGGTGATAGTTAAAGTCACCCAGAATAGAAAAGTTATCTCGGCCGAAATAAGGTTCAAGGGACTGGAGGAGGTTGTGCGTAAAGTGAGTTCTCGAGCCAGGAGGTCGGTAAACTAAGATACCGTTGAAGAAGGGGCGTTGCGCTTCCTTTATTGTAAAATAAAGTGCTTGAAAGCTGTCCGGAAAATCAGGTATGTGTACGATATGGAATTGTAGATGATCTTTGTAAAGGATCGCTATCCCCCCTCCCACTCGTCCCTGTCTATCGAGTCTGGCCAGGCAGTACCCTTCAGGGACCGCCTCGATTAGATCAGGGTCGGATGAATCCTTGGCCCATGTTTCGGTAACAAACACTAAAGTGGGCGTTCTATCCAATACCATCTCCTTAAACATAACCTTGTTCTTGACAAGGGAGCGGGCATTAACCAAGATGCCCTCTACTCCTACTGTATTAGGACTGGATATGGCGGAGTGTCCAGAAAGAGAATGGATGGGGGCGGAGTTAGGAGGCCTAGACGTGGAATGACAGCCACATCGTAAAGGGAACAGAAAGTCATCCGGCTCGTAGGAATGTGTGCAGCGTATTTTGCGAGGTTTCAGGGCCAACATTTGGCGAAGGGAGTAGCTGCAGGGGAGAGAAAACATTTCACCAGAGTCCAGGGGCCAGCCGTCCAGCGCGTCCTCAGCGCGGACGGGCGCAGACGGGCTGGACTCTGGCGTGACTCCGGCGCATCCGCTACCGCGTCCGCTACGCGGAGCGTCAAGGGCCTCTTTTATATCGACTAGAGCGCGAGGGCGCGACTACACACCCAAGATGGCCGCTAAGCAGCCCTCGCCTCCCCGGGACCAGCTCTCAGCATCAATACTCAGCTGAGAGCGGCCCAGGAGGTAGAGGAAGGTAGGGAACAAAGATCCTAGTGCAAATCCGCTTATTAAAATCAAGCGCCTATTAAAAGCGAGCGTCACTCGGGACGCGATCTAAAATGAGCGTTACCCTCAGCAATTAAATCTGTGCCAGAAAAGGTAAAGAAAAGTGGTGTAGAACCTCCGGCTTCCGCCTCAGAGGGTGAAATGGAATCGTTTGGCAGTCTCTACCAGAGCCCCCTTTATATCGACTAGAGCGCGAGGGCGCGACTACACACCCAAGACGGCCGCTAAGCAGCCCTCGCCTCCCCGGGACCAGCTCTCAGCGTCAATACTCAGCTGAGAGCGGCCCAGGAGGTAGAGGAAGGTAGGGAACAAAGATCCTAGTGCAAATCCGCTTATTAAAATCAAGCGCCTATTAAAAGCTAGCGTCACTCGGGACGCGATCTAAAATGAGCGTTACCCTCAGCAATTAAATCTGTGCCAGAAAAGGTAAAGAAAAGTGGTGTAGAACCTCCGGCTTCCGCCTCAGAGGGTGAAATGGAATCATTTGGCAGTCTCTACCAGAGCCCCCTTTATATCGACTAGAGCGCGAGGGCGCGACTACACACCCAAGATGGCCGCTAAGCAGCCCTCGCCTCCCCGGGACCAGCTCTCAGCGTCAATACTCAGCTGAGAGCGGCCCAGGAGGTAGAGGAAGGTAGGGAACAAAGATCCTAGTGCAAATCCGCTTATTAAAATCAAGCGCCTATTAAAAGCGAGCGTCACTCGGGACGCGATCTAAAATGAGCGTTACCCTCAGCAATTAAATCTGTGCCAGAAAAGGTAAAGAAAAGTGGTGTAGAACCTCCGGCTTCCGCCTCAGAGGGTGAAATGGAATCGTTTGGCAGTCTCTACCAGAGCCCCCTTTATATCGACTAGAGCGCGAGGGCGCGACTACACACCCAAGATGGCCGCTAAGCAGCCCTCGCCTCCCCGGGACCAGCTCTCAGCGTCAATACTCAGCTGATAGCGGCCCAGGAGGTAGAGGAAGGTAGGGAACAAAGATCCTAGTGCAAATCCGCTTATTAAAATCAAGCGCCTATTAAAAGCGAGCGTCACTCGGCACGCGATCTAAAATGAGCGTTACCCTCAGCAATTAAATCTGTGCCAGAAAAGGTAAAGAAAAGTGGTGTAGAACCTCCGGCTTCCGCCTCAGAGGGTGAAATGGAATCATTTGGCAGTCTCTACCAGAGCCCCCTTTATATCGACTAGAGCGCGAGGGCGCGACTACACACCCAAGATAGCCGCTAAGCAGCCCTCGTCTCCCCGGGACCAGCTCTCAGCGTCAATACTCAGCTGAGAGCGGCCCAGGAGGTAGAGGAAGGTAGGGAACAAAGATCCTAGTGCAAATCCGCTTATTAAAATCAAGCGCCTATTAAAAGCGAGCGTCACTCGGGACGCGATCTAAAATGAGCGTTACCCTGCCATACGTTCGGGGGGACCGAGTGGTCGCCCCTTTCCATTAATGCGAGACCGGGTGCGCGCACCCTCCTATCGCGTACAGGACCTGACACTTGCATGTGAAGTCATGTGACTTCAAAACAACACTTCTAATTGGTTCTTGGTAGTTTCTATTCTGGAATTTACACGCAGCACTCCACCCACTTCCATCACTTTCTTTTCTACTCTCAAGAGAGAACAACGTCGAACATCTTCCCGAAGACTTTGCTGCAATGGCTACCGTTCCGCATTCATCTTCCGAATCTGAAGGAAATGAGCGACCACCTTTGACAAGAAAAACGGAGGCCACGCTATTACCATCAGAAGTAATCAGCACATCTTCCGGTGGACGACCTGTATCTCCATCGAGTGCTGAAATGGACTTGAAACCATATCTGGCGAACCTGCACATGAAATGCACGAACTGTGGAAAACTTCTTGTATACGGAGAGCAAAGCTTTACTCTAATTAAACACAAAATTGAGAGTCATAAATGCTCCAAGAAAAGTTAAATTTCTTCACTTTATTTGGATAGTATGACATACTGAAAAATGTCGTAGCAACTTTAAGAAATCAAAAGCATCATAACACTTGTTTCCAAAAAAATAAAAAAATAAAAAAAGTTCTTTTCAGAACTAACTCTTTCTACCAAAACGTGCTCCAAGAGCATATTATAGGATGTTTTTTCACCGCTTACATTTAGTGCGCGACCGGGTGCGCGCACCCACCTATCGCGTACAGGTGTCGAGACACGCATGTGCAGTCATGTGACTTTAAAACAACACTTCCAATTGGTTCTTACTAGTTTCTATTCTGCAATTTACACGGAACACTCCACCCACTTCCCTGGAAAACCAGTTTATCAAAAAACTTTTAAAGCCTCCTCTTATGAAATATTCGACATCGTTCACATAGCAGAGTAGTAAATAGCACTATATACACTCCGTCCCTTAATTATAAGAGACTTATTGCTATGTGAGAACAACTTTTGTTTTCACGCGATAATGTGAAATGCTGAGCCTGTTACATAATTTTATTTCACATATATGTTACTATTCTCCTTCGAGCACTAACACCGTAGAAAATACCACCAATAGCGGTGATATTTTTTACACCGAGAACGGGCGATTTGTATCGCTTAGAGCCCTTACAATTATAAAGTTTCATTTCCTAAGTCTCTCATCTCACACTGTGCAACGTGGCTCCCCTGTGTGTCGTAATAAGGTCCATAAACAAAAACTACAGGGCCAGCATTATACACATGCACAGAACCACAAAACGACAAGAGCCACCATGTTAATATATATCCTTAATATAATAAACCTCTGAGAATAAATACATATTTCCGTGGCACCCCATAAAATAAATTTGGCGTCCTCTGACTCTGCTTCATTACCAAACACCCTAACCCCCCGCCCCCCTCACTCTTCACTAAACTCCACACTCCACCCCACCCGGACCCCCTATTACAAACCCCCAACCTACCCTCCCTGCCCAAGCCCACCATGAACCTCAAATCGCCCCTGGAAAACTTATAAGACACAGGATTACTAAAACTCAAAGAATAGGCAACAGGCAGATAATCTAAATAGTACATAAAGGCACATATTTTTTCCATAATACTATTGAAAAACATGTTCTATTTTTTATAAATCTATCATGCATCTGACCCTCTAGAACCGCTTTCAAAACGTGAACTATAAACCTCTACTTTTCATTTTCAAACCATACACTTTCAATTACATTATTTTTTTTTTTACAATTCATGTAATGTTACACACCTTTTCTAAAATACACCAGTCCCTGTTATTTATAAGGATTTATTTTCAGTCTTCATCAGTGACACTTTCTTAACATATAATGAAAATCACTGTAACTTTTTAAACGACAATGCTAACGCGGTAAAAATAACCCTTCATTTCCTTTCCTTTAAGAATGCAGACTATCTACCCCACGCATGCGTTTCTTGATCTTTGTATTTGGCAGCGAATACCGACCTTGAATCGGAAGACATGAACAAGAGCTCCATTGTCACATTTAAAACTGAACGTTGCATCTGCTCACACACATATCTTTCACTTAGCTAACATTCACAGAAAACAGCATTGATGTAAAAAAAAATTGACCTTGCTTTACAACTTGGTCAAATGACTCCCTTATTTTTTAACGCATCCTCCACTTCAAGAAAAGCTACTTTTTTGATAACTACTAAGCAATATATAAGTGACTAGACTCCTAGAAAATTTATCAAGTCATTCTGCTCCTCTCCACTGCATAGCCGGCGACCTAATTCTGTGGAGTTGCTATACAACTGGCAGTGCTGCGCCGTTTCCTTTACCATCTTGGGAAATTCAAAATGGATGTCCCTCCTGCCTTCGCAAATGAGCCGGACTACTTAGAACTATTTCGACAGAGAATGCTTTTGTACTACGGCACCTTACCACTCTCAACTTTGAATACTTCATATCGATTAACATTTCGATATTCGTATTTCACCTGTGTGCAGCCTGTATTTCATTGCCTGAGCTGTGATTTCACGTGGGCCCTGGATTTATGTCTCTGCAATTTGGTACCCCCTGAACCGAATTACAATCACCTCATGAATCCGTTACTTGATCATGAACAGCTTTGTTACAACGGAGGTTTATGGCCTTTGCAGCGATACAAGGAGTTCTGGGTCATTGGAATACATTCGCAGCGGCGCAAGATTTCCTAACAGAGAGCTACATCGAAAACCCACCGAGCTGCCCTATAATGGTAAAAGACGCTCCAATAATGACAGATCATGAATGCTCCTTTCATCTTCTCAATTGGATGGCTGACATGTTTTCAGATGATAACAGTGATTTCCTGTTAGAAGCACTTGCTGCATACTTTGCCTACACAATGGACGGTTAACTCTTTCCTAACAGAGAACTACATCGAAAACCCACTGAGCTGCCCTCTGATAATAAAAGAGGCTCAGATTTTAACAGATCATGAGTACTGCTTTACTCTTTTCCATTGGATAGCTGACATACTTTCAAATCATAAAAGTGATTTCCTGTTACAAGCAGAAGTTACCTATTTTGCCTAAACAATGCTTCAATAACTCTTATACAAGCCATTGACGTCCTCATTTCCTTTTGCTTCCCTATATTCTTCACGTTCTTTTCCATATTTTCTTTTGAAGAACAGACCTATTGGCTTTACTAACAGTGGACATTATGATTTTGTGTTGTTTAAATTTTGGTCTTTTATGTGGACTACATTTGTTTCTTCAGCTACTCGATTTTCAACTTTATTTTTTTACAGTCTAATCTCAACAATTCTATTGCATATCTTATCTAAGGTTATTTCAAACGTACTCAATGCAAAACTCGCTAATATATGCTACATGTACCCTAATTATTGTGTAAATTTTAAACGAGTTTTTTATAACTGTAAACGCCATTTCGCATCTCAACTGCTTATTTCCGCCTCACACGCCTCTGCTCCTTTAATTTTCTATAAAATTATTAATTTAAAATACTTTACAGAAAAATATGTTCTTTCAACAATATTTCCATTGTTACTTGTGCTGTATTTCAAATGCAATACTGCAACCTTCAAAAGATATCTCAATACAGTAGTTCTCCTCAATAGTGATTTGCGCAGCATCCAACAGATTACATACATGCACCTCTCGCCATTTTGTCGCTTTTGGCGCCTTTTTTTCCCCGTACACAGTAACATAACACAAACTTGATAGTGCTTCGCATGTAGACAGCTGATTGATAAAGTAATGATGTATAACCACTTGCATTTTCATATATCGTTCCTAAACTGAAAGGCCAGAGACCATTTATTGAAATATAATATACTTCCTTATAAGAGTGTACAATGTTTTTTTCCAACTATATTCATTTTTCTTCAACTATAGCGTTTGTATTCCATGTACTACTGACAATACCAATTACTGTGTTTTTTGCAATTTCTGTACTCATATTACATAATGATTTGCCTTTAAAACAGTACATTTCTAAATAAACATTTCAAATATTCACGGTTTCTCTTTTAATCCATAATCTCAACTGAAATGATTTCATATTGAAAAACTATTCATGGGTTCCACATAACCTTAACTGTAGTCACTGAGGACCTTATTTATGAAGACCTTCCGCCGCCAGTGCCTCATTTTTTAAAATGGGAAACAGTGACGCACCGGTGGCGCAAGGCCTTCATAAATAAAGTCCTGAAAGTTTTCTTTTCTCTACCTCACTTACTGATACTAGAACCTGCAAGCCAATTACGGCCTGTGAACTCTTTCTTAGTAGGTTGCGCACCGTACAGACAGTTATACCACTGTTAAAAAATTTTTTTTACTGTTACCAAGCACCGCCACAGTTCCGCTTCACTCAGACTTAATCACTGCTCCCACGCTTCTACAGGCCAAACGCTATGTCGTATTTCTCTCCTTATCACCCTTTCATCTCTACAATAACAAACAGTTGTCCGCCTGCCACCACAGAACAGAGTCAGACACAGAGGCACCAAAGAGTGAACCCATCACCAACTGCCATCTCCGGCTATTTCCATGGTTACACCTCATTCTGCACCTTGCTGAAGGCACAGGTCAAAAGTTCATGTCTCAACGTTCTTCAACAAATTAAGAAGACTATTTTCCCTCCAGAAACACCTGCCAGTCCACAGCTCTGTTACATGTCTTGTTTTTTCACACCCAATAGTACTTCTCGTTTAACATAAAAATTAACATGCAACGTACTGTTCAATCTCCACTTATTACAATCAACCAATCATTTTTATTTTTTTAACCACACCCAGCCTCTTCCTTTTTCTTTATTTAGAATTTCAACTTCTAACTACCATTCCACTTCCAGAACCGATCGGAGGACGACTACAAATCCCTTGAAAATGAAGGTCTGGCTTATAGGACACAGTTATATTCACTGGAGTGAAAAATATGCAGTAATCAGACGAATTTGCAACCTCGGCTTACCAAATGTACACATAACATGGATTGGCAAAAGAGGATTGAAATGTCACCAATTGATTCCATTGGTGAAAACTTTTATGCATCTCCCAGAACCAGACCTTATAATTGTGCACTGTGGTGGGAACGATCTAGGCACAATCACTGGGGTAGGTCTGGAAATGCTTCTAAAAGACACCTTTCGACAATTGATGACACTTTTTCCTCGATCTGCCTTGGTATATTCCAATATATGCCAAAGACAGAAATGGAATTGGTCCAATCAACATTGTGCACAATTTGAGAAAGCAAGGAGACATGTAAATAAATCTGTTTCTGCGTTCCTCAGAGATTATAGCATGGGTTCTATTTACCACAACCACTTGCGATACCACATGCAAGACGTCTATAGGAGAGACGGTGTTCATTTCACGAATGAGGGAGACAGAATCTTCCTCTGCAACATCAGGCTCTGCATCGGTACTTACTTATAAATGCAGAAAACACTCAATTAACACAATGGCTCTTTTCAGGGCCACCTTATATCTAAGCACTCAAACTTCTGATTTATCTCCATTTTCACACTCTTGTAAATAGGTGTGCGCGACCGGGTGCGCGCACCCCGTATTTTTTTTCGGGAAAAAATTATATCTTTTTGCGTTTAAGGGCCTTACTGCACACCCCGAGAAAAGCTACGCAGCAAAACAATCTCTACCTTCTCCCCTTTCCATGTTTCAACGCTTTGAAATGAACAATATATTTACTCGCAGTGACAAAATGGCGAACAAAACTTCCTGATTTCCTTCGAATCGAACGTTAACAGACGTCACACAGCAAAAAAAAATTCCGCTCACGCGCAGCCGCTTGAGTGCGCGCACGCGTGCGCGCCTATAGATATATAATTGACTTTAACTTTAATTTTCTCAACAACTACTGAACGGATTTACACCATTCCAAAAAAAGCGTAATCTGCGAACCGGACTCTACAGTTTTGCCAAATTTCTTATAAATCCATTCAGCCGTTCGACCTGTAGCCGAGTCTAAAGGTCCTATGGAAAATAACATGCAGAAAACACGTTTTGGGACCCCCCTTATATCTCAGCCCCCACTTGACCAATCCCCCCCAAACTTTCAGGGAAGGAGCGCAGCGGACCGAGCCATCTTCTTTGAGAAATTCGCTAAGATTCTTCAACCAGGGCCAAAGTTATTCCAAATAGAATGTTGAGGATTTCCTATGGAAAACAATCCTAACTATAACTACCTACTGGCGACCGCCAGTAGGTAATATATATATATATATATATATATATATATATATATATATATATATATATATATTCACTGAAAAAACCATAGGTTTCACACCAGTTATAGTTAGGAATTAGCTTTTAAAAAACCTTTGAAATTCACTGAAAAAACCATAGGTTTCACACCAGTTATAGTTAGGAATTAGCATTTAAAAAACCTATTAAATTCACTGAAAAAACCATAGGTTTCACACCAGTTATAGTTAGCTGGAAATTTTACTGATATAAAACCATTGAAATTCCCACGTTATAGTTAGTCGGACTCACTATAACTTGCGCGTGCAATGCACTGCTGATGACATCACATATTACATCACTCATGACATGGTCAGTGACATCACTTATGACACCATCCAGTGAATGTGTGTCTTTCTGAAAAATAAATATTAGTGAGTTATGTTTAAATATTTAAATTCATTTATTAGTGTTTCACTTTGTGTATAAGTGGCTACATGTGTTGGTAAGTAGCTACATGCGTATGTATATGGGTTATTAGATGTTTCTCTTAGTATCAGTATGAGTGTCTATATGGTTTGGTGGGGGTATTACTTAGCACATAGATGCATGAGTGACTGACTCGCTGTTTGTATGTGTTTTGAAGACAGCATATGTGCAGGACTGTATGGATGGATGAGTGTGTATATGTGTTTGTTAGTGAGTGAATGACTGTCTCACTAGTGTCTTTATCAGTAACTACATATGTTTTAATCTAGTATATGTGAATATTGATGTATATAAGTGAGTATATGTGAGAGTAAGAGATTGTAAGAGTTCCTGTTTAAATAAGTATGTGTTTCTATAAGTGATTGTTTAAGTGAATAAATATGTGTAATTTTCAATACAAGTAAGGTGGAAGTGTGTGTATAACTCTATATTCAAATAAATGGATGTTCAATAGTTTATTTGCACGTGTGAGTATGTGTGTGAGTAACTTTTGGATGACTGTCGGTGTGTAACAGGATGTATAGGTGTATCACTTCATATGATAAGTGAGTATATGTATGAGTGACTATATAGAACTGTTGGTGAATGACTGGATGTGCATATAGATGGTGGAAGTACAGAATTGCTTGTTGTAACTGATATAGGTATATCCACTTTTTGGAAAATATTAGTTTCTATTTTTGAATATGTGTTTCAAGGGTTACATTATAGTGAAAGAAGGTCTGTCACTGTGTCACAAGGATGGTGTCATCAGTGATGTCATGACTGATGTCACTGACCATGTCATGAGTGATGTAATATGTGATGTCATCAGCAGTGCATTGCACGCGCAAGTTATAGTGAGTCCGACTAACTATAACGTGGGAATTTCAATGGTTTTATATCAGTAAAATTTCCAGCTAACTATAACTGGTGTGAAACCTATGGTTTTTTCAGTGAATTTAATAGGTTTTTTAAATGCTAATTCCTAACTATAACTGGTGTGAAACCTATGGTTTTTTCAGTGAATTTCAAAGGTTTTTTAAAAGCTAATTCCTAACTATAACTGGTGTGAAACCTATGGTTTTTTCAGTGAATTTCATAGGTTTTTTAAATGCTAATTCCTAACTATAACTGGTGTGAAACCTATGGTTTTTTCAGTGAATTTCATAGGTTTTTTAAATGAATGCCAAACATTATAAAAAAAGGTCAACTGATCCACTTTCCTGCCTCCCTCCTAACTCACCTGCATCCCCTGTTGTTTCCTAAATTCCGGTTATTCAGTGAAATACAATGCAACATTTAACTCAGCATTATACATCATGAAAATGTTAGGACAGTATATGCCATCACTCACTTATTCAACTACAGTATCTGTTCTTCAGTAATCTCAGTTAATCCCATAGTGCGCATGTATTTTGAATAACTTTGGCGCCGGTTGACGAATCTGCCTGAAATTTTCAGGAAAATGGTCTCATGGCGGTCCGGTCCTTCCCTGAAAGTTTGGGGGGGATTCGTCAAGCGGGGGCCGAGATAAAAGGGGGGTCCCAAAACGCGTTTTCCCCATGTTAATTTCCATAGGGCGGTCGATTTCACTTTTAGCCCGAACGGCTGAATGGATTTCCACCAAACTTGGCAAAATTGTAGGGACTGGTAGCCCGATGTGCCTTTGCTATGTCTCAAGATATGTGCTCCAGTGGATTTTAAGTAATTAAGGTTCAAAAAAATATATATATCTATAGCCGCGCTCCCGTGCGCGCACGGGAGTGCGCTCCTGGCGCGACACGCGACTTGCGCGCAGGAAGCTGATTGGATCTCAGTTGTCTGTAAACATTCTAAACAGTGCGGAGCGGCCGCCATCTTGTGTCTCGGTAAAATCGACAGAAGGGGTTTGAAAAAAGGGGCAAATGACCATAAGGGGGAAGAGTAGACCCCCTCTGACCCCCTAGGTTTGATGTAGGGACTAAAATAGGGTCCTGCAGGGCATTAAAATTAGGGCATTTCTCAGGGAGTGCTTAAAAGATCTTTTTCACCAAAGTACGCGTACGAGTACGCTTAAAAGTGCGCGCACCAGGCGCTCCCCCCGCGAAAATCGAAAAAAAAAAAAATTTTTTTGAGGCCCCGCGGTGCCCTTTAATGGCCCCCATATCAAACCTAGGGGGTCAGGGGGGGTCTACCCTGCCCCCTTATGGTCAATTCCACCCTTTGTTTTTGCCACCTCTTATGACTAGATTTTACCGATAGACAAGATGGCGGCCGCTCCGGACTGTTTAGAATGTTTACAGACAACTGAGAGCCAATCAGCTTTCTGCGCGCAAGTCGCGTGTCGCGCCGGGAGCGCTCACGGGTGCGCGCACGGGAGAGCGCCTATAGATATATATATTTTTTTGAACCTAAATTACTCAAAATCCACTGGAGCACATATCTTGAGACATAGCAAAGGCACATCGGGCTACCAGTCCCTACAATTTTGCCAAGTTTGGTGGAAATCCATTCAGCCGTTCGGGCTAAAAGTGAAATCAACCGCCCTATGGAAATTAACATGGGGAAAACGCGTTTTGGGACCCCCCTTTTATCTCGGCCCCCGCTTGACGAATCCCCCCCAAACTTTCTGGGAACGACCGGACCGCCATGAGACCATTTTCCTGAAAATTTCAGGCAGATTCGACAACCGGCGCCAAAGTTATTCAAAATAGAATGTTGAGATTTAACATTGAAAATTATCCTAACTATAACTACCTACTGGCGACCGCCAGTAGGTAATATATATATATATATATATATATATATATATATATATATATATATATATATATATTACCTACTGGCGGTCGCCAGTAGGTAGTTATAGTTAGGATAATTTTCAATGTTAAATCTCAACATTCTATTTTGAATAACTTTGGCGCCGGTTGACGAATCTGCCTGAAATTTTCAGGAAAATGGTCTCATGGCGGTCCGGTCCTTCCCTGAAAGTTTGGGGAGGATTCGTCAAGCGGGGGCCGAGATAAAAGGGGGGTCCCAAAACGCGTTTTCCCCATGTTAATTTCCATAGGGCGGTCGATTTCACTTTTAGCCCGAACGGCTGAATGGATTTCCACCAAACTTGGCAAAATTGTAGGGACTGGTAGCCCGATGTGCCTTTGCTATGTCTCAAGATATGTGCTCCAGTGGATTTAGAGTAATTTAGGTTCAAAAAAATATATATATCTATAGGCGCTCTCCCGTGCGCGCACCGGAGTGCGCTCCAGGCGCGACACGCGACTTGCGCGCAGGAAGCTGATTGGCTCTCAGTTGTCTGTAAACATTCTAAACAGTGCGGAGCGGCCGCCATCTTGTGTCTCGGTAAAATCGAGACACAAGGGGTTTGAAAAAAAAAGGGGCAAATGACCATAAGGGGGAAGAGTAGACCCCCTCTGACCCCCTAGGTTTGATGTAGGGACTAAAATAGGGTCCTGCAGGGCATTAAAAATTTTTTTTCGTTTTGCGCGGGGGAAGCGCATGGTACGCGCACCGGCGAAGCACGGGGAAAATCCAGGACCATATTTATGAAGGCCTTGCGCTGTTAGTTTTGCGCTTCCTGTGCGTCAATTTTTGTGACGCACCAGCGGTGTAAAAAAATGCGCATTGTTATGCAATATTTAAAAAGTGACGCATCTATCTAGATGCGTCACTTTTTAAATATAGTGCAACGAGGTACATTTTATTACACTGCTGGTGTTATGCGTCACTTTTCTGTGCGCACTCCTTATGACATTCCAGATGTGTCATATTTAATGTATGACGAATCATGTTGCAAGGAGTTACAGATACGTCAGTATTTCTGACATATCTGTAAACATAAAAGTGATGCGAGGCAGGTGCAAGATTTTGACGCAACAGCATCCTAAAAGTGACGCAGAGAAATCTTATAGATTTCAGTACGTCGTTATTACCAAGCTTTTTGCGGGGGAATGCCCCCTTTGCATACATTATACCTGATGCAGATACAATATGGCGCAGAGTTTTAAAAAGTGACCCATGTACCTAGATGCGTCACTTTTTAAAAATAGCGTCAGGTATAATGCATGCAGAGGGGGTGTTCTCCCGCAAAAAGCTTTGTAATAGCGACGCAGTGAAATCTTTGAGATTTCACTGCGTCAGTTTTAGGATGCTGTTGCGTCAAAATCTTGTGCCTGCTTTACAGCAGGTGTTAGACTGAGGCAAGACCTTTCATATGCTGCTTTCCCCATTTGAAAGGACACATTACTGGAGTTGCGTCACTTTTGTGACGCACTCCAGCAATGCGTTACTTGGAATGTCATAAGGAGTGCGCACAGAAAAGTGACGCATTGCACCAGTAGTGTAAAAAAATGTGCCTCGTTGCGTTATATTTAAAAAGTGAGGTATCTAGGTAGATGGGTCACTTTTTAAAATCAAGCGCCACATTATATCTGCGTGAGGTATAATGCATGCAGAGGGGGTGTTCTCCCACTAAAAGCTTTGTAATAGCGACGCAGTGAAATGTTTGAGATTTCACTGCGTCACTTTTAGGATGCTGTTGCATCCTTTAAATATAGTGCAACGAGGCACATTTTATTACACTGCTGGTGTGATGCGTCACTTTTCTGTCCACAGTCCTTATGACATTCCAGATGTGTCATATTTAATGTATGACGAATCATGTTGCAAGGAGTTACAGATACGTCAGTATTTCTGACATATGTGTAAACATAAAAGTGATGCGAGGCCGGCGCAAGATTTTGACGCAATAGCATCCTAAAAGTGACGCAGAGAAATCTCATAGATTTCAGTTTGTTGTTATTACCAAGCTTTTTGCGAGGGATTGCCCCCTCTGCATACATTATACCTGATGCAGATACAATATGGCGCAGAGTTTTAAAAAGTGACCCATGTACCTAGATGCGTCACTTTTTAAAAAATAGTGTCAGGTATAATGCATGCAGAGGGGGTGTTCCTTGCAAAAAGCTTGGTAATAATGACGCAGTGCGTCACTTTTAGGATGCAGTTGCGCCAAAATCTTGCGCCTGCTTCACAGCAAACCTTTCACATGGTGCTTTTTCCATGTGAAAGGACACATTACTGGAGTTGCGTCACTTTTGTGACGCACTCCTGCAATGCGTTACTTTTGTGTTTACAGATATGTCAGAAATACTGACATATCTGTAACTCCTTGCGAATTGATTAGTCATATATTAAATATGACATATCTGGAATGTCATAAGGAGTGCGTCCAGAAAAGTGACGCATCGCTATTTTCACGTAGCGATGCGTCACTTTTCAGAAATGAGGCCTCCAGTTTATTCACTGTGTCATAACTTTCTTTTCTAACACTCACCTTCTTTCATTCCTCCTACTTCACTTCCTTTCACCTCTCATACCTTTCTGTTCTTTCTTACTCATTCTCCTTTCAATTATCAATGCACTATATTTCACTTACTCTTCATTTTTTAAGATTATAGCTCTTTGATGAGAATTGGAGGTAGTTCTGAAAAGAACTTTTGGTTTTCTTCTTTTAACTGAAGAGGAACAAAAACAGGGAATAGAAACTGCTCAACAGGAGCAAAAAGAAAAGAAAAAAATTAGGGGTGGGAAGGGCAGTGATGGTTCTCCAATGCCCGAACCATGAGCAGGACACTTTGCTCCCCATAGGTGAGGAGTTGATTGCAGTATCTGCATCTGACGACCCCATGGTTGAATGCAGGTTGAATGTTTGCTACCTGCCCCTGAGATTGTTCTCTTCCAGAAGAAGTTGCTCCTCCTGTTGATGTAGAGGCCCCATGTCTGGGAACCTCCTGTGCCAGAGCCCTGACACTTTCCCGGGCAAAATTCTGGGGGTGCCTCCTCTCCACATGGCGAATCATGGTGAAGTTGCCAAAAGAGTATTTTTTTGGGGGGTTACCCCGTGACAGGACCTGTTTGCAGATCCTGCACTCTACTTTTGGTGCATTCACCTTCTTCTGGCCTGCTGGAAACTTAAAAAATTTCCAGATGAAATGTTCCTTCACCTTTGGGGTAGGAGGCTCTTCATCAATGAAATCATTGGAGTCATCTTCACTGCTGGATGGTCTGGCAGCCATGATGAATCCAGGAATATGGAGCAGCAAAAAAGGCAGGTCTTTCAGTCACAAAAGTGAAAGAAGAAGTGAAGGAAATGGGTGGGGATTTCATTCATTGTAAAAAAAAACTGTTAGCAACCAATGAAAAGTGTTATTTTAGGGTCACATGACCCGACGCGTTTACGCTGCGCGCTCCGGAGCACTTCCGGGTGCGTTTACGCAGCGCGATCGTAGGCGCTTCCGGGGCGCAAACGTGGCGCGATCGTAGGCGCTTTTCCGTGCGTTTATGCGCCGCGCACGTATGCGCTTCCGAGGGCACTTACGTTGCGCGCCGAAGTGACGTCATCAATCTTTTATAGAAATGCATAATCATTTTCCATATTAAAAAAAACAAATTTTATTTGTATGGTACGAAATGTTTTGCATTATTATTAACTTTTCATTCATATTTTTTTTTCACGAACGACAGTTGCGCTCTGGGTGCGCTTTCAGATGAGCTCTCGGAAAAGCTTACCGGAGAGCTTAGCTGAAAGCTTCCCGGAGCGCGCACCCAGAGCGCAAAAGAAAAAAATTATTAAAAAAAATGAATACTTAAAAAAAAACAGCAAATTGTAAAAAAAAAAAAGGTTAGAAACTCGATATACAAAGGAATTAGCATTTAAAAAACCTATGAAATTCACTGAAAAAACCATAGGTTTCACACCAGTTATAGTTAGGAATTAGCATTTAAAAAACCTATGAAATTCACTGAAAAAACCATAGGTTTCACACCAGTTATAGTTAGGAATTAGCATTTAAAAAACCTATTAAATTCACTGAAAAAACCATAGGTTTCACACCAGTTATAGTTAGCTGGAAATTTTACTGATATAAAACCATTGAAATTCCCACGTTATAGTTAGATGGACTCACTATAACTTGCGCGTGCAATGCACTGCTGATGATGTCTTATTAAGCCAGTTAACCAATCAATTTTTAAAAACCATCCATTTAGACACTTATTTAAACATTTATTCTTCCATCAACTTTTACATATACATATATAAAATATATTTATTTTTCAGAAAGACACACATTCACTGGATGGTGTCATCAGTGATGTCATGAGTGATGTCACTGACCATGTCATGAGTGATGTAATATGTGATGTCATCAGCAGTGCATTGCACGCGCAAGTTATAGTGAGTCCATCTAACTATAACGTGGGAATATATATATATATATATATATATATATATATATATATATATATATATATATATATATATATATATATATATATATATATATATATATATGTATATATATGTATATATATTACCTACTGGCGGTCGCCAGTCGGTAGTTATAGTTAGGATTTTTTTCAATGTAAATCTGAAAATTCTATTTGGAATAACTTTGGCACCGGTTGACGAATCTGCCTGAAAATTTCCTGAAAATGGCCTCGTCGAGATCCGGTCCTTCCTTGAAAGTTTGGGGGGGATTCGTCAAGCGGGGGCCGAGATAAAAGGGGGGTCCCAAAACGCGTTTTCCCCATGTTAATTTCCATAGGGCGGTCGATTTCACTTTTAGCCCGAACGGCTGAATGGATTTCCACCAAACTTGGCAAAATTGTAGGGACTGGTAGCCCGATGTGCCTTTGCTATGTCTCAAGATATGTGCTCCAGTGGATTTTGAGTAATTTAGGTTCAAAAAAATATATATATCTATAGGCGCTCTCCGGTGCGCGCACCGGAGTGCGCTCCAGGCGCGACACGCGACTTGCGTGCAGGAAGCTGATTGGCTCTTGGGTGTCTGTAAACATTCTAAACAGTCTGGAGCGGCCGCCATCTTGTGTCTCGGTAAAATCGAGACACAAGGGGTTTGAACGGGGGAATGCCCCCTTTGCATACATTATACCTGACGCAGATATAATGTGGCACAGAGTTTTAAAAAGTGACCCATGTACCTAGATGCGTCACTTTTTAAAAATAGCGTCAGGTATAATGCATGCAGAGGGGGTGTTCTCCCGCAAAAAGCTTTGTAATAGCGACGCAGTGAAATCTTTGAGATTTCACTGCGTCACTTTTAGGATGCTGTTGCGTCAAAATCTTGTGCCTGCTTTACAGCAGGTGTTAGACTGACGCAAGCCCTTTCACATGGTGCTTTTTCCATGTGAAAGGACACATTACTGGAGTTGCGTCACTTTTGTGACGCACTCCAGCAATGCGTTACTTGGAATGTCATAAGGAGTGCGCACAGAAAAGTGACGCATCGCACCAGTGGTGTAAAAAAAAAATGTGCCTCGTTGCGTTATATTTAAAAAGTGACGTATCTAGGTAGATGGGTCACTTTTTAAAATCAAGCGCCACATTATATCTGCGTGAGGTATAATGCATGCAGAGGGGGTGTTCCCCCGCAAAAAGCTTTGTAATAGCGACGCAGTGAAATGTTTGAGATTTCACTGCGTCACTTTTAGGATGCTGTTGCATCCTTTAAATATAGTGCAACGAGGCACATTTTATTACACTGCTGGTGTGATGCGTCACTTTTCTGTGCGCACTCCTTATGACATTCCAGATGTGTCATATTTAATGTATGACGAATCATGTTGCAAGGAGTTACAGATACGTCAGTATTTCTCACATATCTGTAAACATGAAAGTGACGCGAGGCAGGCGCAAGATTTTGACGCAACAGCATCCTAAAAGTGACGCAGAGAAATCTCATAGATTTCAGTACGTCGTTATTACCAAGCTTTTTGCGAGGGATTGCCCCCTCTGCATACATTATACCTGATGCAGATATAATGTGGCGCAGAGTTTTAAAAAGTGACCCATGTACCTAGATGCGTCACTTTTTAAAAATAGTGTCAGGTATAATGCATGCAGAGGGGGTGTTCCCCTGCAAAAAGCTTGGTAATAATGACGCTGTGCGTCACTTTTAGGATGCTGTTGCGCCAAAATCTTGCGCCTGCTTCACAGCAAACCTTTCACATGGTGCTTTTTCCATGTGAAAGGACACATTACTGGAGTTGCGTCACTTTTGTGACGCACTCCAGCAATGCGTTACTTTTGTGTTTACAGATACGTCAGAAATACTGACATATCTGTAACTCCTTGCGAATTGATTAGTCATATATTAAATATGACATATCTGGAATGTCATAAGGAGTGCGTCCAGAAAAGTGACGCATCGCTGTTTTCACGTAGCGATGCGTCACTTTTCAGAAATGAGGCCTCCAGTTTATTCACTGTGTCATAACTTTCTTTTCTAACACTCACCTTCTTTCATTCCTCCTACTTCACTTCCTTTCACCTCTCATACCTTTCTGTTCTTTCTTACTCATTCTCCTTTCAATTATCAATGCACTATATTTCACTTACTCTTCATTTTTTTAAGAATATAGCTCTTTGATGAGAATTGGAGGTAGTTCTGAAAAGAACTTTTGGTTTTCTTCTTTTAACTGAACAGGAACAAAAACAGGGAATGGAAACTGCTCAACAGGAGCAAAAAGAAAAGAAAAAAATTAGGGGTGGGAAGGGCAGCGATGGTTCTCCAATGCTCGAACCATGAGCAGGACACTTTGCTCCCCATAGGTGAGGAGTTGATTGCAGTATCTGCATTTGACGACCCCATGGTTAAATGCAGGTTGTATGTTTGCCACCTGCTCCTGCGATTGCTCTCTCCCAGAAGAAGTTGCTCCTCCTGTTGATGTAGAGGCCCCATCTCTGGGAACCTCTTGTGCCAGAGCCCTGACACTTTCCCGGGCAAAATTCTGGGGGTGCCTCCTCTCCACATGGCGAATCATGGTGAAGTTGCCAAAAGAATACTTTTTTTGGGGGTTACCCCGTGACAGGACCTGTTTGCAGATCCTGCACTCTACTTTTGGTGCATTCACCTTTTTCTGGTCTGCTGGAAACTTAAAAAATTTCCAGATGAAATGTTCTTTGACCTTCGGCTGAGGAGGCTCTTCATCAATGAAATCATTGGAGTCATCTTCACTGCTGGATGGTCTGGCAGCCATGATTAATCAAGAAATATGCAACAGCAAAAAAGGCAGGTCTTTCAGTCACAAAAGTGAAAGAAGAAGTGAAGGAAATGGGTGGGGATTTCATTCATTGTAAAAAAAAACTGTTAGCAACCAATGAAAAGTGTTATTTTAGGGTCACATGACCCGACGCGTTTACGCTGCGCGCTCCGGAGCACTTCCGGTGCGTTTACGCAGCGCGATCGTAGGCGCTTCCGGGGCGCAAACGTGGCGCGATCGTAGGCGCTTTTGCGTGTGGTTATGCGCCGCGAACGTAGGCGCTTCCGAGGGCACTTACGTTGCGCGCCGAAGTGACGTCATCAAACTTTTACAGAAATGCATAATCATTTTCCTTATTAAAAAAAACTAATTTTATTTGTATGGTACGAAATGTTTTGCATTATTATTAACTTTTCATTCATATTTTTTTTCACGAACGACAGTTGCGCTCTGGGTGCGCTTTCAGATGAGCTCACGGAAAAGCTTACCGGAGAGCTTAGCTGAAAGCTTCCCGGAGCGCGCACCCAGAGCGCAAAAGAAAAAAAATATATAAAAAAAACATGAATACTTTAAAAAAAACAGCAAATTGTAAAAAAAAAAAAAGGTTAGAAACTCGATATACAAAGGAATTAGCATTTAAAAAACCTATGAAATTCACTGAAAAAACCATAGGTTTCACACCAGTTATAGTTAGGAATTAGCATTTAAAAAACCTATTAAATACACTGAAAAAACCATAGGTTTCACACCAGTTATAGTTAGCTGGAAATTTTACTGATATAAAACCATTGAAATTCCCACGTTATAGTTAGATGGACTCACTATAAGTTGCGCGTGCAATGCACTGCTGATGAGGTCTTATTAAGCCAGTTAACCAATCAATTTTTAAAAACCATCCATTTAGACACTTATTTAAACATTTATTCTTCCATCAACTTTTACATATACATATATAAAATATATTTATTTTTCAGAAAGACACACATTCACTGGATGGTGTCATCAGTGATGTCATGAGTGATGTCACTGACCATGTCATGAGTGATGTAATATGTGATGTCATCAGCAGTGCATTGCACGCGCAAGTTATAGTGAGTCCATCTAACTATAACGTGGGAATTTCAATGGTTTTATATCAGTAAAATTTCCAGCTAACTATAACTGGTGTGAAACCTATGGTTTTTTCAGTGTATTTAATAGGTTTTTTAAATGCTAATTCCTAACTATAACTGGTGTGAAACCTATGGTTTTTTCAGTGAATATATATATATATATATATATTCACTGAAAAAACCATAGGTTATAGGCCATATATAGTTAGGAATTTGCATTTACAAAACCTTGAAAATTCACTGAAAAAACCATTGGTTATAGACCATATATAGTTAGGGATTAGCCTTTTCAAAACCTTATTTTACTCACACAAAACCATTGAAATTTCATATATAGTTAGTTCCACTAACTATATATCGCGCACCCGCAATCCACTGCTGATGATGTCACATATTACATCATTCATGACATGGTTAGTGACATCACTGATGACATCACTGATGACATCTCAAATGACATCACTGATGACATCACTGATGACATCATCCAGTGACTGTATGTTTCTGTAAAGTTAAAATATGTCTTACATATTGAAGAATGAGTGGATGTATAAGTGTCTGGATGAAGGATTTAGTAGGTGCATGACTGACTGTATGAGTGAGTGATTAAATGTGTCTCACTGAGTGCATGGGTTAGTGACTAAACTGTTTTAATTTGTGCATCATTATATCTGTTGTTCTACAAACTGCTACATATGTTGATCAGTAGCTATATGAGTAACTGTATGGGTTATTCATTGGTTGTCCAAGTATTTGTATGGGAAACTGAGTGTGTGTGTATGGGTGGCTGGGAGGTGTGTGACTCTGTACATAGATGTGTGAGTAGTTGATTCACTATATGTATGGGTTCAAAAGTGCATGTGCAAACAACTGTATGGGCGGTTGACTGTGCATGAGTGTATTAGTGAGTGAATGGATATCTCAGTGCTACATGTCAAAGTAAGTACATATGTAAAACACAGTACATGTGAGAGTTGCCATATATAAATAACTGTGCATAAGAGCCAGTGAATGGGTGAGTGGCTGTATGGATCATTGTGAACATGTATCAGGGATTGTATAAGAGAGTAAAGTAAATGTGTTAGTATATGTTTGAATAAGTAAGGTGTGTATAACTGTATAGTTGTGAAAATGGAGGTGTGATTGATTTTTTGCATAACTGACTAGGTGTGTGAGTAACTCCATGGATGAGTGACAGTCTGTGACTGTCTATTTACACTGATTGTATCTAAGGTTATATTAGAGTCTGAAGAGGTTCATGGTATTATCACATGAATGATATTATCAGTGATGTGATCAGTCATGTCAAATGAGATGTTATCAGTGATTTTATCAGTGATGTCATTTGAGATGTCATCAGTGATGTCATTTGAGATGTCATCAGTGATGTCATTTGAGATGTCATCAGTGATGTCATCAGTGATGTCACTAACCATGTCATGAATGATGTAATATGTGACATCATCAGCAGTGGATTGCGGGTGCGCGATATATAGTTAGTGGAACTAACTATATATGAAATTTCAATGGTTTTGTGTGAGTAAAATAAGGTTTTGAAAAGGCTAATCCCTAACTATATATGGTCTATAACCAATGGTTTTTTCAGTGAATTTTCAAGGTTTTGTAAATGCAAATTCCTAACTATATATGGCCTATAACCTATGGTTTTTTCAGTGAATTTCATTGGTTTTTTAATAGCAAATATCAAAAGCTGTAAAATGTCAAGTACGTGATAGGTAAAAACTTTTTCGTGTTTATGCACGCTGATGTGCTTTGAACGCTGCCCCCCTCCCCTCTTTTCTCTTAGTAGTACTCTCTCTTTGCAGATAGTGAAGAGTAGTTAACGCAGGCGTTTACCCCCGTTGTAATCCGTCGTGCCTGCTTGTCTCTCCATTTGATTCATTGTTATCCAAGCATTTACTGTTTTACAATTGATTCTCTTTGGTTCATTCTCTATTTACAAACAAGCACAAAGTCGCAATACTCTGTTTAGTCTTTGCAGATAGTGAAAAATCGTGAAAAATCGTGTAAAAAAATAAAAGTAATCGAGCAAAATCAGTAGGCCACTAATTGGATCTCTTTTTGACCTCGCTAAAATAGAAATATTAGGAACAACCCTTCATGAGAAATACGAAAATAGTGATATGAACTGAGCTCCACACCATGAGGACTGCAAGACAGCTGGGCTCCGTCACCCACCCCGCCCAAAATAACGACAAACCCTATGCAAATATTAAAAATATAGACAACACACCAGCAAAGAAACAGGGTTAAACATTTTATTAAATAACTATTTACATAACTATTTTATACTTTTTATTGCCCGATCCGGCTAGCTCAATCGATCGAGCATGAAACTCATGCACTCTGATAGCAAGCGTTGCTACTGATGCTATGCAGACCAAAACTGGTTTTCAGTTTGTACATTTTTCTAGATTTTTCCATCCAAGGTTGGTTGACTTTGTAGAACGATGGCTTCAGATTTTCAACATACGGTGTGGTGGCGCGGACTGGGAGGGGGTGCTTCGCTCCTGCCCCCTCCCCAACTAAGATTTTCATACGTGAAAGTACGTTAATGGTTTTGGTCCCTGAGTTACTTCAATGTCACTGCCATTCTCAAATGGCATAAGTTCTGGATGTTGGGTGCCATAGTTCAGAGTTCTGAGCAGTGCTTGTAACACTGTCTGAAGCTTATTTCCACCTACTGCAGCTTCACTATTCTCAAAGTAAGTGAGTGTCGTTTGTGGACCAGACTGCATTTGAAAACAATGTGATATGTTACCTTCCTAAACCGCTTGACGGAGGCCCCCGAGGGGCGGTGTGATGGCCATGGACTCGGAGAAGACGCTTGGCTCCGACCCCCTCCCCAAGTCTTATAGCACCGGTGTAGCCTGAGATCGCCCCCGACATAGGCGGCCGGCTCCCGGGGTCCGGCGGAACTTTTTGCCTTTTGATGACTCTTCTATTCTGGACCTTGTCCCACAATCCGTTTGACCTGAAGACACGCTGTAGTGGGGCGCCCCTTTACCGTTTTAGTTGCCATTCCGCCCGCTTTTGCTACACTGTGCCTCTTACGCCATTCAGCTGTTTACCGCCCGCTCTTGCGACTACAGTGTCTCGCTCACCATGTAGTTGAGTTGCTCCCGCTCTTGCGATGCAACGATAAGCGACTGCCACAGGACTCTCAAAATGGCGGCCGGCTCTTCAGATTTGGGCGTGGTCCACTAAAATGGCCCTGGGACACCTTGGAACTCGGACGCTTCCCTGATAGGGCTTGGGTCCCATTCTCGAAAGCGTCCCCTCAGCCGTGAAGATTCTACAAAAGTCTTGGGGGCCCCCGACTCCCGCAGGCTTCTGGTGGGGAGCGGCTGCCATGTTTGCTCGTGGAATGGCCACGACGGACCTACGAGATGGTAGTGCTCTCATGCTGACGCCAGCTACAGTCTGAAACAACCAGAAACACTGTAGACTACCAATTCGATCAGTTCCGGTAGCGCCCCAACATGACCCGGTACAGAAGAACTTGCCCTCCCCTCTTTGACTGATGGTTCTTGTTGCCTGTCCCCTCTTTTGTCATTTTCCAGAACTTTTTGGACTGCTGAAAGGGGTTGTGTTCCGAACGCTGGTTGGTGGAGACATTTTGACTATATTCTTGACCTACGTTGTCGCGTAATGCGTTATATGACACGCCGCGTTAGCGCACCCGGAAGTGATCCGAGGCGCGGCGCGCAGCGCGTAACGTAAGCATAACAGGTCATGTGACTTGTTAATAAAACTTTTCATTGGTTCATTTTACTTTTGTTAATTTAATGATGAAAAGCTTGGTCATATGACCTAAAAATTAAGCTTTTTATTGTTTTCGAACAATATATTTTTTTCAAACATATGTTATAATATTCCAGGCTAATGTACTTTCCCGGAAAATTTACAACTGTCTTGCAAGTAAAATATATTCCTTTTTCGAGAAAAAGGGCGTTTCTTCATCCCATGACGGAGCCGTTGAGTAAAAGAGATTCGGCCTGCTGTCTTAGTCGCCGATACGCCTGATTATCAGATTCTTATCGATCACTTTATGTTGCAGACATGAAAAACACAACTGCCCTTGACCATTTATCTTTACTGCGTTCCTACATATTATACCTCATGACTTAATCCGTGCTCAATTTGCTTTGTAACTTCATCATATATTTTCCTCTGCTCAACGTTGAGTTGTTTTTCCAAGTCTTCTAAGTTAACTGAATCCTCCTGAGCATGTGCCATGGCTCTTTCCACTTCATTCATAGCAGTGGCAGCTTCATTTTCGATAATAGGTCCTCCAAGTGGATCTTGACTCAATGAAACAGAACTCTGACTGTCCTGAGAACTGTCTCTGGCAATCTCGGCTGCAATCGTTGCTTCCTGCTCAATTTCCAAAGTTTTACAACAAGGGGTGGTGAGGGACAGAGTCTCTGAATTGGCTGATTGAAGAAAAAATTGAGACACAAGATGACATGGATTTCTACGACGACACAATAAATAATGAACTTGTGCAATGCGTAGATGCAGTAGATTTTCTACTAAAAAATGAAGAAAAAAATGATCACGATTTTTTAGATTTTCTTTTAAATTTTGAAAAACAAAATGAAAAATAAATTTTAATTTCTTAATTCAAAAATTGTTTGACACATTATTTATTTTTATATGTTTATTGAATGTTAAAAGTTTAATGAATTATGACACACAATCAAAATAAAAAAATACTTTTAAAATAAAGAAAACAAAAAAAAACAACAAAAACAACAAACAATTAACATACAGTATTAGAAAAGTCTATCATTCTTTTATCCTTATAGTACGCTGCCCAGAACGCTTTCCGGTTCGCGAACCTGGCGCTCACCACGCAAAAAAAAAATATTTTTTTTTTTGACCCTCCTGGACCCTTTTAAAACCTCCACATAAAACCTAGGGGGTCAACGAGGATCTACTATGCCCCCTTATGGTAATTTCCCCCTTTGTTTTGGCCTCCTCTTGTCTCTCGATCCTACCGAGAGACAAGATGGCGGCCGCTCCGGACTGTTTAGAATGTTGACAGACACCGGAGAGCCAATCAGCTTCGCTTCGCAAAGTTCCGATACGCGAAAAGTTCGCGAACCGGAGCGCAGCCCGGAGCGCTGTTACAGATATATATCTTGTTTTAAACGTTAATTTCTCAAAATCCACTGAAGCACATATATTGAGACCTAGCAAAGGCACATCGGGCTAACAGTCCCTACAATTTTGCCAAGTTTCGTGGAAATCCATTCAGCCGTTCGGGCTAAAAGTGAGGCCAACCGCCCTATGGAAATTAACATGGGAAAAACGCGTTTTGGGACCCCCCTTTTATCTCAGCCCCCCCTTGCCGACCATATGTGCGGGGAAAACATTTTTTTTTTTAAATTTTGCGCGTTTAGCTTCCAGTTCGCGTACCGGGTAGCGCTCTTTGAGCGTAGTTTGTTGAAAATTACAGAAAAAAGTTAGAGAAAAATAATAATTGTGAGTGATCAGATGTAGGGTAGCTCTGAGAAGAGCTTTTGGGTTTATGGTACATTTTGGTACTTATAAGTAGGTACCAATGCACAGTCTTAAATTCAAAATGAAAATTCTGTTGCCCTCATCTGAGAAGTGAACTCCATCTCCTCTGTAGATATCTTGCATGTAGTAACGCAAGTTATTGTTGTACAAGGAGCCCATTCCATGGTCTCTCATGTAAGCTGAAACAGATTTGTTTACATGCTTCCTCGCTTTCTCAATTTGTGGACAAAATTGGTTGGACCACCTCCATTTCTGTCTTTGGCATATATTGGAATATACCAAGGCAGTTTGAGGAAAAAGTGCCATTAATTGCTCAAAGGTGTCCTTTAAAAGCATTTCCAGACCTACCCCAGTCAAAGTGCCCAAATCATTACCTCCACAGTGCACTATTAACAGGTCAGGTTTTGGCAAATGCATAAAGGTTTTCACCAATGGTATCAATTGGTGACATTTTAATCCTCTTTGGCCCAACCACTTAATGTCCACATCTTGTAAATTGAGGTTAGGTAAATTTCTGTTCTCAGCATACCTTTGAGCCCAGTAGATGTAACTATGTCCAACAATCCAGACATTAAACATGGTGAGAGAAGGTTGGGCTGCAGTCAGATAAAGTGTGGTAATGAAAGGGCAGTTGAAACAGTAGGAGTTTGTAAAGAAAAAAAACTGTGGTTTTCCAGTCCTAATGATTCATTAGCAGTGATTGGTGTATTTTCATTTATGAAAACAGAAAGTTAGGGTGCATGGATGTGTTCTTTGAAAGATGTAATTTGAATGGTCAAGGAAGAAACATTTAATGAAAGATTGCACTGGATACGCAGGTGCACTGAGAGTTCAGAGTTCAATTGAAACATTGTTGTGTGAATTTGCAAACATGAGAGGTCTTTCAGGAGGTGGTTGCTAAGCAAAAAAGGCAGAGAGGGCAGAGGGGGGAAGGGTTTTGATTTGAAAAAAGTGAGGGAAGAGTTATGATTGGCTAATATGAGAGATATGTGTAATGAATATCTGTATTTCTGTGCTTTCAATAGCTGCAGCCTCTGGAGTGCATCCTCTTTGTTCTGCTGAAGACAATTTGGAGTATTTCTGAGACTGTTTTGAAACTCAAAAAGTATTTGCTAAGGTGAGAAAAGATTTATTTAATTTAGATAGAGAATAGTATGGTTTAAGGAGAAAATGATGAAGAAAGCTGTGTTTTTAAAATGTGGCTTTGTCTCAAGTGATATACAAATAGGAGAAATTGTAATTGCATATTCGGTGTAGCATTCTGGCATGCAGTAACACAAGTTATTGTTGTACATGGAGCCCATTCCATGGTCTCTCATGTAAGCTGAAACAGATATGTTGTTTTTAAAAACGATTTTTGAAAACAATTACATTTCTGGATATGTACTGCTAGAGCTTCATAGGTTGTTTGGGTCATATTTATAAGGCATTTGAGTGTCTATGATGTTATTTTTCCCTTTTTAAATGGAAAGCGTTCTTCATGGGGCAAGTTTCTTGTAAATACGCTCCCACCTGTGCTTGGCAAATTTAGATTTTGATTATGGGAGTTACATAGCCATGTTAATAATGTCCCAAAAATGGTGCAAGGGCATTCAAAAAAACGCTTTCATGTGTCTCAAGGACATTTTCAGTCATTTCCTCTTGAATGTAGGTATACAATTGATTTATATGCTGTGTTTAAAAACGATTTTTTGAAATCAATTACATTTCTGGATATGTACTGCTAGAGCTTCATAGGTTGTTTTGGGTCATATTTATAAGGCATTTGAGTGTCTATGATGTTATTTTTCCCTTTTTAAATGGAAAGCGTTCTTCATGGGGCAAGTTTCTTGTAAATACGGTTCCCACCTGTGCTTGGCAAATTTAGATTTTGATTATGGGAGTTACATAGTCATGTTAAAAATGTCCCAAAAATGGTGCCAGGGCATTAAAAAAAACACTTTCATGTGTCTCAAGGACATTTACAGTCATTTCCAACTGAATGTAGGTATACAATTGATTTATATGTTGTGTTTAAAAACGATTTTTGAAATCAATTACATTTCTGGATATGTACTGCTAGAGCTTCATAGGTTGTTTGGGCCATATTTATAAGGTATTTGAGTGTCTATGATGTTATTTTTCCCTTTTTAAATGGAAAGCGTTCTTCATGGGGCAAGTTTCTTGTAAATACGCTCCCACCTGTGCTTTGCAAATTTAGATTTTGATTATGGGAGTAACATAGCCATGTTCAAAATGACCCAAAAATGGTGCAAGGGCAATCTAAAAAACGCTTTCATGTGCATTAAGGACATTTTAAGTCAATGAGGAAACACAGGTGATGTAATTCTGAAATGAGGAAAAGAAACTTCACATTTTTCAATGACATTGTGCAGATGAAGTTTAGGTGTGACCACAGATTCAAAAGAGGTCTGCCCTTTGTTCAAGAGTGAAGTGGACATGACTTACTTCATTGCTAGGCCTTCACATGTATTATCTCCTTTGTTTTTTTCAACAAGTGAAAATCTCATCTGCAACCATGTGTTGGCCTCACCTCAAACAAACAAAACAGGTGATGGACCGAATGTGGATCAATGACACACATTCACCCCAGTCCAAAGATCTGGGCCCAAACAAACCTCTAGATAGGCCACACCTTATCGTCAACCTGAATCAATCATTTAAAATGTTAGGGAGAGATTTATGATTGTTGTATGCCTGTTTTGTACCACTGTGTGTCATTTTTGTGACGCAGTGCTGGTGCAAAAGATTTGCTATGTTAAATAATAAGTAGGGTGTTAAGTTTTTGATGACTGTTATTCATTTACTTTTTGGTAATAGTGGTTAATAACATTTTTTATTATATTTTTCCACAGATTCAACTGCAGATCATTACAAAATTTGAAAAATGCCAACTAAGAATCGAATTAGAAAGGCTAGAAAACGTCAAAGACAGCAAGATCATCTATTATTGCAGCAGTCCTCTCCCCAAAATACTTGTGAAATCACCAAGAAAGCTCCGGGTAAGAGCACAAAATCATTCTTAAGAAATATTTGTAGTAAAAAAAGTATTTCTCCAAAAAATGTTTCAGTCCAGAAAAAGAAAAGCAATTTAAATGGAAAGGAAAGACCAATCAAAAATGTTACTGGTAGAGCAAGAGATAACTCTGTGCATGATAGTAGAAGGAAACAACAGTTTAGGGACATTCGAAAACGAATGTTCCGTAACAGGATAATAGTTAATTTATTAAAAAATATTAAGAAAGGCCAACAGAAAGTGGCATTTTATAAGAAGAAGAAAAATGTAGAGAAAATTATTGATCATGCTTTTGAAATTAAGCGAAAGTTGTTTATTTTGGTAATCAATAGAATTAGGAAACTAAGCAAGGTAATTTCTGATTTCAAAACAAAAAGTAGATGGAAGAGAGTAGTAAATCGTAGTAACTTTTGTGAAGTTTTTTCCGGAGAATGGATGCATAGTTCAAGTTGTGAGGCATTTTTTAATGAGGAGAGTTATTTTCAGGATAATGATTTGGTGTTTGCAGTTGACACCAGTGGTCGAGCTTATGAAGTGAAGGATGGTTGTCCAGTTGAAAAAGAAAAACTTGTGACAACAGAGACAGACGAGGTGTTAGGTAATGAGGTTTTAGGAAGACGTCCTAAGGGTCCTGTGTACATTTGGAAGTGTAGTTCTATTTGCAGTGTGCAACAGGTTTCCATCAATTTGCTTTGTGATTTTATACCGACATTTAATAAGAAAAGTTTGAAGCAGAAAATGAAGTTGTTGCAAGATTTAGATCCTTGCAGAGTGAGACAAATGACAGGTTTGCGTGGTCATTCACTGGCTTGTCTTTCCAGGAGAGTATGCCAGAGTGTTTTTCATCATTTCAGGATGCTAGCAGTGCATCATAATAAAGTGAGAAAATTAGTGAGAATGTTGCATTATGCTAAGAGTCCAGCAATTATGCTTAAACAATTATGTGCTACTCTTTTGCATTGTTCTGAAATAGATGTGAAGAATATTTGTGAAGAAATTGAGTTTTGTTACTTTGGTAGTAAAGATGAGAATGTTCAAATTGACCCAGAAGTAGAGGGTAATATTGAAGATAATGTACAGGTTTCCAGTACAGATAATTTTCAGAAGGAAATTGCCACGTTTCAGATGAAATCAAGTGAGAGGCCTAATTTCACTTGTGTATGTTGTCGACGCACTTATTATAAGAATCAGACTAAGTTAGTGGATTTATATGCAAAAAGTGAAAGGGAAAATATTAGTGAATGGAAGGATTTTGCCACATACTTGATGGTAGAAAATTATTTTGATTTGGGATCGGATCAACGTGTGTGTACTTATTGTTGTAATAAATTAAACCAAAACCAGATGCCTGCTAGGGCAGTTCATAATAATCTGGAATTGGTTGAGATTCCTTCTGAATTGAAGGATTTAAATACTTATGAATCTATTTTGATTCAAAGTATCCATCCCTTTCAGGCTATTGTAAGAATGGAGCCAAAGACAGGGAAGTTGCCTCCAGCAGATTTACAGAGAGGATTAAAGGGAAGAGTTGTTTATTTGTCTCTAGATTTGAACAAAAACATTAACACAATTGGAGTAGAAAAAGTGGAAGAGGAACCTCTGGTTATCTTGGTTAATGGGGTTCCGACAAAGAATAAGAAAATATGGCAAGATTTAGTGGATGTTAGGAAAGTCAAAAAGGCAACATTGTATTTGAAGAAAAATAATAAGTACTATAAGAATGTATATGTTGCAGAAGAGGAAGTAAGTGATGAAGAGGATAGCGATTTGTGTGCTGGCCAAATTGAGAAAGTAGAGGCCTCTAAAAGTGAAGAAATATATGAACATTATAGTGTTCATCCTTTGCATTCCAAGGAAGTCATGGGGAATGCTATTGAGTTGTTTCAAATGAAACAAGCCAAAGGGAGTCCCATTAGTGTTTGGGAGGAAAGTTTGGAAGCTCGGTGTTTCCCACAGCTATTTCCCACAGGTCGAGGAGGAAGATATGATGAGCGACCTCATCGAATTCCTGCATCTGAATACTGGACTTTACGATTGTATGCAGAAGATCCTAGGTTTCGTCAATGCATTCCCTATTTGTTTCATCTCCTGTTTGAAAGCGATCTGTCTGGACTGTCATATGCAGTGAACCACATCTTAAAAAGTGGTATACAGATGCGAAACATCTCGGCAAGTGATTTTATGCATAAAGTCAATGTCCAAGACAGAATTTTGGATTCTCACTTAATTAATCTCATGGCGTGTCAGCGTGGTACTAATGAGTACTGGTACCATCGTCATGGTGATTTAAAATGTATGCTGAGGAACTTAGGAACTCCGACATGGTTCCTCACTCTGAGCTGTGCCGAGTATGGCTGGGAAGACTTACTTGAATTTCTACGAGAGGCAAATGGAAATATTGAAAACATTGAATTCAAGACACCTGGAGAACTGTGTTCTTTGGATCCAGTGAATGTATGCAGGTACTTCAATCATAGATTTGAAGCTATGATGTCTTTCATCACAAATAAGAAGAATCCACCTTTTGGAGAGGTGTTGGATTTCTTCTGGAGAAAGGAGTACCAAGCAAGAGGTGCTCCTCATATACATATGTTGTTGTGGATCAAGGATGCACCTAAATTTGGAACACATCCGGATGACTTAGTGATGAATTTCATAGAACAGTATTCTACGTGTGCTGTTCCAAACGCAACGGAGAAGAAAAGCCTAAGAGAACAAGTTCTACGTTTCCAAAGCCATCGTTGTGGAAAGTACTGTCGTCGTAAATTCAGAAACAAGGACAAGTTCTACACCAAATGTCGTTTCAACTTTCCACGACCGGTGATTTCTAAAGGAAGAGTGAACAGTTTGATGTCTTCACTGCAACATAATGTGACGAGGAAATCACCCAAAAATACATACAATTTGAAAAGGAACGAAGAGTCCAAGTACATCAACGACTACAACCCAGTGATTTTGTCCATGTGGAATGCTAACATGGATATACAGTTTGTGGCTGACAACTGTATGGCTGTGGCTCGGTATGTGACATCTTACATCACCAAAAAAGAAAAGACAGAACTGAAGGATATGTGGGAGGACATTTCCCATGAAAAGAGCCTCAGCAAGAAGTTGTACAGTTTCAGTCTGAAGATGTTGTCCCAACGAGAAATCGGAGCTTATGAATGTTCTGATCGATTGTCTTCAGCAAGTCTCTATGCCAAATCCAGGAGTATCGTTTGGGCGAGTCTTGGTCTTGCTGCAACGCGAAATCGAGTTCTAAAACCTGTCCGGGAAATTGAGTATTTGGCAGAAAAGGAACCAAACAGTACCAACATTTTGAAGACCAACATGTTGGATACATATTATCCAAATCGAAGCAGTCATCTTGAGAATGTTTGTCTATATGAGGTTCTACAAAATTATATATTCAAGAGGAACATCAAAGAAGATATTGAGAAAGGAGTGTATGCTGTAATTGGAAGTGAGGGATGCCTGGTCAAGCAAAGAAAATGCCAATTAGTAAACCATCGAAAATTGAGTGGCGAATCTCCAGAAAAAAAGGAGTTTTTCTATTTAGCACTTTTGCAACTTTTCAAGCCTTGGCGTGCAGAAGAGGAACTGCTTGGAGATTTCCTCTGTTACGAAGACTCTTTCACTGCTGCTAGGGAGACCATAGAATGTCCTGCTTTTCCCAAATATCAAGAAATGCTAACTTTGGAAATTGATTTACAAAAGGGGGTGGTGATGAACAGAGTGTCTGAATTGAGCAGACCACTCTTACCCAGTCCAAAGATCAGGGCTTGATCCATCACCGTTATTTATCTCACTGCCCCATCCCAGCTCAGAACCTGGCTATGTGCAAATCAGTCTGTCCCTGGCCCAGTGCATCATGGGAACAGGGCAGACTAAACTACCAAGCCAATTCTTTACCAGAAACTGGGATGGTGCAGTGAGCTAAAAAACGGTGTTGGATCTAGCCCTGATCTCTTGACTGGGTGAGAGCTTTCTGCTTAATTCAGAGACTCTGTCCCTCACCACCCCTTGTTGTAAATATTTTTGTCCACCCTAAGCGTGGAAGGGTATTCTCAGATGTGAGACCCTTGCTCATTGCACCATCAGGATTCAAGCAAACCGGGCCGAAGACGGCTGTAATGCCAGAAACCGGTCCCCGGGAGCTTGTTTCCTTCCCAGTGTAAGAATTGGCTTTTGTAGTTTGGTTTGCCCTGTTCCCATCATGCACTGGGACAGGAACAGACTAATTTGCATACAGCAAGGTTCTGAAACTGGGATGGTGCAGTGAGCTAAAAAACGGTGTTGGATCTAGCCCTGATCTCTTGACTGGGTGAGAGCTTTCTGCTTAATTCAGAGACTCTGTCCCTCACCACCCCTTGTTGTAAATATTTTTGTCCACCCTAAGCGTGGAAGGGTATTCTCAGATGTGAGACCCTTGCTCATTGCACCATCAGGATTCAAGCAAACCGGGCCGAAGACGGCTGTAATGCCAGAAACCGGTCCCCGGGAGCTTGTTTCCTTCCCAGTGTAAGAATTGGCTTTTGTAGTTTGGTTTGCACTGTTCCCATCATGCACTGGGACAGGAACAGACTAATTTGCATACAGCCAGGTTCTGAAACTGGGATGGTGCAGTGAGCTAAAAAACGGTGTTGGATCTAGCCCTGATCTCTTGACTGGGTGAGAGCTTTCTGCTTAATTCAGAGACTCTGTCCCTCACCACCCCTTGTTGTAAATATTTTTGTCCACCCTAAGCGTGGAAGGGTATTCTCAGATGTGAGACCCTTGCTCATTGCACCATCAGGATTCAAGAAAACCGGGCCGAAGACGGCTGTAATGCCAGAAACCGGTCCCCGGGAGCTTGTTTCCTTCCCAGTGTAAGAATTGGCTTTTGTAGTTTGGTTTGCCCTGTTCCCATCATGCACTGGGACAGGAACAGACTAATTTGCATACAGCCAGGTTCTGAAACTGGGATGGTGCAGTGAGCTAAAAAACGGTGTTGGATCTAGCCCTGATCTCTTGACTGGGTGAGAGCTTTCTGCTTAATTCAGAGACTCTGTCCCTCACCACCCCTTGTTGTAAATATTTTTGTCCACCCTAAGCGTGGAAGGGTATTCTCAGATGTGAGACCCTTGCTCATTGCACCATCAGTATTCAAGCAAACCGGGCCGAAGACGGCTGTAATGCCAGAAACCGGTCCCCGGGAGCTTGTTTCCTTCCCAGTGTAAGAATTGGCTTTTGTAGTTTGGTTTGCCCTGTTCCCATCATGCACTGGGACAGGAACAGACTAATTTGCATACAGCCAGGTTCTGAAACTGGGATGGTGCAGTGAGCTAAAAAACGGTGTTGGATCTAGCCCTGATCTCTTGACTGGGTGAGAGCTTTCTGCTTAATTCAGAGACTCTGTCCCTCACCACCCCTTGTTGTAAATATTTTTGTCCACCCTAAGCGTGGAAGGGTATTCTCAGATGTGAGACCCTTGCTCATTGCACCATCAGGATTCAAGCAAACCGGGCCGAAGACGGCTGTAATGCCAGAAACCGGTCCCCGGGAGCTTGTTTCCTTCCCAGTGTAAGAATTGGCTTTTGTAGTTTGGTTTGCCCTGTTCCCATCATGCACTGGGACAGGAACAGACTAATTTGCATACAGCCAGGTTCTGAAACTGGGATGGTGCAGTGAGCTAAAAAACGGTGTTGGATCTAGCCCTGATCTCTTGACTGGGTGAGAGCTTTCTGCTTAATTTAGAGACTCTGTCCCTCACCACCCCTTGTTGTAAATATTTTTGTCCACCCTAAGCGTGGAAGGGTATTCTCAGATGTGAGACCCTTGCTCATTGCACCATCAGGATTCAAGCAAACCGGGCCGAAGACGGCTGTAATGCCAGAAACCGGTCCCCGGGAGCTTGTTTCCTTCCCAGTGTAAGAATTGGCTTTTGTAGTTTGGTTTGCCCTGTTCCCATCATGCACTGGGACAGGAACAGACTAATTTGCATACAGCCAGGTTCTGAAACTGGGATGGTGCAGTGAGCTAAAAAACGGTGTTGGATCTAGCCCTGATCTCTTGACTGGGTGAGAGCTTTCTGCTTAATTCAGAGACTCTGTCCCTTACCACCCCTTGTTGTAAATATTTTTGTCCACCCTAAGCGTGGAAGGGTATTCTCAGATGTGAGACCCTTGCTCATTGCACCATCAGGATTCAAGCAAACCGGGCCGAAGACGGCTGTAATGCCAGAAACCGGTCCCCGGGAGCTTGTTTCCTTCCCAGTGTAAGAATTGGCTTTTGTAGTTTGGTTTGCCCTGTTCCCATCATGCACTGGGACAGGAACAGACTAATTTGCATACAGCCAGGTTCTGAAACTGGGATGGTGCAGTGAGCTAAAAAACGGTGTTGGATCTAGCCCTGATCTCTTGACTGGGTGAGAGCTTTCTGCTTAATTCAGAGACTCTGTCCCTCACCACCCCTTGTTGTAAATATTTTTGTCCACTCTAAGCGTGGAAGGGTATTCTCAGATGTGAGACCCTTGCTCATTGCACCATCAGGATTCAAGCAAACCGGGCCGAAGACGGCTGTAATGCCAGAAACCGGTCCCCGGGAGCTTGTTTCCTTCCCAGTGTAAGAATTGGCTTTTGTAGTTTGGTTTGCCCTGTTCCCATCATGCACTGGGACAGGAACAGACTAATTTGCATACAGCCAGGTTCTGAAACTGGGATGGTGCAGTGAGCTAAAAAACGGTGTTGGATCTAGCCCTGATCTCTTGACTGGGTGAGAGCTTTCTGCTTAATTCAGAGACTCTGTCCCTCACCACCCCTTGTTGTAAATATTTTTGTCCACCCTAAGCGTGGAAGGGTATTCTCAGATGTGAGACCCTTGCTCATTGCACCATCAGGATTCAAGCAAACCGGGCCGAAGACGGCTGTAATGCCAGAAACCGGTCCCCGGGAGCTTGTTTCCTTCCCAGTGTAAGAACTGGCTTTTGTAGTTTGGTTTGCCCTGTTCCCATCATGCACTGGGACAGGAACAGACTAATTTGCATACAGCCAGGTTCTGAAACTGGGATGGTGCAGTGAGCTAAAAAACGGTGTTGGATCTAGCCCTGATCTCTTGACTGGGTGAGAGCTTTCTGCTTAATTCAGAGACTCTGTCCCTCACCACCCCTTGTTGTAAATATTTTTGTCCACCCTAAGCGTGGAAGGGTATTCTCAGATGTGAGACCCTTGCTCATTGCACCATCAGGATTCAAGCAAACCGGGCCGAAGACGGCTGTAATGCCAGAAACCGGTCCCCGGGAGCTTGTTTCCTTCCCAGTGTAAGAATTGGCTTTTGTAGTTTGGTTTGCCCTGTTCCCATCATGCACTGGGACAGGAACAGACTAATTTGCATACAGCCAGGTTCTGAAACTGGGATGGTGCAGTGAGCTAAAAAACGGTGTTGGATCTAGCCCTGATCTCTTGACTGGGTGAGAGCTTTCTGCTTAATTCAGAGACTCTGTCCCTCACCACCCCTTGTTGTAAATATTTTTGTCCACCCTAAGCGTGGAAGGGTATTCTCAGATGTGAGACCCTTGCTCATTGCACCATCAGGATTCAAGCAAACCGGGCCGAAGACGGCTGTAATGCCAGAAACCGGTCCCCGGGAGCTTGTTTCCTTCCCAGTGTAAGAATTGGCTTTTGTAGTTTGGTTTGCCCTGTTCCCATCATGCACTGGGACAGGAACAGACTAATTTGCATACAGCCAGGTTCTGAAACTGGGATGCTGCAGTGAGCTAAAAAACGGTGTTGAATCTAGCCCTGATCTCTTGACTGGGTGAGAGCTTTCTGCTTAATTCAGAGACTCTGTCCCTCACCACCCCTTGCTGTAAATATGTTTGTCCACCCTAAGCGTGGAAGGGTATTCTCAGATGTGAGACCCTTGCTCATTGCACCATCAGGATTGAAGCAAACCGGGCCGAAGACGGCTGTAATGCCAGAAACCGGTCCCCGGAAGCTTGTTTCCTTCCCAGTGTAAGAATTGGCTTTTGTAGTTTGGTTTGCCCTGTTCCCATCATGCACTGGGACAGGAACAGACTAATTTGCATACAGCCAGGTTCTGAAACTGGGATGGTGCAGTGAGCTAAAAAACGGTGTTGGATCTAGCCCTGATCTCTTGACTGGGTGAGAGCTTTCTGCTTAATTCAGAGACTCTGTCCCTCACCACCCCTTGTTGTAAATATTTTTGTCCACCCTAAGCGTGGAAGGGTATTCTCAGATGTGAGACCCTTGCTCATTGCACCATCAGGATTCAAGCAAACCGGGCCGAAGACGGCTGTAATGCCAGAAACCGGTCCCCGGGAGCTTGTTTCCTTCCCAGTGTAAGAATTGGCTTTTGTAGTTTGGTTTGCCCTGTTCCCATCATGCACTGGGACAGGAACAGACTAATTTGCATACAGCCAGGTTCTGAAACTGGGATGGTGCAGTGAGCTAAAAAACGGTGTTGGATCTAGCCCTGATCTCTTGACTGGGTGAGAGCTTTCTGCTTAATTCAGAGACTCTGTCCCTCACCACCCCTTGTTGTAAATATTTTTGTCCACCCTAAGCGTGGAAGGGTATTCTCAGATGTGAGACCCTTGCTCATTGCACCATCAGGATTCAAGCAAACCGGGCCGAAGATGGCTGTAATGCCAGAAACCGGTCCCCGGGAGCTTGTTTCCTTCCCAGTGTAAGAATTGGCTTTTGTAGTTTGGTTTGCCCTGTTCCCATCATGCACTGGGACAGGAAAAGACTAATTTGCATACAGCCAGGTTCTGAAACTGGGATTGTGCAGTGAGCTAAAAAACGGTGTTGGATCTAGCCCTGATCTCTTGACTGGGTGAGAGCTTTCTGCTTAATTCAGAGACTCTGTCCCTCACCACCCCTTGTTGTAAATATTTTTGTCCACCCTAAGCGTGGAAGGGTATTCTCAGATGTGAGACCCTTGCTCATTGCACCATCAGGATTCAAGCAAACCGGGCCGAAGACGGCTGTAATGCCAGAAACCGGTCCCCGGGAGCTTGTGTCCTTCCCAGTGTAAGAATTGGCTTTTGTAGTTTGGTTTGCCCTGTTCCCATCATGCACTGGGACAGGAACAGACTAATTTGCATACAGCCAGGTTCTGAAACTGGGATGGTGCAGTGAGCTAAAAAACGGTGTTGGATCTAGCCCTGATCTCTTGACTGGGTGAGAGCTTTCTGCTTAATTCAGAGACTCTGTCCGTCACCACCCCTTGTTGTAAATATTTTTGTCCACCCTAAGCGTGGAAGGGTATTCTCAGATGTGAGACCCTTGCTCATTGCACCATCAGGATTCAAGCAAACCGGGCCGAAGACGGCTGTAATGCCAGAAACCGGTCCCCGTGAGCTTGTTTCCTTCCCAGTGTAAGAATTGGCTTTTGTAGTTTGGTTTGCCCTGTTCCCATCATGCACTGGGACAGGAACAGACTAATTTGCATACAGCCAGGTTCTGAAACTGGGATGGTACAGTGAGCTAAAAAACGGTGTTGGATCTAGCCCTGATCTCTTGACTGGGTGAGAGCTTTCTGCTTAATTCAGAGACTCTGTCCCTCACCACCCCTTGTTGTAAAACTTTGGAAATTGAGCAGGAAGCAACGATTGCAGCCGAGATTGCCAGAGACAGTTCTCAGGACAGTCAGAGTTCTGTTTCATTGAGTCAAGATCCACTTGGAGGACCTATTATCGAAAATGAAGCTGCCACTGCTATGAATGAAGTGGAAAGAGCCATGGCACATGCTCAGGAGGATTCAGTTAACTTAGAAGACTTGGAAAAACAACTCAACGTTGAGCAGAGGAAAATATATGATGAAGTTACCAAGCAAATTGAGCACAGATTAAGTCATGAGAAGAAAGAGTGCTCATGTACATCGTTGAAGCCTGTCCGACTGTACGTGAGTGGAGAAGCGGGAACTGGAAAAAGTTTCCTCATTAAAGCAATTTCTTGTTATTTGCAGGAAAGGACTGAGTCATCGCTGTCTTGTGTTGTCACCGCTCCTACTGGACTGGCAGCACATAACATTAAAGGTATTACTTTGCATCGTCTACTGATGCTGCCAGTGGAGCATGACAACAAATTACAATACCACAAGTTATCTGGGGATGCTTGCTGTGAAGTTTCAAGAGTCTTGAGGAAAATGAAACTACTTATCATTGACGAAGTAAGCATGGTTTCCAATGTCATGCTTGCCTTTGTGCATTTGAGAATGCAAGAAGTACTTAAAACTGAATATGATGTGTTATTTGGTGGCAAACACATCATTGTTTTCGGAGATCTTCTGCAGCTGACACCAGTAAAAGGTCAACCTGTGTTCAAAATACTCACGCATGAAGATACCAGGAAGTGCCTAGGGAGCATTGGCAACGTCAATATATGGTTAAACTTCAATTATGCTGAACTGCATGAAAATATGCGTCAGGCGAAGGATGAAGATTACAAGAATATTCTACAAGATATTAGAATTGGAAAAGTGACCGAGCATGGAAAAGAAGCTTTAAATGCACGATTACTTTCAAATTTATATCCCGAACAAGAGATTGTGCCTGAGAATATTTTTCAGAAAATTACTGAGAAGAAATCCGGAATATGTTTGATGCCAACTCTTGCAGAATGTGCCATCTTCAACAACAAAATGTTGAATTTAGAAAAGCAAGAGATTGTGAAACTTGAAGCTATTGACAAAATAGAGCATATGGGATCAACAATTATTTTGTCAGAGAATTTGAAATCAAAATTGGATTCATTAGAGAAGACTATATCTAAAACAGCGGGTTTTGAAAAGACTTTGAATGTGTGTTTAAATTGCCGAATCATTTTGAGAAGGAATTTACATGTTGAAAGAGGTCTGGTAAATGGATCAATAGGTAATGTTGTTGATTTTGAGAAATACAGAAATAGAGATGGAATAGAATTTTTAAAAATTAAATTTGATGGCATTGAGGAAGTACAGCTAATTGGTCGTTGTTCTGCTAGGTTTTTGCTTGTTAAAGACTTATATGTTCGCCGTAAACAGTTTCCTGTTTGCTTGGCATATGCGGTGACAATCCATAAATCGCAAGGTTTAAGATTAGACAGTGCATTGGTGAATATTGGCAGTTCTGTGTTCAAGGAGGGTATGGCATATGTGGCATTGTCACGAGTTAGAACTTTATCGGGATTGTACTTGATTGACTGTGATGTCACAAACATTTGTGCGGATCTAGATTGTGTTAAGGAATACAATAGGTTAAGAAGAGAGTATGCGCCACATTTGCCTCAATATCCTTTGTTTGAGAAACGTGTGGTAGGCCGGAAACGTAGAAATATCAGTAATAGTAGGGAGGTTGTAGCAAAAAGACCAAAAGTCAATGAACCGAAAATTGTTAGCAGAAAGAAAGTGGATTCTGTTGAAGATGTTGTCGGTTTTCAATTTGAAAACAGTTCTGGTGTCAACTGCTATGCAAATGTAGTGGTTAATGTTCTCTTTTCACTAGAGAGTTTAAAAGAACAGATTCTGTTGAATTCAGAACAAATTTTATGCTGTTTGTTGAATTCTGTTTTCGAGAAATGTAGCACTGATCGAACAAAAGTAGAAAGTGTGTCTGAAGTTCGTTATCTGTTAGATGAATGTTCAGGTCAAACAGACTTCTCTGAAAATAATCAGCAAGATTGTCAGGAGTTTTTAATGTATATGCTTGATGTATTGCAAGATGAGGGTGTAGATGTAGATCACCTGTTTGGGCTTTCTTATCAATGGCAGCATGACTGCGAGAACTGTATGGTATCAAGTACTACTAGTGTAGACTCAGAAAGATTTATATATTTAACTTTGCCAGACAGTAAATCAGTCTCCTTTAATAAGCTAGTAAATGCAGCGGATCACAACATGGAGTGTAGCCAATGTAAATCTGAAATGATGTCAACATTATTTATACGTAGATATGGCCAGTATGTCATTTTAATGATCCAACGATGTATGCCTGATGGATCAAAATTGTCAACTTTAATAAAAAATGTTGTGGTTTCTCAGCTGTCAATATCAGGAAGGACTTTTGTAACTGTAGCAATTATCTATCACGATGGTCCTTCAACAACATCAGAACATTATACAGCTTATTTAAAGTCTCGAAACGGCTGGTCATTCTGCAATGATTCCGTTGTAACTTTCAAAAAAAAATTGCCGTTTGACCTTAAAAATTCTTACCTGGTGTTTTTAAAACCAAAATTTTAAAGAAAGAATCTCGGGTTTCCTGTGAGGAATTGCAAAAGGTTCATCAAGTAGAGGGAATGTAAGTCTGCAATGCTGTCTAGATTATTGGTCCAAAACTTTTAATTATAATGTCAATTTAAAAATCCATCTATATAAACCTGATGCAAGTAAGTCTGCTTCATAGTAAGCAGTATCAGTGTCATAGGAAAAGGAGAACATGAGTGACAAAGAAGGGTAAGATATTAGTAGTCCAGGATTGTGAAAATAATCTTAAATGTTTTCTTTTTGAAAGTTGCGAAAATAGAAAATGACGGGATTTGATTGGAAGAATTACAAGAGTTGTGAATCGCTGCAACATGATTTGGCCTAGTGGAAACATGTGGTAGAATGTGAGAAGTCTTTTCTTGTATGTAACATATTTTTCAAAACGATGGAGGTTTTCTTTCAGAAAGTGGCGGGCTGAAAATATTTATAGCACAACAGAGTGGACGCTGTTCATAGGACATCCTTCGACGTCATTGAAAGTAAGTTAATTTTAAGGAGTTTTGAATTCAGATTTCTTAGGTTGTATGGGTTTTTTAAATACAATCATTTTGATTGTGTTTTTTTTTCCCCGCTGTTACATGATGAATACCTTCAAGTCACTGATTTAAGTGAAATTTGATACATTCTGAGAACAGCAAAAATAAACCATTTAACATGTATAATTAATGTTCTGCTTTTTGTACTTATGATATACATTTAGAAATGTGAGGTAGATATGGAGAAACTGAGTCTTCTGTAAGTGTCAATTTTAATGCTTACAGTGCTGTACTTCTGGGTACTGTTTTTTTTTTAAAAAAAAGAAAAGGCCTCACCTCAAAGAAAGCTCTTGAAAGCACACATCTTATTTGCATCCTGAAACAATCATTTAAAATGTTAGACACAATTTTATGATGGCTTTACATCTTTTTTGCGCTGCTATTGCATCACTATTGTGAGACATCAGCAGTGCAAAAGAAGCACCATGTTCCAAAATAGGCCTCAGTTCATCAGCATGAAGATACTGTTTGTTTAAAATATATATCTTTAGGATTGTGTAGGGGACGTAGAGAAGCAGAGGCTTCTGTAAATGTCAAAGTTGTTGAAAAACTGTTTCTTCTTGAACCTTTTCCCTTTTCTTTTCTAATTTTTAAATACATGTTTTAATATTTTTGGAAATGTTTGTTCTCTCTTTTACAGATTGAAAGTATGAAAAAATATTTTAAAAAGTTAACAAGAATTATAAGGTAAATGTTTTCTACTCTTTTTACCCGCAATGCACTGCTGATGATGTCACTGACCATGTCATGAATGATGTAATAAGAGGACATGACTTACTTCATTGGTAGGCCTTCACATGCATTATCTGCTCTGTATTCTTCAACAAGTGTAAAATTGATCTGTAACCCTGAGTAGGTCTCACCTTAAACAAACCTCAGGAGAGATCACACCTTATCGTCATCCTGAATTAATAAATAGATCTATTAAACAGTATCTCTGGTTTACTCCCTATAGCTGTCTTTCTTTTAACATTACACTCTGTTTACTTCCCTTATACTAACTCTTATTTTTTTTTTAAAAATATTTTTTTATTTCGCTTCAAGTTCGCGAACCGGGCAGCGAACCGGAAAGCGAACCAAAAGAAATAGAGCTGCCAGAGTGCTAAACATTCTAGCAATTTTATTTGAAAGGGGAGGTAGTTCTGAAAAGAACTTTTTTTTAATGTTTTTGTTGTTTTTTTTTTTTTTTTTCTGAACATTTTTTGTTTTTTTTGTATTTTTAGAACAGTTTTATGTTTTTTTTGTGTTTTTCATGGAGGGGAAACAACAAAAAACAGGCATTGAAAAAGGCTCAACAGGAGCAAAAAAAAATTACTGTTTGGGTGGGTTAGGGCACTTGTGGTTTTCGTACGCAATGTTGATTAATTTCACGCTCATGTTCCCACATGAGAGCAGAGCACCACAATATATGCAGGTAAACTTCATGTGCTTGAAGTTTTGCTGTATGTTTGGCACGGTTTCCTGTGCCTCTCTTCCTGTCAAAGAGATAGTTGACGTTGACCTGGCCACAGGAGTTGTCGGGGGATTATCTTGCAGGTCACGCAACTCTGCCCGGCTGTAGTTTAGTGGATGCCACCTGGCCATATGGTGATGCATAGTATAGTTGCCCATACTATACTTTTTTTCTGTGCCTCTAGATAATCTGTATTTGCAAATGAGGCAGGTGGCATACTTCGCATTGACCTTCTTCTCCCCTCGAGGGATTGAAAAAAACTGCCATATGAAACTTGTTTTGCGTCGGGAAACATGGGGCAGCTCCTGTATAAACTGTGGTTCATCTGTCTCCTCTTCCTCAAGGTCATCCTCTTCCTCCTCTCTGTTGGAGATGAATTGAGATGGTGGTCCTCTCTTCTCATGATGAGGTGGAGGTGGTGGTGGGGGTCCAGCAGCTGAAGCAAGGATAGAAGCCATTGCTGAACTACAGAAAAATGGTCTTTCTCTCACCAAGATGAAAGTCAGAGTGAGGAAAGAAGGAGGGGTTTTCATGATTTGGGAAAAGCAAAAGTTCTGAACCAATGAAAAGTGTTATTTTTAGGTCACATGACCTAGTCATACATCATTTGGAAACCAAAAGTGAAATGAACCAATGAAAAGTTTGATAAACAAGTCACATGACCTGTTCCGCTTACGTTACGCGGTGCGCGCCGCGTCCCGGATCGTTTCCGGTTCGCGGTCCGGAACACTTCCGGGAGCGCTAACGCGGCGCGTCATAAGACGCATTACGCGACAATGATACGTCGCGCTTCCGCGACGCGTCACAGTTGCGCTAACGAAACGTTTACCGGTTCGCGGACTAGGTCGCGGCATCAAGATGAGCTAACGGAAAGCTTCCCGGTTCGCTTAACGGAAGCGAAGAAAAAAAATATTTAAAAAAAAATTATCAATAAACATCTAAAATATATTTTGGGATTTAAAGAAGAATACATTTTACAGCTACAGATGTTAGCTTTTAAAAAACCAATGAAATTCACAGAAAAAACCATAGGCTATAGACCATATATAGTTAGGAATTTGCATTTACAAAACCTTGAAAATTCACTGAAAAAAACATAGGTTATAGACCATATATAGTTAGGGATTAGCATTTTCAAAACCTTATTTTACTCGCATAAAACCATTGAAATTTCATATATAGTTAGTTGCGCTAACTATATATCGCGCACCCGCAATCCACTGCTGATGATGTCACATATTACATCATTCATGACCTGGTCAGTGACATCACTGATGACATCACTGATGACAAGATCCAGTGACTGTATGTTTCTGTAAAGTGTAAATATGTCTTACATATTGAAGAATGAGTGGATGTATAAGTGTCTGGATGAAGGATTTAGTAGGTGCATGACTGACTGTATGAGTGAGTGATTAAATGTGTCTCACTGAGTGCATGGGTTAGTGACTAAACTGTCTTAATTTGTGCATCATTATGTCTGTTGTTCTGTAAACTGCTGCATGTGTTGATCAGTAGCTATATGAGTAACTATATGGGTTATTGATTGGTTGCACAAATGAGATTGGTTGCACAAATGAGATTTCATCAGTGATGTCATCAGTGATGTCATTTGAGATGTCATCAGTGATTTCATCAGTGATGTCACTGACCATGTCATGAATGATGTAATATGTGACATCATCAGCAGTGGATTGCGGGTGCGCCATATATAGTTAGTTCATCTAACTATATAGGAGCAATTTCAGTGGTTTTTTACATGTTAATTCCTAACTATATAAGGCCTGAAACCTATGGTTTTTTTAGTGAATTTTCAAGGTTTTTTAAATGCTAATTCCTAACTATATAAGGCCTTAAACCTATGGTTTTGTCAGTGAATTTCAAAGGTTTTTTAAATGTTAATTCCTAACTATATAAGGCCTAAAACCTATGGTTTTTTCAGTGAATTTCAAAGGTTTTTTAAATGCTAATTCCTAACTATATAAGGCCTGAAACCTATGTTTTTCTCAGTGAATTTACAAGGTTTTTAAATGCTAATCCCTAACTAAATAACGCCTGAAACCTATGGTTTTTTTCAGTGAATTTGCAAGGTTTTTAAAATGCTAATTCTTTTAGCGGATAACGTTTAAATATGTTAATATCCTTGTGGGACCACCTGAGCAGCCCTCGGGATCCAATTTTTGGACCGGCCCAGCCCTAGGGCACTCACTTTGCAGCATGCCTGGAAACTCCGCTAGACCAGCTGGGCCACACAGTACTTTCCCGCACTCAAGATCGTGCACAAGTTGTCTTAGCAAATGAAAGTCTCAAATGCAATGTACGAATGGAAAAATATTTGCCTTGTCTAATGTCCACAGTGCAATTTTCACACGTTGCGCCCACTTTCCAGTTTGCAAGGAGACATGTAAATGTGTTGCGAGTGCATGGTATTTGTTCGCCACTCGCTCCTCTCTGCAGATGTTAATTATTTTTTAATTTGGCAGTTGTTCTCTGTGGGATACATGTTTAGTACCCATTGGTCGCCGCCATTTGAACGAAGCAGGCAGTTGTTCCCTGGTACTGACTGCTACTGCTCTAAAAAAGGAATCTTTATTTTGCACCAAGTATTTGTCTTTTGACTCCATCCATTCCAGGCGCAGATAACACAACAAAATGCAATACAATACAATTCTGCACCACTTTTTAAAATACTCACCAGCCTTCCATAATCTGTACACAAGAGGGGAGGTTTTAGAAAGCAGAATTGTGGAATGTACTGCCTATTTAAAATAGCTATTCATGCGTTTGTAAACTCACCATCACACTTATTTTGGCACTAATAACAGTTGTTTTTTGCACTTTCCTCACAAGGCTCGTGCAGTGCATGCGTGAAAGCACACGTGAATGTATGGGAGCGCTGGGTTAAGAAGTCTCTTACATGGCCTTACACCACATATAAACGTCACTAGCATGTGCTTTGCTCCAATATTTGCAGATCGGTAACCCCACCCCCACAAAGCGATACCACAGATGATAAGTGGTCCCAACCGCCGCCCATGCGCTGCAGTCAGCACTACCCGGTAACCTCTGGTTTGCCTTCAAACGCAGAGCACCACAAAGGAGTTATCCCGAGTCCGCCTCCTTTCAGAAGCCGGCATCTTCCAACTCTGAGGAATTAAAACTCCCCAAGAAACTTCATCTTGCCGCGTCTTTGGCTGTGCTTTGGTAGAAACGATTAAACCTCGATTGTGGTGGGGAGGTGACCCGTGAAATCTAAACAAAATGTGCTAGTCCTAGAGATTTTACATGCATGAAATACTAGTTCCCCATGCCTATTTAATGACAAAACCTAATCTCTGTAACACTCCACAACATACCATGCCTTTAGAGGGCTGTATGTCAGAATGTTATACACAAAAATATCCTCTAAAATAAATAGCATCTCTTAAATATTGTTTGCAAACATAATTGCAGCTTTTATATTATTCACTGTAGTGAGGTAAACTTTTTGCTGACAATGTTCAGGACTCTATTTTCATGTCAGACGATATTTTGAAAACAATATTTTGATACCAAACCTTTAAGAGATTCTTTGACTTGCCGCTGCTAACAGAACATTTTTGACACAGCACAAGATTTCTAATGAGGTTTTTTTAACGTACCTTTCTCTGGATCAGTATTAAAAAAGAAATCTCCTATTCTGATTACACCTAAAGGACCTGGGGTCTTTCTTCAACACTTTTATCTATGTAAAGAGGTAGCTGTCCCATGCTCGCCCAGATCTCCCCTATTCTACATACTTTTTTTGTCTCTTCTTGCCCTTCAACAACTAGAAGACATTCAATGATGGACATTTTTCCAGCCTTAATTCAAAACCAGTTCAAGGCCAAGAGACCTTGATAAAGATGGTGTGCGCAATACGAACGTCCTAATTAATGAAATTGTTTATTCCTTTGTGTCTAGAGCAGATCGGCTTGGTATATGGTACTTTGGTCCGAGAATGGAAGACGTTTGTTATGGACTGCATTTACTTTTTAAAACATTTTCTTTCAAAGGATACAAGCATGTAAATTAAGGTACAACGAATAGTGTTTGAGCTTTATCTTCGGTCACCAGAGATTTAATTTGTGCCCTTATAGTGCTGTTTAAGAAGATGTTCAAGTTTGATAGAAAGGAGCACTTTTTAGCGTTCCTGCTGTTAGAGAATGTGCAATTGGATAAACTGCCTTGTTACCTTGTTTTAGGGTCTGGTAGCAATTTCTTACAGGCTACGTTTTGTAACGGCACAAAGCACATAACAGAAGGCAACGATAGTTGAGGATTCTGTCCTCGAGCCTTGAGGGAAAATGCTTTTCACTGAGTCACGTAAAAGCTAAGGTTCAAAGTTCTTTTACCGCCTCTCAAGAAGAGGAATTTTAAGAGGCTGGAAACAATTTAGCGTTTCCATGTCTTGAGTGACAGGCGAGCCCAAGCTGGACATTCTGTTGTCTAACTATAGCAGGCCCCTTCCCCCCTGGCCTCCCTTTGAAGTCTGAAGCGCCTTTATTTGAAGATTGGAGATGGCGCCCTGAAGATGAATTAGGAAATGGCGAACAAATCAAGGTGGGTGGCAAGTGACTTGCATGGTTCTAGCATCACACTACTTTCTGTTTGTGGGTTTTAGCTTATTGATATTCATCTGGGTTCTAGCTTATTTATAGTCATACGAAAAGTGGATGTTAATGTTTCATTTTCTGGAGAGAGAAAAACAACGTAAATTGCCAAATCAGAAAAACACTTTTGTCTGGTTCGATCGTTAAAGTCTGCAGTAAGAAGAATGGCCTTTATAAACAGAATCATGGTCAAGGACCACTTTGTACTTGGAAGGAATTGGCATCTCCCACTCTTTACGGAACTTGCACTCCGCCTTCTACTGCTTACAAATTAAAAGAGCGCCTAGAGATTGGTCTGGTCGCGGCATGCGCACTACAGTATTCTTGGATAAATGGCTGCCATACAGACCTAACCAGTTAAGTACTGTAAAATGTTGTGAATCCTCTTTCTGGCATGTTGTAGGGTTCAACTGTAAATTATGGAAGCTATAAGAGTGGAGCAGCTGTGAAAGAAATCTGCGCTCATATTGACCTTAGAAGTCAGAAAATGTTTATTAACAACAAATAATCTGTGAAACAAAAGAGCGAGAAGGGGATACCTCTGCATTCCTTGAAGATAAAAGCAGAATGCAAATGTATACATTTTCATATTCAGGACTCCAATGGATATTATGTGACGAAAGAGAAACAACGATCTTTACTTTTGGCCCAGGCTCGACCTTCAAACTGATACTAGAATGTCAACTTCCAGAGCTGAGGATTCTATTAGAACATTCTCACCTTCAATGTCAGCAATGATAATGATGCTTTGTTCATCAGAGAGGGGCACAACCTGGTAAAATTGATTTATAGCACTGAGCATACGTGGCTGCCACTACAGCAGTGACGCTAAGGCAGTATCTCTAAAGTCACACAGCGCGGCCGCCTCAATAATGGTGCCACCCACCCCCCCGCACCCCGCACCCCACACCAACCTACCTACGCCACTGCTCTCCCAAGTCGTCTTCTCTTCTCCCGGGGCTCCCTCAGCACACAGGAGCCCCGCACTAGTCCACACTTCTCCTCAGGCCAGCACCACCCGGTCTCCCCCTCGGCACGGGAGACCGGACATCGAAGGCTTCCCCCAGGCAGGGGGAAGAGGAAACCACGTCCTCCAGGCCCCGCTCACAACCAGGCGGCGGCCATCTTGAGGTGGCTCGGGCCGCGGCGGTGATCTCGGGGGCAAAACGAGGGGTGGGCACCCTCGATATTAAAATAAAAAGATTGAAATAAAAGAGAGAAGCCCCCCAAGGCCCCCCCCAATTTTTTTTTTCCGAAAAATCGCGGGGTGCGCGCACGGTGCGTGCTTACAGATATATAATTTATTTCTCTTTTAATTTTCTCAGGAACTACTGGAGGGATTTACACTATACCAAAAGCGTGATCTGCGTACCAGACACTACCATTTTGACAAGTTTGGTGTAATTCCCTTCAGTGGTTCAAGCTGTAGCTGTGTCTAAAGGTCCTATGGAAATTAACATGGGGAAAACACGTTTTGGGACCCCCCCTTTTTTCTCAGCCCCCACTTGACTAATCCCCCCCAAACTTTCAGGGAAGGAGAGGAGTGGAGCGAGCCATGTTCTTTGAGAAATTTGCGAAGATTCATCAACCAGCGCCAAAGCTATTCCCAATAGAATGTTGGGGATTTCCTATGGAAACTAGGTCCTAACTATATATACCTACTGGCTACCGCCAGTAGGTAATATATTGCTTTGAATCTTCCAGCCCTCCAGTTCCCTTCTGTCAGAAGTCACGGCACAGTAGCAGCAAGTACGTTTTCACAAAACTTTTATTTTTCACACACCATAGGCAAGATTGCGTGCAAAATAGGACGGCCTACGCGTTTCGGCTTCTGCAGCCTTCCACTATATATATATATATATATATATATATATATATACACTAAAAAAAACATAGGTTTTACATTTGTTATAGTTAGGAAGTAGCATTTAAAAAACCTTTGAAATTCACTGAAAAAACCATAGGTTTAACACTAGGTATAGTTAGCTGGACATTTTACTCGTACAAAACCATTGAAATTCCCACGTTATAGTTAGTTGGACTCACTATAACTCGCGCGCCCGCAATCCACTGTTGATGATGTCACATATTACATCATTCATGACATGGTCAGTGATATCACTGATGACATCACTGATGACATCTCAAATGACATCACTGATGACATCACTGATGACATCATTTATGTGATAATATAATGCACCTCCTCACACTCTAGTCTAATCTTTGATACATACAGTGTTAAATACAAACTACCATTCCTGAAATTATTGACACACCAATACCAGTAACTACATACACACTCACTGATTTCTAGGTCTACACACACATCCACTCATTCACCCATACAATCAATCATACATACGGTCACTCATCAATAGAACACTATCATATCCAGTCATATACCTATAAAGATACTTATACACTGACACTCATTCACAGAGTTACTCAAACACCTAGTCAGTTATGCAGAGAATCAATCACACTCCTATTTCCTCAACTACAAAGTTATACACACTAAACCTTACCTATTCAAATATATAGTAACACATACTTACTCTCTTTTACAATCACTGAAACAAGTACACATTGAACCATACAGTCACTTATGCAATCACAGGCTCTCATGTATAGTCATTTATATATGGCAACTCTCACATGCACTGTGTTTTACATATGTACCTACTTTGACATGTAGCACTGAGATAGCCATTCACTCACCAACACATTCATGCAGACAGTCAACCCCCCCTACAGCTCTTTCCACATGCACTCTTGAACCTATATACCAAGAGAATCAACTGCTCACATATAATAATAATCACTTACTCATACAGTCAGTCACGCACCTACTAAATCCTTCATCCAGACACTTATACATCCACTCAATCTTTAATATGTAAATGATTAACTTTAACTTAATTGTATTTTTATTTTTCAGAAACACACAGACACTGGATGATGTCATCAGTGATGTCATTTATGATGTCATCAGTGATGTCATCAGTGGTGTCACTGACCATGTCATGAATGATGTAATATGTGACATCATGAGCAGTGGATTGCGGGCGCCCGAGTTATAGTAAGTCCAACTAACTATAACGTGGGAATTTCAATTGTTTTGAATGAGTAAAATGTCCAGCTAACTATAACTAGTGTTAAACCTATGGTTTTTTCAGTGAATTTCAAAGGTTTTTTAAATGCTAATTCCTAACTATAACAAATGTGAAACCTATGTTTTTTTTAGTGAATTTCAATGGTTTTTTAAATGCTAATTCCTAACTATAACGATTGTGAAACCTCTGGTGTTTTCACTGAATTTCTTAGGTTTTTTAAAAGCTAATTCCTTTAGATATCGAGTTTGTAACCTACGATTTTTTTTTTTATTTGCTGTTTTTCCAATTTATTTATTTTTTTTATCATTTTTTCCTGGAGCGCTCAGGGTGTGCGCACCGGTAAGCTCTCCCGAGAGCGCACCGAGAGCGCTATTTCTGCGTTCGTTAAAAAAAAAAATAATGAAAAGTAAATAATAACGCAAGACAGATTTACGAAATGAAAATGATTTTGCATTTCCGTGAAGCTATCGAAACATCACTTAGGCGCGCTGCGTAAGCGCCCCCGGAAGCGTCTACGTTCGTGCCGCATAAGCGCCCCCCGAAAGCGCCTACGTTCACGCCGCGTAAGCGCCCCCGGAAGCGCTTCGATGCGTGCAGCGTAAGCGTGTCAAGTCATGTGACCTTAAAATAACTCTTTTCATTGGTTGCTAACAGTTTTTTTTACAAAGAATGAAATCCCCACCCATTTCCTTCACTTCTTCTTTCACTTTTGTGACTGCAAGACCTGCCTTTTTGCTGTCGGATATTTGTTGGAATAATATCTTGGATTACCATGGCTGCCAGACCATCCAGCAGTGAAGATGACTCCAATGTATTTCTTGATGAAGAGGTTCCTCAGCCGAAAGTAAAAGAACACTTCATATGTAAGTTTTTTTCCATTCCTAATGACCAGAAAAAAGTAAATGCTCCAAAAGTGGAGTGCAGGATTTGTCACACTGTCCTGTCACGGGGTGACCCCACCAAGAAATATTCTTTTGGAAACTCCACAATAATTCACCATGTGGAGAGGAAGCACCCCCAGAATTTTGCCCGGGAGAGTGTCAGGACTCTGGCACGAGAGGTTCCCAGTGATGGGGCCTCTACTTCAACCGGAGGAGCAACTACTTCAGTGAGGGGGCGATCGCAAGAGCTGATTCCTAACATTCAGCTTGCTTTTAATAAAGGCGTTCTTAAATGCAGAGACTGTGATCAGCTACTTTGCTATGGGGAACACAGTGTTCTGCTCATGGTTCAAGCATTGGAGAACCATCGCTGCCGTTCCCAGCCCTAAATTTGTTTTGTTTTTTTGCTCCTGTTGAGCAGTTTCCATTCCCTGTTTTGGTTTTTGTTCTAAAAAAGGAAAAAAGAAGAAAAAAAAAGTTCTTTTCAGAACGACCTCCAATTCTCATCAAAGAGCTATGTTCTTAAAAAAATGAAAAAGAATAAGTGAAGTGGAGTGCATTGATAAAGGATAGGAAAATGAGTAAGAAAGCACAGAAAGGGACGAGAGGAGAAAGGAAGTAAAGTAGGGGGACTGAAAGAAGGTGAGTGTGGGGAAGGAGAGTGAGGAGAAGGAGAGTGAACATGGGGAATGTGGATATGCGAAGAAAATGTAGTAAAGGAACGGGGGTGTGGAAGGGTAAGAAAAGAGCAGTGATGTTTTGGAAAGAGTGGAGATACAGACTGGATAAAGACATGTAAGTGTGAGACCAGGTAAGTAAGGCAGTGAAGAAACAGAGAAAGTGAAAGAAAAAATAAGAGTAGAAGACTGAAGGCCTCGTTTTTGCACCTGCCTCACAGCAGGCGTAACACTGATGCAGGTCCTTTAACATGGGCCTGGCCCCATGTGAAAGGATGCATTGCTGGAGTTGTGTCACTTTTGTGACACACTCCAGCAATGCATCACTTTTGCGCTTACAGATACGTCTGAAATACTGACGTATCTGTAAGTACTTGCACATAATATAATATGACGCATGAGTAGAAGACTGAAGGCCTCATTTATGAGGCCAAGCGTCATTTTTACTCCACCGGTGTATCACTTTTTGTGACACACCAGTGCTGTAAAAAATGCACCTTGTTCAGTCATATTTACTAAGTGACGCATCTAGGTAGATGCGTTGTACACCCCTGCACCACATTATACCTGCGCCAGGTGTAATGTATGCAAAAGGGGCGTATTGACGCAAGAAAGGGTCGTAGAGGTGACACAGTGAAATCTATGAGATTTCACTGCGTCACTTTTAGGACGCCGTTGTGTCAAAATCTTGGGCCTGCCTCACAGCAGGCGTAAGACTCATGCAGGCCTTTTCACATGGGACTTGCCCCATGTGAAAGGATGCATTGCTGCAGTTGTGTCACTTTTGTGACACACTCCAGCAATGCATCACTTTTGCGCTTACAGATACGTCTGAAATACTGACGTATCTGTAAGTACTTGCGACATAATGCGTCATAAATTAAATATGACACATGAGTAGAAGACTGAAGGCCACATTTATGAGGCCATGCGTCACTTTTACGCCACCAGTGTGTCACTTTTTGTGACGCACCAGTGCTGTAAAAAATGCACCTTGTTCAGTCATATTTACAAAGTGACGCATCTAGGTAGATGCGTCACTTTGTAAACCCCTGTGCCACATTATACCTACGTCAGTTGTAATGTATGCAAATGGTGTGTATTGACGCAAGAAAGGGTCGTAGAGGTGACGCAGTGAAATCTAAGAGATATCACTGCGTCACTTTTATGACGCTGTTGCGTCCAAATCTTGCGCCTGCTTAACAGCACCCGTAAGACTAACGCAGGCCCTTTCACATTGGACTGGCCCCATTTGAAAGGATGCATTGCTGGTGTTGCATCATTTTTGTGACACACTCCAGCAATGCATCACTTTCCTCTAAAAACTCAACATTTTTTTTTTACTCTATTTTTTTACACTGTTTTTCCCCGTGGTGCACTCACGGTGCGCGTACCGGAGAGCGTACCGGGGAGCGCTGCCAGCGCTTACCCCGCAATATTTAAAAAAAAAAAAAGTTTTTTAGCCCTTCAAGGTCCTTCTAGGCCCCCCTCAGAAAACCTAGGGGGTCAGGGGGTGTCTACTCCGCCCCCTTTTAATTATATCCCCCTTTCTTTTTTCACCTCTACCGAGACACAAGATGGCGGACTCTCCGGACTGTTTAGAATGTTGACAGACACCCGACAGCCAATCAGCTTTCCGCTCCCGTAGCGCGCCGTGTGCGCTCCCCGGTACGCGCACCAGAGAGCGCCCGCAGCGTGCCTATAGATATATATGTGTTTTTGAAGTTAATTTTCATAAAAACCACTGGAGCAATTTTCAGCAAACATTGCAAAGGCACATCTGCGTACCAGTCCCTACAATTTTGCAAAGTTTGCCGTAATTCTGTTCAGCCGTCCTAAGGAAATTAACATGGAGAAAACACGTTTTGGGACCCCCCTTTTTTCTCAGCCCCCACTTCACAAATCCCCCCGAAACTTTCACGGAAGGAGCAGAGCGCAGCGAGACCATTTTAAGGAAAATTACAGACAGATCCCTCAATCGGCGCCAAAGCTATTCCCAATAGAATGTTCGGAATTTCCTATGGTAGCCAATCCTAACTATGACTACCTACTGGCGACCCCGTCACACAACGGATTTGCATATGGGACAGGTGCCGCTTTTGGAAGAAAACAAAGCGAAGTTTGGACAGTGTACTCAAGCACCATAATCCACTTGGATATTAACTTCATTTTATTTGCGAAGCCAACAGGAGAGAGACTCACTGAGTTAAAACGGTCGGAACTTCAAAGACCAGCAGGCCACAGTTGTGGCCACGCCCATGGGGGCGGTGTCTAAGGGTGAATATTCAAGTTGCCGCCAAAACACTCTGCTGTTGCCTTCTAGCCCAGAGCCCCTGATGAAGTGAATACACGAAACGCGTTGGGACCTGACTTTACATTGATTGGGCTGAGATGCTGTTTGTTCAACGCTTCTACCATTAAAGCTGATGTGGCAAAATCCTTACCTGTTGTGTGCATCCTCTACAGCAGGCAAACTTGGTTGGTTTGATGTTTTGCGGCTTTTGCCTGAGCCGCGGAGGAGCAGCCCGGCGCTGGTTCAGCGCTCCAGCAACCCCGTCACACAACGGATTTGCATATGGGACAGGTGCCGCTTTTGGAAGAAAACAAAGCGAAGTTTGGACAGTGTACTCAAGCACCATAATCCACTTGGATATTAACTTCATTTTATTTGCGAAGCCAACAGGAGAGAGACTCACTGAGTTAAAACGGTCGGAACTTCAAAGACCAGCAGGCCGCAGTTGTGGCCACGCCCATGGGGGCGGTGTCTAAGGGTGAATATTCAAGTTGCCGCCAAAACACTCTGCTGTTGCCTTCTAGGCCAGAGCCCCTGATGAAGTGAATACACGAAACGCGTTGGGACCTGACTTTACATTGATTGGGCTGAGATGCTGTTTGTTCAACGCTTCTACCATTAAAGCTGATGTGGCAAAATCCTTACCTGTTGTGTGCATCCTCTACAGCAGGCAAACTTGGTTGGTTTGATGTTTTGCGGCTTTTGCCTGAGCCGCGGAGGAGCAGCCCGGCGCTGGTTCAGCGCTCCAGCAACCCCGTCACACAACGGATTTGCATATGGGACAGGTGCCGCTTTTGGAAGAAAACAAAGCGAAGTTTGGACAGTGTACTCAAGCACCATAATCCACTTGGATATTAACTTCATTTTATTTGCGAAGCCAACAGGAGAGAGACTCACTGAGTTAAAACGGTCGGAACTTCAAAGACCAGCAGGCCGCAGTTGTGGCCACGCCCATGGGGGCGGTGTCTAAGGGTGAATATTCAAGTTGCCGCCAAAACACTCTGCTGTTGCCTTCTAGGCCAGAGCCCCTGATGAAGTGAATACACGAAACGCGTTGGGACCTGACTTTACATTGATTGGGCTGAGATGCTGTTTGTTCAACGCTTCTACCATTAAAGCTGATGTGGCAAAATCCTTACCTGTTGTGTGCATCCTCTACAGCAGGCAAACTTGGTTGGTTTGATGTTTTGCGGCTTTTGCCTGAGCCGTGGAGGAGCAGCCCGGCGCTGGTTCAGCGCTCCAGCAACCCCGTCACACAACGGATTTGCATATGGGACAGGTGCCGCTTTTGGAAGAAAACAAAGCGAAGTTTGGACAGTGTACTCAAGCACCATAATCCACTTGGATATTAACTTCATTTTATTTGCGAAGCCAACAGGAGAGAGACTCACTGAGTTAAAACGGTCGGAACTTCAAAGACCAGCAGGCCGCAGTTGTGGCCACGCCCATGGGGGCAGTGTCTAAGGGTGAATATTCAAGTTACCGCCAAAACACTCTGCTGTTGCCTTCTAGCCCAGAGCCCCTGATGAAGTGAATACACGAAACGCGTTGGGACCTGACTTTACATTGATTGGGCTGAGATAATAATAAATAATAATAAAGAGCTTATAGAGCGCTCAGTAACGCCATCACGGCGTGTCCCCGCGCTAAGCTACCAGCGAACCTGCCTAGAACACCCAGCCTCTATGCAGTATATAGGTGAGTTTTGAGCAGAGCCCTGAAACGTAGTTCATTGTCCTCTAGTCGCAGCACAGGAGGTAATTTATTCCAATTTTGAGCTGCTAGTAGCGCAAAGGAACGTCCACCTATTCTCGCCTTCCTAATCCTGGGGACTGACAGCAGACCGGTACCCTCTGAACGGAGGGTCCTGGTAGGCTCATACCGGCTGACTAGCTCCTTCAGATACGTTGGTGACTTGTCCCAGACAATACGGTGGCAAAAAAGGAGGCACTTAAATAGCACACGCTTCTTCACCGGCAGCCAATGAAGCGCATCCAGCGCCAATTTCGAGCTAGCTCTCCTGGGTCTTCTTAACACCAGTCTGGCGGAGGAGTTCTGGATGACTTGTAGGCGACCTATGCTGCCCTCGGTTGCCCCAAGGAACAGAATATTGCCATAATCCAACCGCGAGGTCACCAGTGCCTGCGTTAGAGTTCTTCTGGCTGATAGAGGCAGGAGGTCTAAGGTTTTATTTAGGGTCTTTAGGACTCCAAAACATTTGCCCACCAGGCGCCTTATGTGGCCTTCATATGAGAGCGAAGGGTTCATCCAGATTCCCAGATTCTTAGCCTCCTGACATGGTATGGGGGTAGGGCCCAGGCATGACGGCCACCACTCATCCGACCATTTTTCGCTTTTTCCCCCTACCACCAACACCTCTGTTTTGGAGCCATTGAGTTTTAGACAATGGGCATCCATCCACTCTGCTAGTGCCTGCATACAAGATTTAAAATTTTTTGGGGTGTTGGAGGTACTCTGAGATAGGGAGATCAGCAGCTGAGTGTCGTCAGCGTACGACACTAGTTCCACCCCAAAAGAGTGTACAACTTTCGCCAGGGAGGCCATGTATAAATTAAAAAGAGTGGGGCTCAGGGCCGAGCCCTGAGGTACTCCCTGGTCTAGTGACATCTCCCCTGATCGGCATGTCCCCTGCTGAACCTGGAAACATCTCTCTGTAAGGAAAGATTGTAGCCAGCCCAGCGCAGGACCAGCGACCCCAGCTTCGTTCAGACACCGTAGCAAGATGGAAAGCGCTACGGTGTCAAAAGCCGCGCTAAGGTCCAGCATGATCAGGGCCATTGTGTGACCAGCATCTGCCCCTGCTCTTAGAGTCTCAGTGGCTCTTAGGAGGGCCGTCTCCGTAGAGTAGCCTGCCCTAAAACCTGATTGCGAGGGGTGGAGTAGACTACATTTTTCCAAGTGCTCCGTGAGCTGAGCATTAACCACCTTCTCGGCTACCTTCGCCACGTACGGCAATAAGGAGATTGGTCTGAGGTTTTCTAGTACCTCCATGCTGACATTGGGTTTTTTCCTTATTGGGAGTACTATAGCCTTCTTCCACTCTCTGGGGACTTGTTGAGTGGAAAAGGAGGTTTGAAGGACGTGTCTAATGTGAGGTTCCAAGGCTGTCAGACCCTCAGATAGGACCCAGGCAGGGGCCGGGTCATTGGGGGAGCCGGACTTGACGCTCCGACAGATGCTGTTTGTTCAACGCTTCTACCATTAAAGCTGATGTGGCAAAATCCTTACCTGTTGTGTGCATCCTCTACAGCAGGCAAACTTGGTTGGTTTGATGTTTTGCGGCTTTTGCCTGAGCCGCGGAGGAGCAGCCCGGCGCTGGTTCAGCGCTCCAGCAACCCCGTCACACAACGGATTTGCATATGGGACAGGTGCCGCTTTTGGAAGAAAACAAAGCGAAGTTTGGACAGTGTACTCAAGCACCATAATCCACTTGGATATTAACTTCATTTTATTTGCGAAGCCAACAGGAGAGAGACTCACTGAGTTAAAACGGTCGGAACTTCAAAGACCAGCAGGCCGCAGTTGTGGCCACGCCCATGGGGGCGGTGTCTAAGGGTGAATATTCAAGTTGCCGCCAAAACACTCTGCTGTTGCCTTCTAGCCCAGAGCCCCTGATGAAGTGAATACACGAAACGCGTTGGGACCTGACTTTACATTGATTGGGCTGAGATGCTGTTTGTTCAACGCTTCTACCATTAAAGCTGATGTGGCAAAATCCTTACCTGTTGTGTGCATCCTCTACAGCAGGCAAACTTGGTTGGTTTGATGTTTTGCGGCTTTTGCCTGAGCCGTGGAGGAGCAGCCCGGCGCTGGTTCAGCGCTCCAGCAACCCCGTCACACAACGGATTTGCATATGGGACAGGTGCCGCTTTTGGAAGAAAACAAAGCGAAGTTTGGACAGTGTACTCAAGCACCATAATCCACTTGGATATTAACTTCATTTTATTTGCGAAGCCAACAGGAGAGAGACTCACTGAGTTAAAACGGTCGGAACTTCAAAGACCAGCAGGCCGCAGTTGTGGCCACGCCCATGGGGGCGGTGTCTAAGGGTGAATATTCAAGTTGCCGCCAAAACACTCTGCTGTTGCCTTCTAGCCCAGAGCCCCTGATGAAGTGAATACACGAAACGCGTTGGGACCTGACTTTACATTGATTGGGCTGAGATGCTGTTTGTTCAACGCTTCTACCATTAAAGCTGATGTGGCAAAATCCTTACCTGTTGTGTGCATCCTCTACAGCAGGCAAACTTGGTTGGTTTGATGTTTTGCGGCTTTTGCCTGAGCCGCCGAGGAGCAGCCCGGCGCTGGTTCAGCGCTCCAGCAACCCCGTCACACAACGGATTTGCATATGGGACAGGTGCCGCTTTTGGAAGAAAACAAAGCGAAGTTTGGACAGTGTACTCAAGCACCATAATCCACTTGGATATTAACTTCATTTTATTTGCGAAGCCAACAGGAGAGAGACTCACTGAGTTAAAACGGTCGTAACTTCAAAGACCAGCAGGCCGCAGTTGTGGCCACGCCCATGGGGGCGGTGTCTAAGGGTGAATATTCAAGTTGCCGCCAAAACACTCTGCTGTTGCCTTCTAGGCCAGAGCCCCTGATGAAGTGAATACACGAAACGCGTTGGGACCTGACTTTACATTGATTGGGCTGAGATGCTGTTTGTTCAACGCTTCTACTATTAAAGCTGATGTGGCAAAATCCTTACCTGTTGTGTGCATCCTCTACAGCAGGCAAACTTGGTTGGTTTGATGTTTTGCGGCTTTTGCCTGAGCCGTGGAGGAGCAGCCCGGCGCTGGTTCAGCGCTCCAGCAACCCCGTCACACAACGGATTTGCATATGGGACAGGTGCCGCTTTTGGAAGAAAACAAAGCGAAGTTTGGACAGTGTACTCAAGCACCATAATCCACTTGGATATTAACTTCATTTTATTTGCGAAGCCAACAGGAGAGAGACTCACTGAGTTAAAACGGTCGGAACTTCAAAGACCAGCAGGCCGCAGTTGTGGCCACGCCCATGGGGGCGGTGTCTAAGGGTGAATATTCAAGTTGCCGCCAAAACACTCTGCTGTTGCCTTCTAGCCCAGAGCCCCTGATGAAGTGAATACACGAAACGCGTTGGGACCTGACTTTACATTGATTGGGCTGAGATGCTGTTTGTTCAACGCTTCTACCATTAAAGCTGATGTGGCAAAATCCTTACCTGTTGTGTGCATCCTCTACAGCAGGCAAACTTGGTTGGTTTGATGTTTTGCGGCTTTTGCCTGAGCCGCGGAGGAGCAGCCCGGCGCTGGTTCAGCGCTCCAGCAACCCCGTCACACAACGGATTTGCATATGGGACAGGTGCCGCTTTTGGAAGAAAACAAAGCGAAGTTTGGACAGTGTACTCAAGCACCATAATCCACTTGGATATTAACTTCATTTTATTTGCGAAGCCAACAGGAGAGAGACTCACTGAGTTAAAACGGTCGGAACTTCAAAGACCAGCAGGCCGCAGTTGTGGCCACGCCCATGGGGGCGGTGTCTAAGGGTGAATATTCAAGTTGCCGCCAAAACACTCTGCTGTTGCCTTCTAGCCCAGAGCCCCTGATGAAGTGAATACACGAAACGCGTTGGGACCTGACTTTACATTGATTGGGCTGAGATGCAGTTTGTTCAACGCTTCTACCATTAAAGCTGATGTGGCAAAATCCTTACCTGTTGTGTGCATCCTCTACAGCAGGCAAACTTGGTTGGTTTGATGTTTTGTGGCTTTTGCCTGAGCCGCGGAGGAGCAGCCCGGCGCTGGTTCAGCGCTCCAGCAACCCCGTCACACAACGGATTTGCATATGGGACAGGTGCCGCTTTTGGAAGAAAACAAAGCGAAGTTTGGACAGTGTACTCAAGCACCATAATCCACTTGGATATTAACTTCATTTTATTTGCGAAGCCAACAGGAGAGAGACTCACTGAGTTAAAACGGTCGGAACTTCAAAGACCAGCAGGCCGCAGTTGTGGCCACGCCCATGGGGGCGGTGTCTAAGGGTGAATATTCAAGTTGCCGCCAAAACACTCTGCTGTTGCCTTCTAGCCCAGAGCCCCTGATGAAGTGAATACACGAAACGCGTTGGGACCTGACTTTACATTGATTGGGCTGAGATGCTGTTTGTTCAACGCTTCTACCATTAAAGCTGATGTGGCAAAATCCTTACCTGTTGTGTGCATCCTCTACAGCAGGCAAACTTGGTTGGTTTGATGTTTTGCGGCTTTTGCCTGAGCCGTGGAGGAGCAGCCCGGCGCTGGTTCAGCGCTCCAGCAACCCCGTCACACAACGGATTTGCATATGGGACAGGTGCCGCTTTTGGAAGAAAACAAAGCGAAGTTTGGACAGTGTACTCAAGCACCATAATCCACTTGGATATTAACTTCATTTTATTTGCGAAGCCAACAGGAGAGAGACTCACTGAGTTAAAACGGTCGGAACTTCAAAGACCAGCAGGCCGCGGTTGTGGCCACGCCCATGGGGGCGGTGTCTAAGGGTGAATATTCAAGTTGCCGCCAAAACACTCTGCTGTTGCCTTCTAGCCCAGAGCCCCTGATGAAGTGAATACACGAAACGCGTTGGGACCTGACTTTACATTGATTGGGCTGAGATGCTGTTTGTTCAACGCTTCTACCATTAAAGCTGATGTGGCAAAATCCTTACCTGTTGTGTGCATCCTCTACAGCAGGCAAACTTGGTTGGTTTGATGTTTTGCGGCTTTTGCCTGAGCCGCGGAGGAGCAGCCCGGCGCTGGTTCAGCGCTCCAGCAACCCCGTCACACAACGGATTTGCATATGGGACAGGTGCCGCTTTTGGAAGAAAACAAAGCGAAGTTTGGACAGTGTACTCAAGCACCATAATCCACTTGGATATTAACTTCATTTTATTTGCGAAGCCAACAGGAGAGAGACTCACTGAGTTAAAACGGTCGGAACTTCAAAGACCAGCAGGCCGCAGTTGTGGCCACGCCCATGGGGGCGGTGTCTAAGGGTGAATATTCAAGTTGCCGCCAAAACACTCTGCTGTTGCCTTCTAGGCCAGAGCCCCTGATGAAGTGAATACACGAAACGCGTTGGGACCTGACTTTACATTGATTGGGCTGAGATGCTGTTTGTTCAACGCTTCTACCATTAAAGCTGATGTGGCAAAATCCTTACCTGTTGTGTGCATCCTCTACAGCAGGCAAACTTGGTTGGTTTGATGTTTTGCGGCTTTTGCCTGAGCCGCGGAGGAGCAGCCCGGCGCTGGTTCAGCGCTCCAGCAACCCCGTCACACAACGGATTTGCATATGGGACAGGTGCCGCTTTTGGAAGAAAACAAAGCGAAGTTTGGACAGTGTACTCAAGCACCATAATCCACTTGGATATTAACTTCATTTTATTTGCGAAGCCAACAGGAGAGAGACTCACTGAGTTAAAACGGTCGGAACTTCAAAGACCAGCAGGCCGCAGTTGTGGCCACGCCCATGGGGGCGGTGTCTAAGGGTGAATATTCAAGTTGCCGCCAAAACACTCTGCTGTTGCCTTCTAGGCCAGAGCCCCTGATGAAGTGAATACACGAAATGCGTTGGGACCTGACTTTACATTGATTGGGCTGAGATGCTGTTTGTTCAACGCTTCTACCATTAAAGCTGATGTGGCAAAATCCTTACCTGTTGTGTGCATCCTCTACAGCAGGCAAACTTGGTTGGTTTGATGTTTTGCGGCTTTTGCCTGAGCCGTGGAGGAGCAGCCCGGTGCTGGTTCAGCGCTCCAGCAACCCCGTCACACAACGGATTTGCATATGGGACAGGTGCCGCTTTTGGAAGAAAACAAAGCGAAGTTTGGACAGTGTACTCAAGCACCATAATCCACTTGGATATTAACTTCATTTTATTTGCGAAGCCAACAGGAGAGAGACTCACTGAGTTAAAACGGTCGGAACTTCAAAGACCAGCAGGCCGCAGTTGTGGCCACGCCCATGGGGGCGGTGTCTAAGGGTGAATATTCAAGTTGCCGCCAAAACACTCTGCTGTTGCCTTCTAGCCCAGAGCCCCTGATGAAGTGAATACACGAAACGCGTTGGGACCTGACTTTACATTGATTGGGCTGAGATGCTGTTTGTTCAACGCTTCTACCATTAAAGCTGATGTGGCAAAATCCTTACCTGTTGTGTGCATCCTCTACAGCAGGCAAACTTGGTTGGTTTGATGTTTTGCGGCTTTTGCCTGAGCCGCGGAGGAGCAGCCCGGCGCTGGTTCAGCGCTCCAGCAACCCCGTCACACAACGGATTTGCATATGGGACAGGTGCCGCTTTTGGAAGAAAACAAAGCGAAGTTTGGACAGTGTACTCAAGCACCATAATCCACTTGGATATTAACTTCATTTTATTTGCGAAGCGAACAGGGGAGAGACTCACTGAGTTAAAACGGTCGGAACTTCAAAGACCAGCAGGCCGCAGTTGTGGCCACGCCCATGGGGGCGGTGTCTAAGGGTGAATATTCAAGTTGCCGCCAAAACACTCTGCTGTTGCCTTCTAGCCCAGAGCCCCTGATGAAGTGAATACACGAAACGCGTTGGGACCTGACTTTACATTGATTGGGCTGAGATGCTGTTTGTTCAACGCTTCTACCATTAAAGCTGATGTGGCAAAATCCTTACCTGTTGTGTGCATCCTCTACAGCAGGCAAACTTGGTTGGTTTGATGTTTTGCGGCTTTTGCCTGAGCCGCGGAGGAGCAGCCCGGCGCTGGTTCAGCGCTCCAGCAACCCCGTCACACAACGGATTTGCATATGGGACAGGTGCCGCTTTTGGAAGAAAACAAAGCGAAGTTTGGACAGTGTACTCAAGCACCATAATCCACTTGGATATTAACTTCATTTTATTTGCGAAGCCAACAGGAGAGAGACTCACTGAGTTAAAACGGTCGGAACTTCAAAGACCAGCAGGCCGCAGTTGTGGCCACGCCCATGGGGGCGGTGTCTAAGGGTGAATATTCAAGTTGCCGCCAAAACACTCTGCTGTTGCCTTCTAGCCCAGAGCCCCTGATGAAGTGAATACACGAAACGCGTTGGGACCTGACTTTACATTGATTGGGCTGAGATGCTGTTTGTTCAACGCTTCTACCATTAAAGCTGATGTGGCAAAATCCTTACCTGTTGTGTGCATCCTCTACAGCAGGCAAACTTGGTTGGTTTGATGTTTTGCGGCTTTTGCCTGAGCCGCGGAGGAGCAGCCCGGCGCTGGTTCTGCGCTCCAGCAACCCCGTCACACAACGGATTTGCATATGGGACAGGTGCCGCTTTTGGAAGAAAACAAAGCGAAGTTTGGACAGTGTACTCAAGCACCATAATCCACTTGGATATTAACTTCATTTTATTTGCGAAGCCAACAGGAGAGAGACTCACTGAGTTAAAACGGTCGGAACTTCAAAGACCAGCAGGCCGCAGTTGTGGCCACGCCCATGGGGGCGGTGTCTAAGGGTGAATATTCAAGTTGCCGCCAAAACACTCTGCTGTTGCCTTCTAGCCCAGAGCCCCTGATGAAGTGAATACACGAAACGCGTTGGGACCTGACTTTACATTGATTGGGCTGAGATGCTGTTTGTTCAACGCTTCTACCATTAAAGCTGATGTGGCAAAATCCTTACCTGTTGTGTGCATCCTCTACAGCAGGCAAACTTGGTTGGTTTGATGTTTTGCGGCTTTTGCCTGAGCCGCGGAGGAGCAGCCCGGCGCTGGTTCAGCGCTCCAGCAACCCCGTCACACAACGGATTTGCATATGGGACAGGTGCCGCTTTTGGAAGAAAACAAAGCGAAGTTTGGACAGTGTACTCAAGCACCATAATCCACTTGGATATTAACTTCATTTTATTTGCGAAGCCAACAGGAGAGAGACTCACTGAGTTAAAACGGTCGGAACTTCAAAGACCAGCAGGCCGCAGTTGTGGCCACGCCCATGGGGGCGGTGTCTAAGGGTGAATATTCAAGTTGCCGCCAAAACACTCTGCTGTTGCCTTCTAGCCCAGAGCCCCTGATGAAGTGAATACACGAAACGCGTTGGGACCTGACTTTACATTGATTGGGCTGAGATGCTGTTTGTTCAACGCTTCTACCATTAAAGCTGATGTGGCAAAATCCTTACCTGTTGTGTGCATCCTCTACAGCAGGCAAACTTGGTTGGTTTGATGTTTTGCGGCTTTTGCCTGAGCCGCGGAGGAGCAGCCCGGCGCTGGTTCAGCGCTCCAGCAACCCCGTCACACAACGGATTTGCATATGGGACAGGTGCCGCTTTTGGAAGAAAACAAAGCGAAGTTTGGACAGTGTACTCAAGCACCATAATCCACTTGGATATTAACTTCATTTTATTTGCGAAGCCAACAGGAGAGAGACTCACTGAGTTAAAACGGTCGGAACTTCAAAGACCAGCAGGCCGCAGTTGTGGCCACGCCCATGGGGGCGGTGTCTAAGGGTGAATATTCAAGTTGCCGCCAAAACACTCTGCTGTTGCCTTCTAGCCCAGAGCCCCTGATGAAGTGAATACACGAAACGCGTTGGGACCTGACTTTACATTGATTGGGCTGAGATGCTGTTTGTTCAACGCTTCTACCATTAAAGCTGATGTGGCAAAATCCTTACCTGTTGTGTGCATCCTCTACAGCAGGCAAACTTGGTTGGTTTGATGTTTTGTGGCTTTTGCCTGAGCCGCGGAGGAGCAGCCCGGCGCTGGTTCAGCGCTCCAGCAACCCCGTCACACAACGGATTTGCATATGGGACAGGTGCCGCTTTTGGAAGAAAACAAAGCGAAGTTTGGACAGTGTACTCAAGCACCATAATCCACTTGGATATTAACTTCATTTTATTTGCGAAGCCAACAGGAGAGAGACTCACTGAGTTAAAACGGTCGGAACTTCAAAGACCAGCAGGCCGCAGTTGTGGCCACGCCCATGGGGGCGGTGTCTAAGGGTGAATATTCAAGTTGCCGCCAAAACACTCTGCTGTTGCCTTCTAGCCCAGAGCCCCTGATGAAGTGAATACACGAAACGCGTTGGGACCTGACTTTACATTGATTGGGCTGAGATGCTGTTTGTTCAACGCTTCTACCATTAAAGCTGATGTGGCAAAATCCTTACCTGTTGTGTGCATCCTCTACAGCAGGCAAACTTGGTTGGTTTGATGTTTTGCGGCTTTTGCCTGAGCCGCGGAGGAGCAGCCCGGCGCTGGTTCTGCGCTCCAGCAACCCCGTCACACAACGGATTTGCATATGGGACAGGTGCCGCTTTTGGAAGAAAACAAAGCGAAGTTTGGACAGTGTACTCAAGCAACATAATCCACTTGGATATTAACTTCATTTTATTTGCGAAGCCAACAGGAGAGAGACTCACTGAGTTAAAACGGTCGGAACTTCAAAGACCAGCAGGACGCAGTTGTGGCCACGCCCATGGGGGCGGTGTCTAAGGGTGAATATTCAAGTTGCCGCCAAAACACTCTGCTGTTGCCTTCTAGCCCAGAGCCCCTGATGAAGTGAATACACGAAACGCGTTGGGACCTGACTTTACATTGATTGGGCTGAGATGCTGTTTGTTCAACGCTTCTACCATTAAAGCTGATGTGGCAAAATCCTTACCTGTTGTGTGCATCCTCTACAGCAGGCAAACTTGGTTGGTTTGATGTTTTGCGGCTTTTGCCTGAGCCGCGGAGGAGCAGCCCGGCGCTGGTTCAGCGCTCCAGCAACCCCGTCACACAACGGATTTGCATATGGGACAGGTGCCGCTTTTGGAAGAAAACAAAGCGAAGTTTGGACAGTGTACTCAAGCACCATAATCCACTTGGATATTAACTTCATTTTATTTGCGAAGCCAACAGGAGAGAGACTCACTGAGTTAAAACGGTCGGAACTTCAAAGACCAGCAGGCCGCAGTTGTGGCCACGCCCATGGGGGCGGTGTCTAAGGGTGAATATTCAAGTTGCCGCCAAAACACTCTGCTGTTGCCTTCTAGCCCAGAGCCCCTGATGAAGTGAATACACGAAACGCGTTGGGACCTGACTTTACATTGATTGGGCTGAGATGCTGTTTGTTCAACGCTTCTACCATTAAAGCTGATGTGGCAAAATCCTTACCTGTTGTGTGCATCCTCTACAGCAGGCAAACTTGGTTGGTTTGATGTTTTGCGGCTTTTGCCTGAGCCGCGGAGGAGCAGCCCGGCGCTGGTTCAGCGCTCCAGCAACCCCGTCACACAACGGATTTGCATATGGGACAGGTGCCGCTTTTGGAAGAAAACAAAGCGAAGTTTGGACAGTGTACTCAAGCACCATAATCCACTTGGATATTAACTTCATTTTATTTGCGAAGCCAACAGGAGAGAGACTCACTGAGTTAAAACGGTCGGAACTTCAAAGACCAGCAGGCCGCAGTTGTGGCCACGCCCATGGGGGCGGTGTCTAAGGGTGAATATTCAAGTTGCCGCCAAAACACTCTGCTGTTGCCTTCTAGCCCAGAGCCCCTGATGAAGTGAATACACGAAACGCGTTGGGACCTGACTTTACATTGATTGGGCTGAGATGCTGTTTGTTCAACGCTTCTACCATTAAAGCTGATGTGGCAAAATCCTTACCTGTTGTGTGCATCCTCTACAGCAGGCAAACTTGGTTGGTTTGATGTTTTGCGGCTTTTGCCTGAGCCGCGGAGGAGCAGCCCGGCGCTGGTTCAGCGCTCCAGCAACCCCGTCACACAACGGATTTGCATATGGGACAGGTGCCGCTTTTGGAAGAAAACAAAGCGAAGTTTGGACAGTGTACTCAAGCACCATAATCCACTTGGATATTAACTTCATTTTATTTGCGAAGCCAACAGGAGAGAGACTCACTGAGTTAAAACGGTCGGAACTTCAAAGACCAGCAGGCCGCAGTTGTGGCCACGCCCATGGGGGCGGTGTCTAAGGGTGAATATTCAAGTTGCCGCCAAAACACTCTGCTGTTGCCTTCTAGCCCAGAGCCCCTGATGAAGTGAATACACGAAACGCGTTGGGACCTGACTTTACATTGATTGGGCTGAGATGCTGTTTGTTCAACGCTTCTACCATTAAAGCTGATGTGGCAAAATCCTTACCTGTTGTGTGCATCCTCTACAGCAGGCAAACTTGGTTGGTTTGATGTTTTGCGGCTTTTGCCTGAGCCGCGGAGGAGCAGCCCGGCGCTGGTTCAGCGCTCCAGCAACCCCGTCACACAACGGATTTGCATATGGGACAGGTGCCGCTTTTGGAAGAAAACAAAGCAAAGTTTGGACAGTGTACTCAAGCACCATAATCCACTTGGATATTAACTTCATTTTATTTGCGAAGCCAACAGGAGAGAGACTCACTGAGTTAAAACGGTCGGAACTTCAAAGACCAGCAGGCCGCAGTTGTGGCCACGCCCATGGGGGCGGTGTCTAAGGGTGAATATTCAAGTTGCCGCCAAAACACTCTGCTGTTGCCTTCTAGCCCAGAGCCCCTGATGAAGTGAATACACGAAACGCGTTGGGACCTGACTTTACATTGATTGGGCTGAGATGCTGTTTGTTCAACGCTTCTACCATTAAAGCTGATGTGGCAAAATCCTTACCTGTTGTGTGCATCCTCTACAGCAGGCAAACTTGGTTGGTTTGATGTTTTGCAGCTTTTGCCTGAGCCGCGGAGGAGCAGCCCGGCGCTGGTTCAGCGCTCCAGCAACCCCGTCACACAACGGATTTGCATATGGGACAGGTGCCGCTTTTGGAAGAAAACAAAGCGAAGTTTGGACAGTGTACTCAAGCACCATAATCCACTTGGATATTAACTTCATTTTATTTGCGAAGCCAACAGGAGAGAGACTCACTGAGTTAAAACGGTCGGAACTTCAAAGACCAGCAGGCCGCAGTTGTGGCCACGCCCATGGGGGCGGTGTCTAAGGGTGAATATTCAAGTTGCCGCCAAAACACTCTGCTGTTGCCTTCTAGCCCAGAGCCCCTGATGAAGTGAATACACGAAACGCGTTGGGACCTGACTTTACATTGATTGGGCTGAGATGCTGTTTGTTCAACGCTTCTACCATTAAAGCTGATGTGGCAAAATCCTTACCTGTTGTGTGCATCCTCTACAGCAGGCAAACTTGGTTGGTTTGATGTTTTGCGGCTTTTGCCTGAGCCGCGGAGGAGCAGCCCGGCGCTGGTTCAGCGCTCCAGCAACCCCGTCACACAACGGATTTGCATATGGGACAGGTGCCGCTTTTGGAAGAAAACAAAGCGAAGTTTGGACAGTGTACTCAAGCACCATAATCCACTTGGATATTAACTTCATTTTATTTGCGAAGCCAACAGGAGAGAGACTCACTGAGTTAAAACGGTCGGAACTTCAAAGACCAGCAGGCCGCAGTTGTGGCCACGCCCATGGGGGCGGTGTCTAAGGGTGAATATTCAAGTTGCCGCCAAAACACTCTGCTGTTGCCTTCTAGCCCAGAGCCCCTGATGAAGTGAATACACGAAACGCGTTGGGACCTGACTTTACATTGATTGGGCTGAGATGCTGTTTGTTCAACGCTTCTACCATTAAAGCTGATGTGGCAAAATCCTTACCTGTTGTGTGCATCCTCTACAGCAGGCAAACTTGGTTGGTTTGATGTTTTGCGGCTTTTGCCTGAGCCGCGGAGGAGCAGCCCGGCGCTGGTTCAGCGCTCCAGCAACCCCGTCACACAACGGATTTGCATATGGGACAGGTGCCGCTTTTGGAAGAAAACAAAGCGAAGTTTGGACAGTGTACTCAAGCACCATAATCCACTTGGATATTAACTTCATTTTATTTGCGAAGCCAACAGGAGAGAGACTCACTGAGTTAAAACGGTCGGAACTTCAAAGTCCAGCAGGCCGCAGTTGTGGCCACGCCCATGGGGGCGGTGTCTAAGGGTGAATATTCAAGTTGCCGCCAAAACACTCTGCTGTTGCCTTCTAGCCCAGAGCCCCTGATGAAGTGAATACACGAAACGCGTTGGGACCTGACTTTACATTGATTGGGCTGAGATGCTGTTTGTTCAACGCTTCTACCATTAAAGCTGATGTGGCAAAATCCTTACCTGTTGTGTGCATCCTCTACAGCAGGCAAACTTGGTTGGTTTGATGTTTTGCGGCTTTTGCCTGAGCCGCGGAGGAGCAGCCCGGCGCTGGTTCAGCGCTCCAGCAACCCCGTCACACAACGGATTTGCATATGGGACAGGTGCCGCTTTTGGAAGAAAACAAAGCGAAGTTTGGACAGTGTACTCAAGCACCATAATCCACTTGGATATTAACTTCATTTTATTTGCGAAGCCAACAGGAGAGAGACTCACTGAGTTAAAACGGTCGGAACTTCAAAGACCAGCAGGCCGCAGTTGTGGCCACGCCCATGGGGGCGGTGTCTAAGGGTGAATATTCAAGTTGCCGCCAAAACACTCTGCTGTTGCCTTCTAGCCCAGAGCCCCTGATGAAGTGAATACACGAAACGCGTTGGGACCTGACTTTACATTGATTGGGCTGAGATGCTGTTTGTTCAACGCTTCTACCATTAAAGCTGATGTGGCAAAATCCTTACCTGTTGTGTGCATCCTCTACAGCAGGCAAACTTGGTTGGTTTGATGTTTTGCGGCTTTTGCCTGAGCCGCGGAGGAGCAGCCCGGCGCTGGTTCAGCGCTCCAGCAACCCCGTCACACAACGGATTTGCATATGGGACAGGTGCCGCTTTTGGAAGAAAACAAAGCGAAGTTTGGACAGTGTACTCAAGCACCATAATCCACTTGGATATTAACTTCATTTTATTTGCGAAGCCAACAGGAGAGAGACTCACTGAGTTAAAACGGTCGGAACTTCAAAGACCAGCAGGCCGCAGTTGTGGCCACGCCCATGGGGGCGGTGTCTAAGGGTGAATATTCAAGTTGCCGCCAAAACACTCTGCTGTTGCCTTCTAGCCCAGAGCCCCTGATGAAGTGAATACACGAAACGCGTTGGGACCTGACTTTACATTGATTGGGCTGAGATGCTGTTTGTTCAACGCTTCTACCATTAAAGCTGATGTGGCAAAATCCTTACCTGTTGTGTGCATCCTCTACAGCAGGCAAACTTGGTTGGTTTGATGTTTTGCGGCTTTTGCCTGAGCCGCGGAGGAGCAGCCCGGCGCTGGTTCTGCGCTCCAGCAACCCCGTCACACAACGGATTTGCATATGGGACAGGTGCCGCTTTTGGAAGAAAACAAAGCGAAGTTTGGACAGTGTACTCAAGCAACATAATCCACTTGGATATTAACTTCATTTTATTTGCGAAGCCAACAGGAGAGAGACTCACTGAGTTAAAACGGTCGGAACTTCAAAGACCAGCAGGCCGCAGTTGTGGCCACGCCCATGGGGGCGGTGTCTAAGGGTGAATATTCAAGTTGCCGCCAAAACACTCTGCTGTTGCCTTCTAGCCCAGAGCCCCTGATGAAGTGAATACACGAAACGCGTTGGGACCTGACTTTACATTGATTGGGCTGAGATGCTGTTTGTTCAACGCTTCTACCATTAAAGCTGATGTGGCAAAATCCTTACCTGTTGTGTGCATCCTCTACAGCAGGCAAACTTGGTTGGTTTGATGTTTTGCGGCTTTTGCCTGAGCCGCGGAGGAGCAGCCCGGCGCTGGTTCAGCGCTCCAGCAACCCCGTCACACAACGGATTTGCATATGGGACAGGTGCCGCTTTTGGAAGAAAACAAAGCGAAGTTTGGACAGTGTACTCAAGCACCATAATCCACTTGGATATTAACTTCATTTTATTTGCGAAGCCAACAGGAGAGAGACTCACTGAGTTAAAACGGTCGGAACTTCAAAGACCAGCAGGCCGCAGTTGTGGCCACGCCCATGGGGGCGGTGTCTAAGGGTGAATATTCAAGTTGCCGCCAAAACACTCTGCTGTTGCCTTCTAGCCCAGAGCCCCTGATGAAGTGAATACACGAAACGCGTTGGGACCTGACTTTACATTGATTGGGCTGAGATGCTGTTTGTTCAACGCTTCTACCATTAAAGCTGATGTGGCAAAATCCTTACCTGTTGTGTGCATCCTCTACAGCAGGCAAACTTGGTTGGTTTGATGTTTTGCGGCTTTTGCCTGAGCCGCGGAGGAGCAGCCCGGCGCTGGTTCAGCGCTCCAGCAACCCCGTCACACAACGGATTTGCATATGGGACAGGTGCCGCTTTTGGAAGAAAACAAAGCGAAGTTTGGACAGTGTACTCAAGCACCATAATCCACTTGGATATTAACTTCATTTTATTTGCGAAGCCAACAGGAGAGAGACTCACTGAGTTAAAACGGTCGGAACTTCAAAGACCAGCAGGCCGCAGTTGTGGCCACGCCCATGGGGGCGGTGTCTAAGGGTGAATATTCAAGTTGCCGCCAAAACACTCTGCTGTTGCCTTCTAGCCCAGAGCCCCTGATGAAGTGAATACACGAAACGCGTTGGGACCTGACTTTACATTGATTGGGCTGAGATGCTGTTTGTTCAACGCTTCTACCATTAAAGCTGATGTGGCAAAATCCTTACCTGTTGTGTGCATCCTCTACAGCAGGCAAACTTGGTTGGTTTGATGTTTTGCGGCTTTTGCCTGAGCTTTTGCCTGAGCAGCCCGGCGCTGGTTCAGCGCTCCAGCAACCCCGTCACACAACGGATTTGCATATGGGACAGGTGCCGCTTTTGGAAGAAAACAAAGCGAAGTTTGGACAGTGTACTCAAGCACCATAATCCACTTGGATATTAACTTCATTTTATTTGCGAAGCCAACAGGAGAGAGACTCACTGAGTTAAAACGGTCGGAACTTCAAAGACCAGCAGGCCGCAGTTGTGGCCACGCCCATGGGGGCGGTGTCTAAGGGTGAATATTCAAGTTGCCGCCAAAACACTCTGCTGTTGCCTTCTAGCCCAGAGCCCCTGATGAAGTGAATACACGAAACGCGTTGGGACCTGACTTTACATTGATTGGGCTGAGATGCTGTTTGTTCAACGCTTCTACCATTAAAGCTGATGTGGCAAAATCCTTACCTGTTGTGTGCATCCTCTACAGCAGGCAAACTTGGTTGGTTTGATGTTTTGCGGCTTTTGCCTGAGCCGCGGAGGAGCAGCCCGGCGCTGGTTCAGCGCTCCAGCAACCCCGTCACACAACGGATTTGCATATGGGACAGGTGCCGCTTTTGGAAGAAAACAAAGCAAAGTTTGGACAGTGTACTCAAGCACCATAATCCACTTGGATATTAACTTCATTTTATTTGCGAAGCCAACAGGAGAGAGACTCACTGAGTTAAAACGGTCGGAACTTCAAAGACCAGCAGGCCGCAGTTGTGGCCACGCCCATGGGGGCGGTGTCTAAGGGTGAATATTCAAGTTGCCGCCAAAACACTCTGCTGTTGCCTTCTAGCCCAGAGCCCCTGATGAAGTGAATACACGAAACGCGTTGGGACCTGACTTTACATTGATTGGGCTGAGATGCTGTTTGTTCAACGCTTCTACCATTAAAGCTGATGTGGCAAAATCCTTACCTGTTGTGTGCATCCTCTACAGCAGGCAAACTTGGTTGGTTTGATGTTTTGCAGCTTTTGCCTGAGCCGCGGAGGAGCAGCCCGGCGCTGGTTCAGCGCTCCAGCAACCCCGTCACACAACGGATTTGCATATGGGACAGGTGCCGCTTTTGGAAGAAAACAAAGCGAAGTTTGGACAGTGTACTCAAGCACCATAATCCACTTGGATATTAACTTCATTTTATTTGCGAAGCCAACAGGAGAGAGACTCACTGAGTTAAAACGGTCGGAACTTCAAAGACCAGCAGGCCGCAGTTGTGGCCACGCCCATGGGGGCGGTGTCTAAGGGTGAATATTCAAGTTGCCGCCAAAACACTCTGCTGTTGCCTTCTAGCCCAGAGCCCCTGATGAAGTGAATACACGAAACGCGTTGGGACCTGACTTTACATTGATTGGGCTGAGATGCTGTTTGTTCAACGCTTCTACCATTAAAGCTGATGTGGCAAAATCCTTACCTGTTGTGTGCATCCTCTACAGCAGGCAAACTTGGTTGGTTTGATGTTTTGCGGCTTTTGCCTGAGCTTTTGCCTGAGCAGCCCGGCGCTGGTTCAGCGCTCCAGCAACCCCGTCACACAACGGATTTGCATATGGGACAGGTGCCGCTTTTGGAAGAAAACAAAGCGAAGTTTGGACAGTGTACTCAAGCACCATAATCCACTTGGATATTAACTTCATTTTATTTGCGAAGCCAACAGGAGAGAGACTCACTGAGTTAAAACGGTCGGAACTTCAAAGACCAGCAGGCCGCAGTTGTGGCCACGCCCATGGGGGCGGTGTCTAAGGGTGAATATTCAAGTTGCCGCCAAAACACTCTGCTGTTGCCTTCTAGCCCAGAGCCCCTGATGAAGTGAATACACGAAACGCGTTGGGACCTGACTTTACATTGATTGGGCTGAGATGCTGTTTGTTCAACGCTTCTACCATTAAAGCTGATGTGGCAAAATCCTTACCTGTTGTGTGCATCCTCTACAGCAGGCAAACTTGGTTGGTTTGATGTTTTGCGGCTTTTGCCTGAGCCGCGGAGGAGCAGCCCGGCGCTGGTTCAGCGCTCCAGCAACCCCGTCACACAACGGATTTGCATATGGGACAGGTGCCGCTTTTGGAAGAAAACAAAGCAAAGTTTGGACAGTGTACTCAAGCACCATAATCCACTTGGATATTAACTTCATTTTATTTGCGAAGCCAACAGGAGAGAGACTCACTGAGTTAAAACGGTCGGAACTTCAAAGACCAGCAGGCCGCAGTTGTGGCCACGCCCATGGGGGCGGTGTCTAAGGGTGAATATTCAAGTTGCCGCCAAAACACTCTGCTGTTGCCTTCTAGCCCAGAGCCCCTGATGAAGTGAATACACGAAACGCGTTGGGACCTGACTTTACATTGATTGGGCTGAGATGCTGTTTGTTCAACGCTTCTACCATTAAAGCTGATGTGGCAAAATCCTTACCTGTTGTGTGCATCCTCTACAGCAGGCAAACTTGGTTGGTTTGATGTTTTGCAGCTTTTGCCTGAGCCGCGGAGGAGCAGCCCGGCGCTGGTTCAGCGCTCCAGCAACCCCGTCACACAACGGATTTGCATATGGGACAGGTGCCGCTTTTGGAAGAAAACAAAGCGAAGTTTGGACAGTGTACTCAAGCACCATAATCCACTTGGATATTAACTTCATTTTATTTGCGAAGCCAACAGGAGAGAGACTCACTGAGTTAAAACGGTCGGAACTTCAAAGACCAGCAGGCCGCAGTTGTGGCCACGCCCATGGGGGCGGTGTCTAAGGGTGAATATTCAAGTTGCCGCCAAAACACTCTGCTGTTGCCTTCTAGCCCAGAGCCCCTGATGAAGTGAATACACGAAACGCGTTGGGACCTGACTTTACATTGATTGGGCTGAGATGCTGTTTGTTCAACGCTTCTACCATTAAAGCTGATGTGGCAAAATCCTTACCTGTTGTGTGCATCCTCTACAGCAGGCAAACTTGGTTGGTTTGATGTTTTGCGGCTTTTGCCTGAGCCGCGGAGGAGCAGCCCGGCGCTGGTTCAGCGCTCCAGCAACCCCGTCACACAACGGATTTGCATATGGGACAGGTGCCGCTTTTGGAAGAAAACAAAGCGAAGTTTGGACAGTGTACTCAAGCACCATAATCCACTTGGATATTAACTTCATTTTATTTGCGAAGCCAACAGGAGAGAGACTCACTGAGTTAAAACGGTCGGAACTTCAAAGACCAGCAGGCCGCAGTTGTGGCCACGCCCATGGGGGCGGTGTCTAAGGGTGAATATTCAAGTTGCCGCCAAAACACTCTGCTGTTGCCTTCTAGCCCAGAGCCCCTGATGAAGTGAATACACGAAACGCGTTGGGACCTGACTTTACATTGATTGGGCTGAGATGCTGTTTGTTCAACGCTTCTACCATTAAAGCTGATGTGGCAAAATCCTTACCTGTTGTGTGCATCCTCTACAGCAGGCAAACTTGGTTGGTTTGATGTTTTGCGGCTTTTGCCTGAGCTTTTGCCTGAGCAGCCCGGCGCTGGTTCAGCGCTCCAGCAACCCCGTCACACAACGGATTTGCATATGGGACAGGTGCCGCTTTTGGAAGAAAACAAAGCGAAGTTTGGACAGTGTACTCAAGCACCATAATCCACTTGGATATTAACTTCATTTTATTTGCGAAGCCAACAGGAGAGAGACTCACTGAGTTAAAACGGTCGGAACTTCAAAGACCAGCAGGCCGCAGTTGTGGCCACGCCCATGGGGGCGGTGTCTAAGGGTGAATATTCAAGTTGCCGCCAAAACACTCTGCTGTTGCCTTCTAGCCCAGAGCCCCTGATGAAGTGAATACACGAAACGCGTTGGGACCTGACTTTACATTGATTGGGCTGAGATGCTGTTTGTTCAACGCTTCTACCATTAAAGCTGATGTGGCAAAATCCTTACCTGTTGTGTGCATCCTCTACAGCAGGCAAACTTGGTTGGTTTGATGTTTTGCGGCTTTTGCCTGAGCCGCGGAGGAGCAGCCCGGCGCTGGTTCAGCGCTCCAGCAACCCCGTCACACAACGGATTTGCATATGGGACAGGTGCCGCTTTTGGAAGAAAACAAAGCAAAGTTTGGACAGTGTACTCAAGCACCATAATCCACTTGGATATTAACTTCATTTTATTTGCGAAGCCAACAGGAGAGAGACTCACTGAGTTAAAACGGTCGGAACTTCAAAGACCAGCAGGCCGCAGTTGTGGCCACGCCCATGGGGGCGGTGTCTAAGGGTGAATATTCAAGTTGCCGCCAAAACACTCTGCTGTTGCCTTCTAGCCCAGAGCCCCTGATGAAGTGAATACACGAAACGCGTTGGGACCTGACTTTACATTGATTGGGCTGAGATGCTGTTTGTTCAACGCTTCTACCATTAAAGCTGATGTGGCAAAATCCTTACCTGTTGTGTGCATCCTCTACAGCAGGCAAACTTGGTTGGTTTGATGTTTTGCAGCTTTTGCCTGAGCCGCGGAGGAGCAGCCCGGCGCTGGTTCAGCGCTCCAGCAACCCCGTCACACAACGGATTTGCATATGGGACAGGTGCCGCTTTTGGAAGAAAACAAAGCGAAGTTTGGACAGTGTACTCAAGCACCATAATCCACTTGGATATTAACTTCATTTTATTTGCGAAGCCAACAGGAGAGAGACTCACTGAGTTAAAACGGTCGGAACTTCAAAGACCAGCAGGCCGCAGTTGTGGCCACGCCCATGGGGGCGGTGTCTAAGGGTGAATATTCAAGTTGCCGCCAAAACACTCTGCTGTTGCCTTCTAGCCCAGAGCCCCTGATGAAGTGAATACACGAAACGCGTTGGGACCTGACTTTACATTGATTGGGCTGAGATGCTGTTTGTTCAACGCTTCTACCATTAAAGCTGATGTGGCAAAATCCTTACCTGTTGTGTGCATCCTCTACAGCAGGCAAACTTGGTTGGTTTGATGTTTTGCGGCTTTTGCCTGAGCCGCGGAGGAGCAGCCCGGCGCTGGTTCAGCGCTCCAGCAACCCCGTCACACAACGGATTTGCATATGGGACAGGTGCCGCTTTTGGAAGAAAACAAAGCGAAGTTTGGACAGTGTACTCAAGCACCATAATCCACTTGGATATTAACTTCATTTTATTTGCGAAGCCAACAGGAGAGAGACTCACTGAGTTAAAACGGTCGGAACTTCAAAGACCAGCAGGCCGCAGTTGTGGCCACGCCCATGGGGGCGGTGTCTAAGGGTGAATATTCAAGTTGCCGCCAAAACACTCTGCTGTTGCCTTCTAGCCCAGAGCCCCTGATGAAGTGAATACACGAAACGCGTTGGGACCTGACTTTACATTGATTGGGCTGAGATGCTGTTTGTTCAACGCTTCTACCATTAAAGCTGATGTGGCAAAATCCTTACCTGTTGTGTGCATCCTCTACAGCAGGCAAACTTGGTTGGTTTGATGTTTTGCGGCTTTTGCCTGAGCCGCGGAGGAGCAGCCCGGCGCTGGTTCAGCGCTCCAGCAACCCCGTCACACAACGGATTTGCATATGGGACAGGTGCCGCTTTTGGAAGAAAACAAAGCGAAGTTTGGACAGTGTACTCAAGCACCATAATCCACTTGGATATTAACTTCATTTTATTTGCGAAGCCAACAGGAGAGAGACTCACTGAGTTAAAACGGTCGGAACTTCAAAGTCCAGCAGGCCGCAGTTGTGGCCACGCCCATGGGGGCGGTGTCTAAGGGTGAATATTCAAGTTGCCGCCAAAACACTCTGCTGTTGCCTTCTAGCCCAGAGCCCCTGATGAAGTGAATACACGAAACGCGTTGGGACCTGACTTTACATTGATTGGGCTGAGATGCTGTTTGTTCAACGCTTCTACCATTAAAGCTGATGTGGCAAAATCCTTACCTGTTGTGTGCATCCTCTACAGCAGGCAAACTTGGTTGGTTTGATGTTTTGCGGCTTTTGCCTGAGCCGCGGAGGAGCAGCCCGGCGCTGGTTCAGCGCTCCAGCAACCCCGTCACACAACGGATTTGCATATGGGACAGGTGCCGCTTTTGGAAGAAAACAAAGCGAAGTTTGGACAGTGTACTCAAGCACCATAATCCACTTGGATATTAACTTCATTTTATTTGCGAAGCTAACAGGAGAGAGACTCACTGAGTTAAAACGGTCGGAACTTCAAAGACCAGCAGGCCGCAGTTGTGGCCACGCCCATGGGGGCGGTGTCTAAGGGTGAATATTCAAGTTGCCGCCAAAACACTCTGCTGTTGCCTTCTAGCCCAGAGCCCCTGATGAAGTGAATACACGAAACGCGTTGGGACCTGACTTTACATTGATTGGGCTGAGATGCTGTTTGTTCAACGCTTCTACCATTAAAGCTGATGTGGCAAAATCCTTACCTGTTGTGTGCATCCTCTACAGCAGGCAAACTTGGTTGGTTTGATGTTTTGCGGCTTTTGCCTGAGCCGCGGAGGAGCAGCCCGGCGCTGGTTCAGCGCTCCAGCAACCCCGTCACACAACGGATTTGCATATGGGACAGGTGCCGCTTTTGGAAGAAAACAAAGCGAAGTTTGGACAGTGTACTCAAGCACCATAATGCACTTGGATATTAACTTCATTTTATTTGCGAAGCCAACAGGAGAGAGACTCACTGAGTTAAAACGGTCGGAACTTCAAAGACCAGCAGGCCGCAGTTGTGGCCACGCCCATGGGGGCGGTGTCTAAGGGTGAATATTCAAGTTGCCGCCAAAACACTCTGCTGTTGCCTTCTAGCCCAGAGCCCCTGATGAAGTGAATACACGAAACGCGTTGGGACCTGACTTTACATTGATTGGGCTGAGATGCTGTTTGTTCAACGCTTCTACCATTAAAGCTGATGTGGCAAAATCCTTACCTGTTGTGTGCATCCTCTACAGCAGGCAAACTTGGTTGGTTTGATGTTTTGCGGCTTTTGCCTGAGCCGCGGAGGAGCAGCCCGGCGCTGGTTCAGCGCTCCAGCAACCCCGTCACACAACGGATTTGCATATGGGACAGGTGCCGCTTTTGAAAGAAAACAAAGCGAAGTTTGGACAGTGTACTCAAGCACCATAATCCACTTGGATATTAACTTCATTTTATTTGCGAAGCCAACAGGAGAGAGACTCACTGAGTTAAAACGGTCGGAACTTCAAAGACCAGCAGGCCGCAGTTGTGGCCACGCCCATGGGGGCGGTGTCTAAGGGTGAATATTCAAGTTGCCGCCAAAACACTCTGCTGTTGCCTTCTAGCCCAGAGCCCCTGATGAAGTGAATACACGAAACGCGTTGGGACCTGACTTTACATTGATTGGGCTGAGATGCTGTTTGTTCAACGCTTCTACCATTAAAGCTGATGTGGCAAAATCCTTACCTGTTGTGTGCATCCTCTACAGCAGGCAAACTTGGTTGGTTTGATGTTTTGCGGCTTTTGCCTGAGCCGCGGAGGAGCAGCCCGGCGCTGGTTCAGCGCTCCAGCAACCCCGTCACACAACGGATTTGCATATGGGACAGGTGCCGCTTTTGGAAGAAAACAAAGCGAAGTTTGGACAGTGTACTCAAGCACCATAATCCACTTGGATATTAACTTCATTTTATTTGCGAAGCCAACAGGAGAGAGACTCACTGAGTTAAAACGGTCGGAACTTCAAAGACCAGCAGGCCGCAGTTGTGGCCACGCCCATGGGGGCGGTGTCTAAGGGTGAATATTCAAGTTGCCGCCAAAACACTCTGCTGTTGCCTTCTAGCCCAGAGCCCCTGATGAAGTGAATACACGAAACGCGTTGGGACCTGACTTTACATTGATTGGGCTGAGATGCTGTTTGTTCAACGCTTCTACCATTAAAGCTGATGTGGCAAAATCCTTACCTGTTGTGTGCATCCTCTACAGCAGGCAAACTTGGTTGGTTTGATGTTTTGCGGCTTTTGCCTGAGCCGCGGAGGAGCAGCCCGGCGCTGGTTCAGCGCTCCAGCAACCCCGTCACACAACGGATTTGCATATGGGACAGGTGCCGCTTTTGGAAGAAAACAAAGCAAAGTTTGGACAGTGTACTCAAGCACCATAATCCACTTGGATATTAACTTCATTTTATTTGCGAAGCCAACAGGAGAGAGACTCACTGAGTTAAAACGGTCGGAACTTCAAAGACCAGCAGGCCGCAGTTGTGGCCACGCCCATGGGGGCGGTGTCTAAGGGTGAATATTCAAGTTGCCGCCAAAACACTCTGCTGTTGCCTTCTAGCCCAGAGCCCCTGATGAAGTGAATACACGAAACGCGTTGGGACCTGACTTTACATTGATTGGGCTGAGATGCTGTTTGTTCAACGCTTCTACCATTAAAGCTGATGTGGCAAAATCCTTACCTGTTGTGTGCATCCTCTACAGCAGGCAAACTTGGTTGGTTTGATGTTTTGCAGCTTTTGCCTGAGCCGCGGAGGAGCAGCCCGGCGCTGGTTCAGCGCTCCAGCAACCCCGTCACACAACGGATTTGCATATGGGACAGGTGCCGCTTTTGGAAGAAAACAAAGCGAAGTTTGGACAGTGTACTCAAGCACCATAATCCACTTGGATATTAACTTCATTTTATTTGCGAAGCCAACAGGAGAGAGACTCACTGAGTTAAAACGGTCGGAACTTCAAAGACCAGCAGGCCGCAGTTGTGGCCACGCCCATGGGGGCGGTGTCTAAGGGTGAATATTCAAGTTGCCGCCAAAACACTCTGCTGTTGCCTTCTAGCCCAGAGCCCCTGATGAAGTGAATACACGAAACGCGTTGGGACCTGACTTTACATTGATTGGGCTGAGATGCTGTTTGTTCAACGCTTCTACCATTAAAGCTGATGTGGCAAAATCCTTACCTGTTGTGTGCATCCTCTACAGCAGGCAAACTTGGTTGGTTTGATGTTTTGCGGCTTTTGCCTGAGCCGCGGAGAAGCAGCCCGGCGCTGGTTCAGCGCTCCAGCAACCCCGTCACACAACGGATTTGCATATGGGACAGGTGCCGCTTTTGGAAGAAAACAAAGCGAAGTTTGGACAGTGTACTCAAGCACCATAATCCACTTGGATATTAACTTCATTTTATTTGCGAAGCCAACAGGAGAGAGACTCACTGAGTTAAAACGGTCGGAACTTCAAAGACCAGCAGGCCGCAGTTGTGGCCACGCCCATGGGGGCGGTGTCTAAGGGTGAATATTCAAGTTGCCGCCAAAACACTCTGCTGTTGCCTTCTAGCCCAGAGCCCCTGATGAAGTGAATACACGAAACGCGTTGGGACCTGACTTTACATTGATTGGGCTGAGATGCTGTTTGTTCAACGCTTCTACCATTAAAGCTGATGTGGCAAAATCCTTACCTGTTGTGTGCATCCTCTACAGCAGGCAAACTTGGTTGGTTTGATGTTTTGCGGCTTTTGCCTGAGCCGCGGAGGAGCAGCCCGGCGCTGGTTCAGCGCTCCAGCAACCCCGTCACACAACGGATTTGCATATGGGACAGGTGCCGCTTTTGGAAGAAAACAAAGCGATGTTTGGACAGTGTACTCAAGCACCATAATCCACTTGGATATTAACTTCATTTTATTTGCGAAGCCAACAGGAGAGAGACTCACTGAGTTAAAACGGTCAGAACTTCAAAGTCCAGCAGGCCGCAGTTGTGGCCACGCCCATGGGGGCGGTGTCTAAGGGTGAATATTCAAGTTGCCGCCAAAACACTCTGCTGTTGCCTTCTAGCCCAGAGCCCCTGATGAAGTGAATACACGAAACGCGTTGGGACCTGACTTTACATTGATTGGGCTGAGATGCTGTTTGTTCAACGCTTCTACCATTAAAGCTGATGTGGCAAAATCCTTACCTGTTGTGTGCATCCTCTACAGCAGGCAAACTTGGTTGGTTTGATGTTTTGCGGCTTTTGCCTGAGCCGCGGAGGAGCAGCCCGGCGCTGGTTCAGCGCTCCAGCAACCCCGTCACACAACGGATTTGCATATGGGACAGGTGCCGCTTTTGGAAGAAAACAAAGTGAAGTTTGGACAGTGTACTCAAGCACCATAATCCACTTGGATATTAACTTCATTTTATTTGCGAAGCCAACAGGAGAGAGACTCACTGAGTTAAAACGGTCGGAACTTCAAAGACCAGCAGGCCGCAGTTGTGGCCACGCCCATGGGGGCGGTGTCTATGGGTGAATATTCAAGTTGCCGCCAAAACACTCTGCTGTTGCCTTCTAGCCCAGAGCCCCTGATGAAGTGAATACACGAAACGCGTTGGGACCTGACTTTACATTGATTGGGCTGAGATGCTGTTTGTTCAACGCTTCCACCATTAAAGCTGATGTGGCAAAATCCTTACCTGTTGTGTGCATCCTCTACAGCAGGCAAACTTGGTTGGTTTGATGTTTTGCGGCTTTTGCCTGAGCCGCGGAGGAGCAGCCCGGCGCTGGTTCAGCGCTCCAGCAACCCCGTCACACAACGGATTTGCATATGGGACAGGTGCCGCTTTTTGAAGAAAACAAAGCGAAGTTTGGACAGTGTACTCAAGCACCATAATCCACTTGGATATTAACTTCATTTTATTTGCGAAGCCAACAGGAGAGAGACTCACTGAGTTAAAACGGTCGGAACTTCAAAGACCAGCAGGCCGCAGTTGTGGCCACGCCCATGGGGGCGGTGTCTAAGGGTGAATATTCAAGTTGCCGCCAAAACACTCTGCTGTTGCCTTCTAGCCCAGAGCCCCTGATGAAGTGAATACACGAAACGCGTTGGGACCTGACTTTACATTGATTGGGCTGAGATACTGTTTTGTTCAACGCTTCTACCATTAAAGCTGATGTGGCAAAATCCTTACCTGTTGTGTGCATCCTCTACAGCAGGCAAACTTGGTTGGTTTGATGTTTTGCGGCTTTTGCCTGAGCCGCGGAGGAGCAGCCCGGCGCTGGTTCAGCGCTCCAGCAACCCCGTCACACAACGGATTTGCATATGGGACAGGTGCTGCCGCTTTTGGAAGAAAACAAAGCAAAGTTTGGACAGTGTACTCAAGCACCATAATCCACTTGGATATTAACTTCATTTTATTTGCGAAGCCAACAGGAGAGAGACTCACTGAGTTAAAACGGTCGGAACTTCAAAGACCAGCAGGCCGCAGTTGTGGCCACGCCCATGGGGGCGGTGTCTAAGGGTGAATATTCAAGTTGCCGCCAAAACACTCTGCTGTTGCCTTCTAGCCCAGAGCCCCTGATGAAGTGAATACACGAAACGCGTTGGGACCTGACTTTACATTGATTGGGCTGAGATGCTATTTGTTCAACGCTTCTACCATTAAAGCTGATGTGGCAAAATCCTTACCTGTTGTGTGCATCCTCTACAGCAGGCAAACTTGGTTGGTTTGATATATATATATATATATATATATATATATATATATATATATATATATTCACTGAAAAAACCATAGGTTTGACACATGTTATAGTTAGCTGGACATTTCACTCATATAAAACCAATGAAATTCCCCCGTTATAGTTACTTCAGCTAACTATAACTCGCGCGCCCGCAATGCACTGCTGATGACGTCACATATTACATCACTCATGCTTTGAACATTTGATGATGTCATCAGTGATTTCATCAGTGATGTTATTTCAGATATCATCAGTGATGTCATGAGTGATGTCACTGACCATGTCATGAGTGATATATTATGTGACGTCATCAGCAGTGCATTGCGGGCGCGCGAGTTATAGTTAGCTGAAGTAACTATAACAGGGGAATTTTATTGGTTTTATATGAGTGAAATGTCCAGCTAACTATAACATGTGTCAAACCTATGGTTTTTTCAGTGAATTTCATAGGTTTTTTAAATACTACTTCCTAACTATAACGTGTGTAAAACCTATGGTTTTTTCAGTGAATTTCATAGGTTTTTTAAATGCTACTTCCTAACTATAACGTGTGTAAAACCTATGGTTTTTTCAGTGAATTTCATAGGTTTTTAAAATGCTAATTCAGAACTATATCGTGAATGCAACCTATACTTTTGTCAATAAAGTTCTGGCAATATTTTTTTCGGAAACAAAACCGTTTTCTTGACTGTTCAGGTTGTATAGGTTGTAAAGTGGTACTGAATTTGAAAGTCTCTACCTTGCCTTATTTTCAACGTATTGAAATTTGTCTGTAAATAGAAACAGCCTTTCTAAACTTTTGTGCGCGACCCGGTGCGCGCACTCTCGGCACCAGTTGTCAACAAATGGACATCGCCTTTCTAAACTTTCGTGCGCGACCGAGTGTGCGCACCCTCCCATATATTTCGGGAAAACTTTGGAATTTAAACTCATTGAATTTCTTCATAGACCCCTCAAAGAACTTATAGTACGTCAAAGAGACTGTACCTAGGCTTCTTTTTTATTGTTATGAAACTTTTCAGTAAATGGAGCCGAATGTCTTTTTAAACTTTCGTGCGTTACCGGATGTACACACCTTGGTATTTTTTTAGAAATATAAAACGTTTCATACTTTAACAATTGTATGTTTGAATCCAGCTCAGAAGATATACAAAATCCGGATGTGTTTGGATTTACTCCTTTTCACGTTTTGAAACTTCGCTGAATAAGACCGCTACTTCCAAATAACGTACGTGACTAGATACTGTCACCGCGTACACGTCCTGAGACGCGCATGTGAAGTCATGTGACTTGAAAACAACACTTCCAATTGGTTCTTAGTAGTTTCTATTCTGGAATTTACACGCAGCACTCCACCCACTTCCCTCACTATCTTTTCTACTCTCAAGAGAGAACAACGTCCTACATCTTTCGGAAGACTTTGCTGAAATGACTACCGTATCGCATTCATCTTCCGAATCTGAACAAAATGATCGACTACCTTTAAGAAGAAAAAAAGAATCTTTCATCTGGCAATTTTTCACTTATCCTGAAGATCAAAAGAAAGTGAATGCGCCAAAAGTAACCTGCACGATATGTGACTCGGTTCTCTCAAGAGGAAATCCGTCAAAAAAATATTCCTTTTCCATACATACCATGGTGCGGCATGTCAAACAAGTGCACCCTGTGCAATTTGCAAAGGCATCGACAAGAGCCCTGGCCACGCTATTACCATCAGAGGTGGCCAGCACATCTTCTGATCGACGACCTGTATCTCCATCGAGTGCAGAGATGGACTTGAGACCATATTTAGCAAAGGTGCACATGAAATGCAACGACTGTGGAGAAATTCTTCTGTACCGAGAGCAGAGCCTCAATCTTATTAAACTAAAAATTGAGAGTCATAAATGCTCCGAGAAAAGATACATTTTTTCATTTCATTTTGATCCTGTGTCACAGTTGAAAATGTCGGTGCAAGTTTAAAAAATCAAAAACAACATAACACTTGTTATAAAAAAAAAAAAAAGTTCTTTTCAGAACTAACTCATTGTACCAAAAAGAGCTCTATTCACAAGCTGAAGTATCGACGCTTTTTTTCAAGACAATTATGCAAAAAAGCGAGGAAACTTCGGAATATTATGAAGGAGACGTAATACATTATCGTTGATTTTATCCACAGGACGCTGCCGATCAAACGACGAAAATAGCCTTCATAATATGATCTATGAATTGCAATCGAAACCTGCGTTACTTGTCTTTACATCTAAAATTAGGTTTGATTGCAATTCATAAAGCATATTATCAATGCCGTTATCGCCACTATATCTGCAGTTTTCTGCCGATAAAAGCGGCGTTAATGTTTTACCTATCCTTGAAAATATTCTGCTGCACCTTCTTGAAAACGGCATTACATCGCCTGCCGTAAGACCACTTTGCATATGTTGCGCACAGTAACTTAATGACATGCAAAGTGGGCGTAGGTCAAAGCACATTCAAAATGTGGTTGGAGGGCAAAACACCCTATCACAAAAAGAGGCGTTGCGAGAAAAAGTTTATCGCAAAACTATTAAAGCCTCGTCTAATCAAACATTCGACATCGTTAACATAACAGTGTAGTAAATAAAACTAAATCCCCCCCGTCCCCCAATTACAAAGCACACATTACTGTGTGAAAATAACTTTTGTTTTCACGCGATAATGTGAAATACCGAGGCTGTTACAGGATTTACTATCACTTAGAAGCCTTGCTATTATGAAGGTTTATGTCCTAAGTCTTTTATTCTGAAACTGTGCAACGCGGCTCCCCTGTGTGCCGTAATGAGCTGCCATGGGCGCCGCGCACACTCTAGAGTGACTAACCATCCATAAATTCCACTGACATCTCTACCCTGTTATCTGTAATTCTGGCCATCAAAAGGAGCAGCGCTGCTCCCCTCTGAGAGGCCTCACTCCCACTGCTGCAGCGGCCTCACAGTGCTCCAGGAGCAGAGGAACAGCCCCTCCCATCCATTGGAGTACTGTGTCAGTCTCACTACCACATACTAAATGAAATACATTATACAATACTATATTAAACAATGCCATGCTTGTTGCTTTTTAATTTTAATAATCTTGCAATCATTCACAAAGCCAATACTCATGGCTTCTTTTTCGTGACAAAAAACTTGCAATATTACATATCTACATAGAATAACAGAAAAAACATAACACTACAAAGGCCGAACACTCTACTAAATGCAGATTTGTAACCTATGGGGCAGATTTATGTTAACTGGTTCATACCCAGATATGCACCAGTTAATGTGCACCACAGTATGCTACTGCTCCGTCACCCATGGTGTGCCACATTTATAATGTGGCGCACCATAGTACAAAAACAGCATAGATGCGTAACACATCTGTGCCGAAAAAGTAATACATTGCTAGAGTTGTGTCGCAAGTGTGATGCAGCTCCAGCAAGGCTCACCAGTGCACTATATTCACAATGCTGCGTCAATACCTATGCCTGCTTCAAGCACATGCACAGTTTTGAAACAGCATGGGCCTGAAAGTCACTGAGTGAAATCTCATGGATTATAGTCAGCCACTTCCAAAACGCATTCCTTCAGAGGAACACTTCCTTATGGTGCAGGGCTTTAGAATGTGACATATCTCCTAGATCCATAATGTTGTAAATATGGTACATTATTTGCACTGTCATTGTATTAAATAAAGTGACGAAATTGTGGCGCAAAGAGACGCAAGGTCAACATAAATCTGCCCCAATGTGTTTTAAAGTGCCCTCTAAATTACAACCAACACTCTCTTTGAATAGACCCCCCAGTTTTTTTAACACCTGTTAAGTCCTTCCATCCTCATGACAGAGCCGCTCCGTCACAAGCATTGCCTGAGTTGTCCTCATGATGGACCAGTTTTGTCATGGCCTTGCCGCTGTGCTTGCACAGCACTGATATTGCGCCTCCATGACACATTCTATTCACTAAGCGCAGCCATGACAGAACCACTCTATCATGAACACATCTCAACCGTGGCTCGTGAAGGAGTGGCTCCATCATGAGCACACGAGTACCACTCAGCCCCCCGCCCCCCTAACGCTAAGGCAGAATTGCCACTGCAGCAAAGGACTTAAAGTCCTGGAAAGAACACCATGTAACATCTAATATCATTTACCACCAATGTTTTCATATATCAATGTTGCTGAACTCACTCAGTGAAATGTCGCTCATTTCATTAAATCACTTTTAAAGCATGCTTTATAAGAATGCATCCAATCCTATGTGAAAGTGCTTATATTAAACATGACATTGCTATAACCAGAATAGACAAAGAAATGACAAAGTGATGTAAAAGTTTCTTTATTTTTTATACTTACCTAAAAAATAGTAAAAAAGTAAAGTACATTTCTTTTAAAAAGTAGTATCTGTGGAAAAGAAGTAAAAATAAGATTATAATGTACATTTCATAAAAGAAAAAAAAGTAGGAGTCAATAAGAGAGAGGCAGAGAAAACTCTTGGATGTTATTAGTTGTACTTACCTTATAAATGTAAAATCTATGGAAGACAGTAAAAAAATCTGTTATAATACATATTTCTAAATTCAATGTAACAAAATAACTTAAACAACATATTAAATGGTTTATTTTTGCTGTCCTCAGAATACATTGATTTTCACTATAAACAGTGATTTCAATATTTATCATCATATAACAGCGGGGAAAAAAAAAACACAATCAAAATGATTGTGTTTAAAAAACCCATACAAAATCTCCATACATGATATAAATACCGAAAAAAACATGTCTTAAATGTTTTTCTCAAATTCGCAATTTCTTCAGTAAGCACACTACATCTTCCACAGTTACAAACTAATTAAACTATACAACCTATTTTTAAATATATCTCAACAAAGCCCCGTGCAAGGATCTTCTATAAAAATCTATCTTTAGTACACATTTTCTTCTCTCATACCTTTCCGCGTAGCCAAATTGTATAAGTTAACTCATTATCTTTTAAATACTTCTCCAAAAAACTTGCGTCCATATATGTTCTAAAATAATTATCTAAAGTACTCATTTTATTCTCTCTATTTTTCCACGTGGCCAAATACTATGAGTTAAGTAGTTTTTTTCTGAAATTTCTTAATCTTAGTCTCATCTATTCTTTTCTGAATCTTTACAGTTAAAATTTGTAACATGTTCTATACCATCAAACATTAAGTAAACTTGTACCTGATGTTATCACTATGCCAAACACAAATTTCATTTCTAGATTTGTACACCCTCAGTCACATGATATTTGTAAACAACAAAGTTTCATATCTTTACAGTATTAATCTTCCTACAGCAAGTGATTCTACTGAAATTTAGGTTCCAAAAATAGCAGATAGGAGTTAGTTAAGGCAAAAGGCAAACGTTTCTTAAAAGTCAATTGACTATCATTGCAAAGCGTCCAGCCGCTTTCACACTTCAAATAAGCTGTATAATGTCCTGATGATGTTGAAGGCCCTTCATGAAAAATAATGGCTACTGTTACAAATGTTCTTCTAGAAATAGATACTTGAGAAGCCACAACATTTTTAATTAAAGTTGATAATTTACTCCCATCAGCTCTGCATCGTTGAAACATTAAAATTACATATTGTCCATATCTGTGGATAAATAAAGTTGATAACATTTCAGACTTACATTGAGAACAGACCATGTTCTGATGTGCATCTTTAACTAGTTTATTAAAAGACACTTCTTTACAGTCTGGTAATGTTAAATATATAAATCTTTCACTGTGTATATCAGTAATACTTGAAAATGAGCAATTATCACACTTATGTTCCCATTCATAAGAAAGGCCAAAAAGACTATCAATATCTATACCTTCATCTTCTAAAACTGTAAACATATACATAATAAATTCCTGACAATCTTGCTGAATATTCTGAGAAAATTGATTTAGTCCTGCACATATGTCTAAAACATTCCTTAGTTCTGAAACACTTGCTACTTCACTATCACCACTACTACATTTTTCAAATACAGAATTTAATGATCCTGATTTTCTACAATCTGTTCCTTAACATTTTTTAGAAAAAAAACAACATTAACTACTACATTTGCATAGCAGTTGACACCAGACCTGTTTTCAAACTTTAATCCAACAATCTCTTCAATACTAACCGTTTTCTGACGCCTACCAACAACAGCAACATCTTTTTTTCGTCGTTTCTCGACAACTTCAGCACATTTTTCCTCATTTCTCCTTTTCTGACCAACCATACGCCTTTCAATTAAAGGATATTGAGGTAAACTTGGAGCATATTCTCTTGTTAACCTATTACACTCCTTCACACAATTTAAATCTGCACTAATCTGCACTAATCTTTGTCTCATCATAATCAATTAGATAAAGTCCACATAAAGTTCTAACTCGGGATAAAGCAACATACACCAAACCCTCTTTGAATACAGTGCTTCCAATATTTACCAAAGCACAATCTACACTTAAACCTTGAGATTTGTGAATAGTCACTGCATATGCCAAACAAATTGGAAATTGCTTCCGACGGACATATAAGTCTTTCACAAGCAAAAAACGAGTTGAACAGCGACTAATTTGTTGAACTTCCTCAATTCCATCAAATTTTATTCTTAAAAATTCAATCTCATCTCTATTTGTGTAATTGACAAAACCAACAACATTACCCATTGCTCCATTTACCAATCCTCTTTCTACATGTAAATTTCTCCTTAAAATTATCCGACAATTTAAACATACATACAGATTTTTCTCTAAACCAGCAGTTTTAGATATAGTTTTTTGATGAGAATACAATTTTAACTTCAACTTTTCAGACAAAACAATAGTACTACCTTCATGCTCTATTCTATCTTTAAGTTCCAGTTTTTTTATTTCCTGATTTTCTAAATTCAACATTTTCTCATTAAAAACTGAACATTCTTTGAGAGTTGGCATCAAGGATATCACGGACTTATCTGCTACCTCTTTACTATATATTTTCTCAGGTACATTATCTTCATTAGGAAACAGCTTGGAAAGGAATCGTGTTCGTAGAGTGTCTTTCGCATCTTCAGTTAGTTTTCCAATCCTTATATCTTGAAGAATATTTCCATATTTAGTATCCTTTGCCTGTCGCAAATTTTGAATCAGTTCAGTATATTTGAAATGTGACCATATATTAACATTTCCAATACTGCCCAGGCACTTTCTGATCTCCTCATGCGTAACAGTTTCAAATACAGGTTGTCCTTTCACAGGAGTTAGCTGCAATAGATCTCCAAAAACTATGACATGTTTACCTCCAAATAACACATCATACTCTGTCTTAAGTATCTGTTGCATTCTTAAATGCACAAAAGCAAGCATTAAATTGGATACCATGCTTACCTCATCAATAATAAGAAGTTTCATTTTTTTAAGGACTCTAGAAACTTCAAAACAAGCTTCTCCAGATAGCTTGTGATATTGTAATTTATTCCCATGTTCAACTGGCAGCATCAGTACACGATGTAAAGTAATACCTTTAATATTATGTGCTGCCAATCCAGTTGGAGCAGTAACAACACACGACAGTGTTGACTGAGTTCTTTGCTGTAGATATGTAGTAATTCCTTTAATTAGGAAACTTTTACCAGTTCCAACTTCTCCGCTTACATATAGTCGAATAGGTTCAAATGACATACATGAGCAATCTTTTCTCTCATGACGAAAGCCATGCTCAATGTGCTCTGTCACTTCATCATATATCTGCCTTTGCTCAAGATTAAATTGCTTCTTTAATTCTTCTAAGTCAATTACTTCCTCTTGACCTTGCTGCATTGCTCTTTCCACCTCATCCATGGCGGTGGCTGCTTCATTTTGGATAATTGGTTGTCCCAGTGGATCTTGACTTAATGAAGCCGAACTTTGACTACCTTGTGAACTTTCTCTAGCAATCTCCGCTGCAATTGTCGCTTCTTGCTCTATTTCATCATTCAACATTTGGAGATAATTACTAAAAACAGGACATTCGATACTACTTTTAGATGCGTTGAATGAATCTTCATAACTATCAAAGTCCCCAAGTAGTTCCTCTTCTCTACTCCATGGTTTAAAGAGTTGCAAAAGAGCAAAATAGTAAAATTCTCTTTTGTCAGGTGTATCGCAACTCAGTTTCCGATGATTAATCAAGTGTCCTTTTCTTTGTTTCACCAGACATCCTCCATGACCAATTACAGCATGTACACCTTTATCAATATTCTCTGTAACATTCCTTTTAAAAGTGTAGTTTTTAAGTATTTCATACAGACAAATGTTTTCAAGCAGAGTACTTCTATTTGGATAGTATGTATCCAACATATTTGTTTTCAGAATGTCTGTACTGTTTGGTTCTTTCTGGGCTAAATATTCAATTTCTTGCACAGGTTTCAGAACACGGTTTTGTGTTTCTGCAAGACCCAAACTCACCCAGAGAATAGTCCTTGATTTTGCATAAAGACTTGCTGATGATAACCGGTCACAACATTCATATGCTCCAATTTCTCGATGAGACAACATCTTCAAACTGTACGTATACAATTTCTTGCTTAAGCTCTTTTCATGAGAAATGTCTTCCCACATCTCCTTCAGTTCCGTCTTTTCAGATTTCGTGATGAAAGACGTTACATATCAAGCCACAGCAATAGAGTTGTCTGCAACATATTGTATGTCCATGTTAGCATTCCACATGGACAAAATGGCTGGGTTATAGTCATTTATATATTTGGATTCTTCACCTCTTCTTAAATTGTACGTATTTTTAGGTGACCTTCTTCTGATATTTTGTCGCAAACATGACATCAAATTGTTGACTCTTCCTTTTGAAAGTACCGGCCGTGCAAATCCAAAACGACATTTGGTGTAGAATTTACTCTTTGATTTGAATTTTCGCCGACAATATTTTCCACAACGATGAGTTTGAAATTGTAACACTTTTCCTCTTAAGTCCTTATCAGTTGTACTATTAGGTATGTCACAAGTGGCATACTGTTCAATAAAAGACAGTACAGTCTCATCCGAGTCTGTTCCAAATTTAGGAGCATCCTTGATCCATAACAGCATATGAATATGAGGAGCACCTCTTGCTTGATATTCTTTTCTCCAAAAGAAATCCAGTACTTCACCAAGAGGCGGATTTTTCTTGTTTGTAATAAAAGACATCATAGCTTCAAATCTATGATTAAAATATCTGCAAACATTAACCGGATCTAACGAACACAGTTCTCCAGGTGTCTTGTAGTTTATATTTTCTATGTTTGCATTCGCCTCCCAAAGAAATTCAAGTAAATCTTCCCAAGCATACTCTGCACAGCTTAGAGTTAAAAACCATGTTGGTGCTCCTAAGTTTCTAAGCATGCACTTCAAATCTCCATGACGATGGTACCAATACTCATTAGTACCACGCTGACAAGCCAATAAATTAATTAGGTGTGAATCCAAAACACTATCTTTCTGTTGCACTTTATCCATGAATTCCTTTGCTGAAATATTTTGCAGATGAACTCCACTTTTTAAGATATGGTTTACTGCATAAGACAGACCAGATAAGTCACTCTCAAACAGAAGATGAAACAAATATGTAATGCATTGGTGAAACCTCGGATCTTCTGCATATAATCTTGTTGTCTGGTATTCAGATGCAGGAATCTGCATAGGTCAATCATCATATCGTGTACCTTCACCTGTAGGGAATAACTGTGGAAAACAACGACCTTCCAAACTTTCTTCCCACACACTAATAGGATTTCCTTTCGCTTTTTTCATCTGAAATAATTTAATAGCATTCCCTATTGCTTCTTTGGAATGCAGTGGATGAACACTGTAATGTTCATAAATTTCTTCACTTCTGGATACGCAACTTTTTCAATTTGTCCAATAGACAAATCATTGTCCTCTTCTTCACTTACATCTTCTTCTTCTACGTATACATCTTTATAGTACTTATTGTTTTGGACTAAATACAACGTTGCCTTTTTGACTTTTCTAACATCCACTAAATCTTGCCAGATTTTCTTACTCTTTTTAGGTACACCATTAACTAGAATAACTAGAGGCTCCTCTTCTACATTTTCAACACCAATTGTTTCCATATTTTTTTTTTAAATCAAGTGGCAAATATACAACTCTACCCTTTAATCCTCTTTGTAAATCTGAAGGATTTAATTTGCCAGTCTTAGGCTCCATACGAACAATAGCCTGAAAAGGATGTACACATTGAATCTGAATAGTCTCATAAGTATTTAAATCCATCAATTCTGATGGAATATTTATCAACTCTAGATTATTATGAACACCTCTAGCAGGCATTTTATTTTCATTTAATTTATTATAACAATATTTACAAATACGTTGCTCAAAACCCAAATCAAAATAGTTTTCCACCAACAAATAAGTTGCAAAATCTTTCCATTGACTATTACTTTCATCTTCACTTTTTAAATATAAATCAACTAACCTAGTTTGACTTTTGTAATGAATGCGTCGACAACAGACACAAGAAAAATTTGGTTTCTCACCTGCAATTACCTTAAACTTTATCATTTCCTGTTCAAAATTTTCAATATTAACATTTCCAACATTTTTTAACACATTTCCTTCTATAATTATATCAGTTTCTGCATTATCTTCCTCTGGACCAAAATAACTTACCTCAATTTCAGCACAAATCTTCTTAACATCTAATTCACATCCATGCAAAAGAGCACTATTTAATTGTTTAAGTTTAAGTGCTGGACTTTTTGCATAATACAACTTTCTCACTAATTTTCTCATTTTAGTATGATGCACTGCTAACATCCTGAAGTGATGAAACACACTCTGGCATATTTTTTTAGAAAGACAAGCCAGAGAATGACCTTTCAGACCTATTTTTTCTCACATTCTGCAATGATCTAATTCTTGCAACATTACAATTTTTTTAAAGACTTTCTTTAGTGTACTTACGTAAGAAATTGCGAAAGAAATCAATTGAATTCTGTTGTACACTACAAATGCTACTACAATTCCAACTGTAAACAGGAACATTAGGAAGTCCCTCTAAAGCTTCTCCAGCCATTACCTCTTCTGCATTTCTAACCGCAATTTTCTCTTTCTCAATTACACAACCATCCTTCACCTCATATGCTCGACCACTGGTGTCAACTGCATGCAACAAATCGTTACTTTGAAAGTAACTCTCTTCATTAAAAAATGGTTCAGAAGTTGAAGTATGCATCCACTTTCCAGAAAACACTTTACAAAAAGTACTCCTATTTATGTGTCTCTTCCATTTACTTTTAGCTTTTAAAACTCGTATTGCCTTATTTAGTGTATTTATTCTATTAAGTACTAAAATAAATAATTTTCTTTTTGTCTCAAACGCGCGCTGAACAATACCCTCTATATGTTGTTTCTTCTTAAAAAAAGCAGATCTTCTTTTACAAACTTTCTCCTTTTTTAATACATTCGAAACTACTCTGTTATAAAACATACGCTTCCTGATTTGGGTCAATTGATTCGTCCGCTTTTTACTGTATAGATTTTCCTCTCTGCTGATTCCAGAAACATTTTTATCTTTGGTTCCATGTCTCCTTCTCGATACTGGTAAATCTTTTTCCTTTTGGACGTTAATACTAACATTTTTCCTTTGAGATATTCTTTTCAAAAAGGTTTTGGTTTTCTCACTCTTCTTTTTATCCGTCCTTTGTTCTTTTGATAATTCTTGAATTCCTTTCTTCTTCAAATTGTAAGTCCGTTTATAGAGCGTTCTTTTTTCAGTTCTGGTCGGCATCTTAATTTAAGATTTCGATGAAAATGTCAATCTGTAAAACACAAACATAACAAATATTATAGTTGACTACTAACATATAACGTACAAATTAAAAACACAGATTCATTTTCTAAGTAGAATAAAGAGAATAACAGAAAGTCTCTGAACAGAGTAGGAAATCCTGTAGTGAATGTTGGTTCTAAATTTATCACAGTCCATAGCTGTTTTAACATTATAGACGTATTTTTTAATTTAAATTTTTTAAAGCATACAAACAGTACACTTTTTTCAAGAACTATCGGTCATCGTAGATGTTTTAATCTTTTTTACTACAATCTCTTTTACACTTCATGAGAACATGTCTTATCACTCTCATAAAGCAGATCAACGACGAATAGGAGAAGAAAACTGTCTTCAAGAATGCTTTACTATCAAAAATATTTTTATTCATTCAAAAGTTCATAATTTAGTAGAACTTCCAGCATTACATCATCAGAGACTTCTTCGAATTCAAAGACCTCATCCCCTTCTACCATCTCTAAATAACACTGATCCTTTTTTTTGCATTAAATAATTACTGTTGTAAAAAGACATTTTACTGTAAAATTTCTTTTTTGATTTTCCAGATATCAGAAATATTGATAAACTTTAGAATTAATTTTTAGAGATCCATTTTCTGAGTTCACCAGTAAAAAGTGCTATGCAAATATATACACTCTAAAGAGAAGGCTCACATTATATAAACCATAACATTCACTTAACAGATTACTACTTCCCACAGAGACAGTTGTTTTTATGTTTCAACAGCATACTCACCATGTAAATGTCATAGTATATACAAAATATCATGCTAACATTGAAGAACCACATCATAATAAAGCGCTGCAAATATATGTAAAACAGTGCCTATACATAGTATAATCACAGATATTCAGGAAAGATGCCCATCACACCAAGAACCACATCATAATACCCCTTCTGTAAATAAAGGTGAAAGACTGCCAAACACAATACAACAAGATTTCAAAAATAATGAGCACTTCACAAGAATTATTTAATGGAAACCGGAAACAATTATACTCAAATGATCCGTAAATCTGAAGTCCATCAAAAAGAACACATGCACCAAGCCCATTAAAAGATAATTTCAACTGTCAGTGTAGAAATATCTCAAAATACATATGTAGTATAAGCAGATACAACCATGGTAAAAATACAAGATAAAATCATGTTACAAACCGAAATTTTACAAACATTTAAAAAAATCTTCTTTATTATTTTAATGTGCACCCAAAAAAATTGCCTATGCAAAAATACCAACTCACCTGAAAAAAAGAATATAATTCCTGAAATTGTGTGAATCCGAAGGCAGGTTGTTGCTTTTCAGCACCAAACACTATAAAAAAGAAAATAATCAAATTGAATTAACATTTTACAGACTTATTTCTTACACAACATACAGCCATTGTAGCAAAGAACAAGCATAACAGATACATTCCCCAAGATTCTCTATCATTAGAATAAGATACAAAACGTCTCATTTATGAAAGCGTTCCACCACAGATACATCACTTTTTCCCATGTTAAAAGTGATGCACCAGCGGCACAAGGCCTTCATAATTAAAAGCCCATGTGACGGAGAACAAGTGCATACACAGAAAATGCAGGGCCGGCCTTAGGCATATGCAAGCTGTACACCTGCACAGGGCCACCAAACCCCAGGGGCCACCACACCAATATATATCCTTAATATAATAACCCTCTGAGTATGGATACATATTTGCGAGGCGGCCCATGCCAAGTATTTGGCAGCCTCTGGCTCTGTTCCACTTCCAAACACCCTAACCGCCCCCCTCTTCACTGGGCTCCGCGCTCCGCCCCACCCGGACCCCCTCTTACGGGGCCCCCTACCTACGCTCCCTGCCCAGGGCCGCCATGAGCCTAGAGCCGCCCCTGGAAAATGTATAAGACACAGCAACAGTAAAAATCAAACAATAGGCAACATGCAAAAAAACTGCACAGTAGACCAAGAAACATATTTTTTAGATAACCCCATTGAAAAACATGAAGTCATTTTTTTAATCTGCCATGCATCTAGCCCTCCAGGACCGCTTTGGAAACCCCTGCTTTAAACCTTTGCATTTCATTTTCAAACCATACACACGCTTTTTTTCAAAGCTGCACATTAAACGCCTAAACACTTTTCCCTTTTTAGAATCCGAAGCCACAACTGCAACATAACTAATGCACAAATTAATTAGTGTACCTTACCCATTTTTTCACTCTTTAAATTCTATAAATTCCTTCACATAAATGGATACCACCAGCTCAGTTCCTCCTACAGTCATAAAACTAAGTTGCTCCCTTTCACTTACAAATGCCTTTGACACTGGAGAAAAATGTTGGTCAGATTTACAATCCCCTTACGCCACTTTAGCATCACTTTTAACATGTGACAAGTGAAGCAAAACTGCCGCACGGAGCATGTTAATCTGCCCCTAAATGTTTATACAAATGACTGTACTCAAACATGTAATTAGTCGTCCACATGCAGGCACTTTCAATCACATAACTTATTTAACTAGAATCCCTGTAATGTTGCATATCTTTTCAAAGATACACCAGTGCCTGCTATTATGACGACTTTTACTTCATTCTTCATCACTGATATTTTTTTTTACATATAATGAAAATTACTATGACTTTTTAAACGACAAAGCTTACGCGGTAAAAATCACTCTGCATTTGCTTCCCTTTAAGAATTTAGTTCATCTACCCCCGCATATGAACCTTGATGTTTCCATCTGGCAGCGAATTCCGGCCTTGAATCACAAGACATGAACAACAGTCTTATTGTCACAAAAACAAGTTAGCGTAGCATCTGTTCGCACACATATCTTTCACTTTGCTAATATTCACAGAGAACAGTATTCCTTTTAAAATAGTGACCTTCCTTTACAATTTGCTGAGATGACTCCCTTAATTTTTAACGCATCCTCCACTTCACAACAGGCTATTTTTTTTATAACTACTAAGCAATGGTTTAGTGACTACTCTGCCAGAAATTATATCAAGTCATTCTGCTACTCTTCACTCCATAGTCGGTGACCTATTTCTCTTGACTTCCTGTTGAACTGCCAGTGCTGCGACTTTTCTGTTCCCATCTTGTTTATTTCAAAATGGATGTCCCTCCTGTCTTCGCAAATGAGCCGGAGCACTTAGAACTATTTCGCCAGAGGATGCGTGACTACTACGGCATCTTACCACTCTCGACTTTGAGTGCGTCATATCGATTATCATTTCGATATTCCTATTTCACCTGTGTGCAGCCTGTATTTCATTGCCTGAGCTGTGATTTCATGTGGGCCCTGGACTTATGTCTCTGCAACTTGGTACCTCCTGAAGTGAATTACAATCAACTCATGAATTCGTTAATTGATCATGAAGAGCTTTGTTGCAACAGAGGGATTATGGCCTTTGCAGCGATACAAGGAGTTCTGGGTCATTGGAATATATTCGCAGCGGCGCAAGATTTCCTGTCACACAGCTACATTGAAAACCCACCGAGCTGTCCTCTGAAGGTAATAGAGGCTCCGGTAATAGAAGACCATGAATGCTGCTTTCCTCTTTTCAATTGGATGGCTGACATGTTTTCGGATGATAACAGTGACTTCCTTTTAGAAGCACTTGCTGCCTACTTCACCTACACAATTGTAGGATGACTGTTATGCAAGCCATTGACGTCCACATTTCGTTTTGCCTCCCTATCTTTTTCACGTTTTCTTGGATATTTTTTTATATTAACAGACCTATTGACTTTACTAACAGTGGACATTATGATTTCCTGCTGGTTAAATTTTTGTCTTTTATGTGGACTAAATTTATTTTCTTCAGCTACTCGATTTCGAACTTTATTTTTTATTAAACTCTAATCTCAACAATTCTATTGCATATCTTATTGTATGTTATTTCTAACGTACTCGAAGCAAAACTCGCTAATATATGCTACATGTGCCCTGATTATTGTGTAAATATACCATGAGTTTTTTATAACTATAAACGCCATTTCGCATTTGAACTGCTTATTTCCGCCTCACACACCTCTGCTCCTTTAATTTTCCATAAACTAAAATATTTTTTAATACATAAGACAAAAATATGTTCTTTCACTAATATTCATGTATCGTTCTTAAACTGAAAGGCCAGAGACTTCTTACATTTATTAAAATATAATGTACTTCCTCATAACAGTGTACAATTAATTTTGCTAAACCATATCCATTTTACATCAACTATACCGTTTGTATTCTATGTACTAGTGACTATACCGATTACTTTGTTTCTTGCACTATCTGTACTCGTATTAGATAAGAGACTTGCCTTGAAAATAGTGCATTTCTGAATAAACTTTTCAAATGTACACGTTCTCTCTTTTAATCCATAATCTCAACTGAAATAATTGTATACTAAAAGAATAATCATGTGTTCCACGTAACCTCAAGTGTACTAACTTCATGTTTTCTTTTGTCAACCTGACTTACTCATACTAGAACCCGCGGACCTATGACGGCCCGTCAACCCTTTCTTAGTGGGTCGCACACCATGCAAACAGTTGTACCTCTGTAAAAAAATAATTTATTACTGTTACCAAGCACCGCCGCAGTTCCGCTTGACTCAGAGTTAATCACTGCTCCCACGCTTCTACAGACCAGACGCTTTGTCGTATTTCACTCCTTATCACCCTTTCAACTCCACAATAACAAACACTTCTCCGCCAGCCACCAGAGAACAGAGTGCAGATGCAGAGGCACTAAGTAGTGAAATACGACATACCCTCTGCTCTATGGAAGCAACCGAGCGGTAATTGTGAAAGAAGTCATTCACTAGCGCTTCAAAAAACCATCTCAATTATATAAATATTTTTTTGAAAACGTTCCAACTACTTTGATGGGACTATCTGTGTGTGCCTCCACAGCAAACTTCCTCAGCCCGGACTGAAGGCAGACACAGACAGACACACACACAATAAGATAACACAGAGCAACGGAGATGAAAAACAGAAGGGAGATTAAGATGCACTCAAACAGCAGGAGTGGGAGAGATATTTTTATACTCGCTTTGCTACCTCAATGTATGTAGACATGTACTGCACAAACCTGTGTACAACCTCATGGTCAGAACTTTTCATTTTATTTTACAGTGTAATTTTCTCGTCTGTCAGAAAGTTTAGGAATTCATTAAGCATTACCACTTTTTGAAGACGGTATCACATGTAATGTACCAACTTTTCATTTTATTTTACTCGACCACCTGCCCCTCTCACCCTACCCCCACTAATACAAGCCGCAGCCACAAACCGCACTATAATTTTGTCATCTGACTGAAAGTTTATGAATACCTTTTCATTACCACTTTGGCCCCCTCCCCAACTCTCACCCCACCCCCACCAGTGTACGCCACAGCCACAAACCACACTGTAATTTTGTCGTCTGACAGAAACTTTAGGAATTCATTAAGCATTACCACTTTTTCAAGACGGTATCACATGTAATGTACCAACTTTTCATTTTATTTCAGTCAACCACCTGCCCCTCTCACCCTACCCCCACCAATACAGGCCGCGGCCACAAACCGCACTGTAATTTTGTCGTCTGACAGAAAGTTTACGAATTCATTAACCATTAGCATTTTTTGACGACGGTATCACATGTAATTTACCATTTCTCTCTTTATCTGCATTATCTGTCTCTCTGCTAATACCATTTTTTCACTTCATAAACAACTTCTCTCATTATATGCAAACGCTTCAAAATCACACAAATAATTACTCTCTATATTAAACTTATTTTATACTCCATTTTTTCCTGTTCACCAACATTATATACAAAACTATAATTTACACTTGAAAGAATGTGAAGAAAAGGCGCGCAACCCCCATTAAATTCACAGGACTTCAGGCCCACACGCCCCTCCCGTCTGGTGTGGCAGCCCAAGGTAACATATATATTTTAGCTACACACACTGACACACCTCAACGTTTCACATCTCTATAAACATCCATTTGAATGTTAAGTAGGCCTTGCAATTATTTTACCCTCCTAAAAGCCCCTGCACCTTTACTCTGCCAACTAATTAAACCTTCAAGTTTGCCTATCAAATTTTTTTTAATTTGCCCCCCCAAAAAAATTTCGTTCCAGTTTCGACTGACTCACAGTGATTTTAAAAAACTAACAGTAAAACATTACATAACAATATGACTAAACACCATTTACCTTATTGAAATTTATTATCCAAAATGTAAAAGTAATAATTTGTAAACAAATAATGTCGATAAAGAGTGATGAAACAAAATGGAAAAATAGTTTTAGAAATACAAGACATTATGACAGCCAAAAATGAGTTTAGTTTCAGACTATGAGGAAAATCAATCAATGTTTGTGACTAAACCACATTTTACGGTACATGACAAAACAAGCAGCTACAGACTTACCTTTACCAATGCTTTGTACGATGTAGAACAGTGAAAGTCGCAAAACAGATATTCGTTTGACGGAACTCTCAATAATGCTTGTATCACTGCAACCAAAATTCAATGGCACAGATATCCAGTCAATACAGACTCATATATGTCTCTTCAGCCAATCATATTTCTTCCCGCAAAATTTTGAAATCAAATTTACATTTCAGTTGGTTGTCCCTCACAATATTTTCAATGTCACATAAAGGTCACCCATCACCCACTGCCCTCTCTGGTTGTTTCCATGGTAACACCTCATTCTGCACCTGGCTGAAGGCACAGGTCAAAAGTTCATATCTCCACGTTCTACAGCAAACTAAGAACACTGTTTTCCCTCCAGAAACACCTGCCTATCCACAGCTCTGTTACATGTCATTTTTTTCACACCCAATAGTACTTTTAGTTTTACATAACATTAACATGCAACGTAGTCTTCAATCTTGACCTATTAGAATCAACCAATCATTTTTTGTTTTTCAACCACACCAAGCCTCATCCATTTTTTTATCCTGACTTTCAGCTTCTAACTACCATTCCACTTCCAGAACCCATCGGAGTACGAGTGCATCTGCCTTGAAAATGAAGGTTTGGCTTTTAGGATACAGCTATATTCACTGGTGTGGAAAATATGCAGCAAACAGACGAATTTCCAACCTTGATTTACCAAAGGTGCAAATAACGTGGATTGGCCAAAGAGGATTGAGATGTCACCAATTAATACCATTGGTGAAAACCTTTATGCATCTCCCAGAACCAGACCGTATAATTGTGCCTTGTGGTGGGAACGATCAAGGCACATTGACTGGGGTAGGTCTGGAAATGCTTCTAAAAGACACCTTTCAACAATTGATGACACTTTTTCCTCGAACTGCCTTCGTATATTCCAATATATGCCAAAGACAGAAATGGAATTGGTCCAATGAACATTGTGCACACATTGAGAAAGCAAGGAGACATGTAAATAAATCTGTTTCTGTTTTCCTCAGAGATTATAGCATGGGTTCTATTTACCACAACAACTTGCGTTACCACATGCAAGACATCTATAGGAGAGATGGTGTTCATTTCATGGATGAGGGAAACAGAATCTTCCTCTGCAACATCAGGCTCTGCATCGGTACTTACTTATAAATGCAGAAAAAACTCAATTAACACAAGGGCTCTTTTCAGAGCCACCTTATATTTAAGTACTCAAACTTCTATATATATATATATTTTTGCGTTTAAGGGACTTACTGCACACCCTGAGAAAACCTACACAGCAAGACAATCTCTACCTTTTCCCCTTTCCATGTTCCAACGCTTTGAAATGAACAATATATTTACTCACAGTGACAAAATGGCGGTCAACACTTCCTGATTTCCTTCGAATCGAACGTTAACAGACGTCACGCAGCAAAAAAATTCCGCTCACGCTCAGCCGCTTGAGTGCGCGCACCCGTGCGTGCGTATAGATATATAATTGACTTTAACTTTAATTTTCTCAGCAACTACTGAACGGATTTACACCATTCCAAAAAAAGCGTAATCTGCGAGTCGGACTCTACCGTTTTACCAAATTTCTTATAAATCCATTCACCCGTATGGCCGGGATGCCTATCACCCCCTCCCAACACAATCCCCAAGGATGGGAAGACGGACACAGTTCTGAACTTTTGGAAGGCGGGAGGGAGTTACCCTCCCGGCCGTATTTATTAAAAATATGAAACAAAATTAAAACATTAAAATAACAGTTTCATATCATGTACAATTTTTCATTTATACATTTCACTGCAGTCACATTTATTGGCTAACCTTAACAAATCTCTAATACAAAGGTTCTCCTAGCCGAGTCTAAACATCCTACAAAGGCATACTTTCTAAATAAAAATTGTACATCCTAACATTACGGGCCAACGGCAAGGTCGTAACCGGTGTCAGATCCCTACTACCAGAACTCCCCCCTCACGGTGTGAGGGGCGGTCGCACAGAGGACTGTACCTCTGTGCCAATTTCCAATTTCCCTTGTCTTAGCGGGGGCCCTTTATTTAACTCGATGCCATCTTAGTGGTCGTCCGAGGACTCGTGTGAGGTGTCTAGAAGGTAGCGTGGACCCCCCTCCCACCCCACACTGTTCACCACATCCGCTGTCGCGGATATCCTGGCCCCGGGAAATTCTTAGGAGGGGCATCGAGCCGCCTCCTCCCCTGGGAGGGGCCTATGACCGCCTTCCCTTCGGCGACCCCATCCTTAGTGGGTGCCGCCTCCCCGTGTGAGGGGCCAATGGCCGCCTCCCCCCGGGCGCTCCCATCCATAATGGGTGGCGCCCCCTCTAGGGATCTTGAAATTACTGCTCACCGATCATGACCTTACCGCCACAGGCCGGATAGTTGACCGGCTATCCGGACCCCCCACACTCCTACTAAAGGTCATGACTATACAAACCCCGTAACCATGCTATGAAGTCTCCTATGAGTAAGACATTCCCCTCCCGGGACAAATGAACCCCGTCTTCGAGATACATGTTATCCCCCCGGATACATCCATGCGGAATACAGTGCAACTGTCCTGAACGAAACAATCTACCCAGCTTGTTATTAACTTTCTTTACTGAATGATTCAAAGCTGACACAGAGAGGGCCCCCCGCCACACCTTCCTTGGAATCATGTGTGACCATGCTATCGTGCACCCCGGAATCCTCTTTGCCAACCAGCTAACAGTGGATAGAACCCGCTCGAGGAGTACTCGCCGACCGAGCGCCACCAAGTCATTGCCCCCCAGATGCACTATGATTATAGACGGCGGTGACCTTGTCCGCCCTAACAGTTCCTCGATAAAACACTGAAACCGGTCAATACAGAGCCCGCCCCTTCCATGGAAGGTCACCCTGTACCCGTATTCCCCAGCTGCATGAATCATGTCACCTGCTTTGAATACGTCCGCGGCACGCCTCACGTATGAGAGGCCCATGACCCACACCACTCTTTCCTCAGCCGGTGATCTTTGACCGCTTGTTCCCAGGTGTCGGGTCGACTGCACAGTCCGCCCCGCCTCGCAAGCTCGCGAAACTGTAAACCAAACAAAAGACAAGAAGCGTGAGTGCATGACATTAGCTTCACAACATGTGCAACCGCACATACCTTTTATAACAGTTCGAGGACCATCGTCCCAATTGTTTCACCATTTCCACACTTTGACCCCTGGCTGTAGCTTCTGTAGCAGCCCCTAACCTGAAGGAATGGGTCCCAAAATCGCTCGGGTCCAAGCCCGCTGCCGCGATTGCCAAAGTTAACACCCGCTGGAACTGAAACCTTGTCAGTGGGGTGGCGTCGGTGTGTCTCAGCAAGCTTCCCCCCCATGCTGCCGCCCTTTGCGCCAGGTATTCCTCAACGCACTGCACCGGGCACATGGGGGACCCTCGCATGCGCTGGACCACAATACTGTCCCCCATCGCACTCTGGTCGGTTTTAGACCTGGCTATTGTGATTACCATTGAATCACCCTTGATCTGAACGTGTTCCCGACATAGACCTCCCCCCACATCCTTCTTATTTCTTGCCACCAGCTCGCTCACCCGCATAGCCCCATGGAATGCTAATGCGAAAGCGGCCCGGAACAGCACTGCTTCGGACTGGGAGGAACATGTCGCGGGGAGCACTGACATCAACAAGGACAATCTTTCTAAGCCAATCGGGCGCCTCTCATCTACTTTATGACCCTCGAGGCGTTGCCACCCTCGTAGTGCCTTCTTAACCAAAAAGGACGATGTAGGGTCCTTAATGCCGTAAGCCTGCGCCATGAATGCAATGGCGGCCCGGTGCCTATTGGCCGTCGCTGCTGATCGGCCTGCCTTGTGAAGTGCTACTAAAAACTTCAGCACATACTCCTCCTCTCCCCACTTATCCCCTCCTGCTGGACCCAAAAATGCACAATAGGAACGAAACGCTCCTTCGTACGCCTTCCTTGTCCTGGGGGCTAAGCTGGCTCCCACGAGGTCCTGTAATCCGGGGCACCGAGTGACCAGAGAGTTTCGGGAAATGGTGCCGCCACTAGATCCGCAGAAGGTAGATAACCCCTGAAAGCCTGCATGTGGGAACGAGAGAGTGCATCAGCCGCCTGGTTCAGTACACCCGGCACATGCTTTGCCCTAAACTGAACGTTCAGTCTCATGCACAGTAGTACAATTGCCTTCAACAATCTCAGAATCAACTTGCAGCGTGCTGCCTGGTTATTTATGCATTCCACCACGGTCATGTTATCGGACCAAAATACCACAGACCGATCACGGAAATCCTCCGGCCATGCCTTCAGGGCCACAAAAATGGGGAACAATTCAAGAAACCCAATGTTACCTGTTAGCCCACTGGTGTGCCACCACGTCGGCCATGTCTGCGCCAACCATCGATTACCAAATATGGCGCCAAATCCCACGCTCCCTGCCGAGTCGGTCCACAGACCCAGCTCGTCCGAGGACGCTGGTGGTTTGCTCCATACCACTCGACCGTTGAAATCGGCCAGAAATGCCAACCATATGCGCATATCCTGGCGAACCTCTGCAGACAGTCTTGTGCGGTGGTGTCCTTCTTTGAGACCGACCATGGCTTGTGCAATAGAGCGGGAAAAGGGGCGGGCCATTGGTATCACTCTGAGGGCGAAGTTAAGCTGGCCCCCCGCTTTCTGCAACTGATGGAGAGTTACCTTTTCTTTGCTAATGCATAATTCTAGCGAGGCCCTAAATTTCATGACTTTGTCACTGGGCAAACGGAAGCATCCCTCCACTGAATCGAGCTCGATTCCAAGAAACTCGAGTGAAGTAGATGGCCCCACGGTTTTCCCTGGTGCCAATGGCACGCCGAATCGTTTCATGAGATTGCAAAATTCAAGTAAAGCCTGTGCACATTCCGTGTCCCCGGCTGGCCCCAAGAAAAAGAAATCATCTAGGTAATGCATAACCTGCGTATAGCCCGTAGCTCTGGTGAACGCCCATTGCAGAAAACAGCTGAATTTCTCAAAATAAGCACAAGAGATGGAGCAACCCATTGGCATACATCTATCCATGTAATAGCGTCCTTGAAACACAAAACCCAACAGACGCTGATCCTGAGGATGTACCGGGAGCAACCGGAATGCTGACTCAATATCCGATTTAGCCATCAGCGCTCCGGGCCCCAGGCGATTCAACATGGCGACGGCCTCATCAAAGGATGCGTATCGTACCGAACAGACTCCTGGATCAATCGCATCGTTTACCGAAAGACCCCTAGGAGCCGACAAGTTATGAATTAACCTAAACTCACCTGGGTCCTTTTTGGGGACCACTCCCAACGGTAAACAAATGAAATTAGGAACAGGCGGGTGCCTATATGGGCCGGCGACCCGGCCCCGGGCAACTTCCTTCGCAATCTTGCTTTCTACCACCATCGGGTGCTGCTGAACGGACAGTTGATTTCTGCACAGTGAGTCCCCCTGAAAATCCCCCGCCGGGATGTGGAAACCATACGAAAAGCCGTCCCGTAACACCCCAGCGGACACATGATCAGGGTATTCGTTTAGCCAGGGGATCATTGCCATGATATCTACGGGGGTAGGTAGTGGTACCCCTTGGCCGATATTAGACCTGTTTGGTACCTCCTCTACCCCCGGTATCCCCATTCTTGGCTCTGCACGAACTCTCCGGGTGTGAAGAATGTCCGCAACCTGCACACTCATGCCTGAACTTACATGTCCCATGTGGCCTGGTGCACTTGCCTCTGTTAAAATTCCAGCAAACTCCTTTTCTACCCCCATTCCCACTACTCCTGGGTTGGTGATCACCTGTGGGGTTTGCTCGAAGGGCGCCGCCGATTGATGGCGGGAAGGCGCCGACCCATACTCACCAAGCGAGGACGACTTTGTCGTGCCCGGCAAGAGCTGCTTCTGCCAAGAGACCGAGTCGACACAGTCCCACGTCAGAGACGAATCGTGCTCCTTGGCCTTACGAAACTTACTATCATAACCCCTCCATAGATCACCCTCATATGTTTCATAGAAATCCATTATACGTGTCTGATAACAGGCTAATTCAGTCATAATCTCTGGCTTACGTTCACCCATAATAGCAGTAAACATCCCAAAGGCCTTGGCCCAATTAGAGATCGTCTCATCCACCCTGGAGCCCGCCATTTTTGCGCGCCACACACTCGGATGCAACAAATCCTTCTGAGCATTAACATACTCAATCTCGTGATGAGCCGTCAGGAGCGAAAACATATTTACATATTTATCAGCCCAAATCATCTCTTTCGTGGCCAGGGGAATATGCTGAACTACTTTCTCCCTCCTTGAGGGCAAAGACCCCCCATTTGCCATTGGCAATGGCTGCTTACCAGACTCCATAGCTGGTCCTGCTGATTTTCCACCGCCAGCCGCTGGTTCTTCCGAGGGAATCTGTGAGGGGACAAGAGGGACATTCGCCTTCGCAGCATCTCGCGATTGCCGCAACTGCTTCATTAGTAACCTAGCCTCTTTGGCCGTGTCTCCGGGCGCCGCTGCACCCTCGGTATTCTTTCCAAGCCATGCGGCCAACTGGGCGGCCAACTCAGGAGGCATTTCCTCCTCGCTGGTGGGCGTAACTACTACCGGAATCGGCTGACCTGCATCCGGGATCGGTAGAGGTACCGGGGCCTCGACTGGACTAACCGGGATTACCGGGGGTGACTCGGGAACTGGGGACTCCCCCCCTGCCGCCCTATTCCTGGCCCTTTTACCTCTCCCTGCGGGTACTACTCCCGGCAATGCTGGTCCGATGACCTTCTTCGGTCTGCCCGTATTATTCATTGCCGCCATTTGCTTTTTCATGTTCGCCATGTCCTTCACCAGCATGCGGAGCATCTGCTCCGTCCCTGCCTTCATTCCGACCTTCTTGCCAGGCATCGTTGTCAGACACTCGACCCTTGCTGCTTAGCTGCTCGACGAGGTCCTGGATCCAGAGGTCCGCAGACGCTGGGAGAGAAGGCTCCTGGAAGAGAAACACAAAAATTACAAGTTCTCAAAATTGCTCCTTGTTCCGTCTAGGGCTCACGTGCAACGAGAGGGTGCAGCTTCCAAGCACAGGAACAAGAGGATGCTTCTCTGGATTGTTGCTCCTTTTATTCCTCTTCGGGAGGGCGTGTACCCTCCTCTGGTACGCCTACGGGGCATGACCAACGGTGTAGGTGTCTAGGACAACCCCTTCTTGGGCGGGAAAAGGCGCGCCCCGGCTACGCCGCTTCGGGCATACCAGCCGAGACACGCCCCCTGCCCAAAATGGTTTCCCGGGGGGATCCGGGCACCCTGCCATACGTTGGGGGGGGACCGAGTGGTCGCCCCTTTCCATTCGAGCTGTAGTCGTGTCTAAACGTCCTATGGAAAATAACATGGAGAAAACACGTTTTGGGACCCCCCTTTTATCTCAGCCCCCACTTGACGAATCCCCCCCAAACTTTCAGGGAAGGAGCGCAGCGGACCGAGTCATCTTCTTTGAGAAATTCACAAAGATTCATCCACCAGGGCCAAAGTTAATTCAAATAGAATGTTGAGGATTTCCTATGGAAACTAGGTCCTAACTATAACTACCTACTGGCGACCGCCAGTAGGTAATATATATATATATATTCACTGAAAAAACCATAGGTATGACACCAGTTATAGTTAGCTGGAAATTTTACTGACATAAAACCATTGAAATTCCCACGTTATAGTTAGTTGGATTCACTATAACTTGCGCGCCTGCAATGCACTGCTGATGACGTTACATATTACATCACTCATGACATGGTCAGTGACATCACTCATGACATCACTGATGACACCATCCAGTGAATGTGGGTCTTTCTGAAAAATAAATATGTTTTATATATGTATATGTAAAGGTGGATGGAAGAATAAATGTTTAAATAAGTGTCTTAATGGATGGTTTTAAAAAAAATAATTATTGGTTAACTGGCTTATTAAGTGTATCTTAGTGAATACATATATTAGCGAGTATTGTTTAAATATTTAAATGTTTGTATCAGTGTTTCACTTTGTGTATAAGTGGCTGCATGGGTTGGTGAGTAGCTACATGTGTATGTATATGGGTTATTAGATGTTTTTTTTAGTATCAGTATGAGTGTCTGTATGGTTTGGTGGGGGTGTTACTTAGCACATAGATGCATCAATGACTGACTCACTGTTTGTATGTGTTTTGAAGACAGCATATGTGCAGGACTGTATGGGTGGATGAGTGTGTATATGTGTGTGTTAGTGAGTGAATGACTGTCTCACTAGTGTCTTTATCAGTAACTACATATGTTTTAATCTAGTATATGTGAGTATTGATGTATATGTGAGTATATATGAGAGTGAGAGATTGAAAGAGTTCTTGTTTAAATAAGTATGTGTTTCTATAAGTGATTGTTTAAGAGAGTAAGTATGTGTAAGTTTCCTTAGAAGTAAGGTGGTAGTGTGTGTATAGCTGTATATGCAAATAAATGGATGTTCAATAGTTTATTTGCATGTGTGATTATGTGTGTGAGTAACTTTTGGATGACTGTCGGTGTGTAACAGGATGTATAGGTGTTTCACTACATATGATGAGTCAATATATGTATGAGTGACTATATAGAACTGTTGGTGAATGAGTGGATGTGTATATAGATGGTGGTATTACTGAATTGGTTGTTGTAACTGGTATGGGTATCTCTATTTTTTTGAAAATGTTAGTTTCTATTTTTGAATATGTGTTTCAAGGGTTACATTACACTGAAAGGAGGTCTGTCACTCTGTCACAAGGATGGTGTCATCAGTAATGTCATGAGTGATGTCACTGACCATGTCATGAGTGATGTAATATGTGACGTCATCAGCAGTGCATTGCAGGCGCGCAAGTTATAGTGGGTCCAACTAACTATAACGTGGGAATTTCAATGGTTTTATGTCAGTAACATTTCCAGCTAACTATAACTGGTGTGAAACCTATGGTTTTTTCAGTGAATTTCATAGATTTTTTAAATGCTAATTCCTAACAACATAAGGCCTGAAACCTATGTTTTTTTCAGTGAATTTCAAAGTTTTTTTGTAATGCTAATTCCTAACTATATAAGACCTAAAAGACCACCAGGAATCTCCAGTATGCGCCAGGGGACTGCATTGCAGAGAGGTGTAATGAAGCCACGCCCCTTTTTACACCTCTCTGCAACGCAGCCCCCGTGCATGTTTGAAGAGGGGGAAGTAATTCCCCTTGCATACTGGGGGCCCCTGGGGGCCAACTAGCCCACCTGGAACCTCCAGTATGCGCCAGGGGGCTGTATTGCAGAGGTGTAATGAGGCTATGCCCCTTGTTACACCTCTCTGCAATGCAGCCCCCTGCCGCGTTTGCAGAGGGGGAACTAATTCCCTTGCATACTGGGGGTCCCTGGGGGCCAGCTAGCCCACCAGGAGCCTCCAGTATGCACCAGGGGGCTGCATTGCAGAGAGGTGTAATGAGGCCACACCCTTTTTTACACCTCTCTGCAACGCAGCCCCCGTGCATGTTTGAAGAGGGGGAACTAATTCCCCTTGCATACTAGGGGTCCCTGGGGGCCAACTAGCCCACCTGCAACCTCCAGTATGCGCCAGGGGGCTGCATTGCACAGAGGTGTAATGAGGCTATGCCCCTTTTTACACCTCTCTGCAACGCAGGCCACTGGCGCGTTTGCAGAGGGGGGACTAATTCCCCTTGCATACTGAAGGTCCCTGAGTCATATCTGCCTAAACACCGATATTCCGAACGATTGAAAATGACTTTTCTTGAGAAACATTTGGATTTGGATTATCATGTCCTATACTTTGGAATTTTTGAAAGACTGACTTTGAGGATGCTATAAATTACTCAAGTCTGCCCAAATTGTGTGGGTAAAATTGATACCTAGTCACTTTGAATAAGAATGTACTTACGTCTTGTCTAACATTTGGAAGAAATATCTAGTTATATGACAACAGGATACCGACATAACTTGAAGGAAATAAGAACGCCCTGAAGAAGTTCTGTTGTACAGAACGAAACATTTCGGCTGGCTGTGGTACATAAACTAAAGGAAAATAAAAGCATTTGAATATACACCAAGATTCAGCGCTTCAATAAGGACTCTAAGTGATATGATTTGATTGGACTTATTGTGCAAGTGGTGCTGTGCCAAACTTTGGAACATTCTCCACTACTCTCTACTACTTACTCTCTCCTACTCCACAACTCTTAAATACTCACTCTCTACTACTCATTCTCTACTACTCTACTACTCTCTACTACTCTCTCTCTACTACTCACTCCCTACTACTCACTATCTACTACTCTCTACTACTCACTCTCTACTACTCTACTACTCTCTACTACTCTCTCTCTACTACTCACTCCCTACTACTCACTATCTACTACTCTCTACTACTCACTCTCTACTACTCTCTATCTACAACTCACTCTTTTCTACTCACTCTCTACTACTCTCTACTACTCACTCTCTACTTCTCACTCTCTAATACTCTCTACTACTCACTCTCTACTACTCTCTCTCTACTACTCACTCTCTACTACTCACTCTACTACTCACTCTCTACTACTCTCTCTCTACTAGTCTCTACTACTCACTATACTACTCACTCTCTACTACTCTCTACTATTCTCTCTCTCTGCTACTCCCTCTCTACTACTCTCTACTACTCACTTTCTACTATTCTCTACTACTCACTATTTACTACTCTCTACTACTCACTCTCTACTACTCTCTACTACTTGCTCTACTATTCACTCTACTACTCTCTACTACTCACTCTCTGCTACTCTCTCTACTGCTCTCTACTACTCTCTACTACTCACTCTCTACTCTCTATTACTCACTCTCTACTCTCTACCTCTCTACCTCTCTCTACTTCTCTCTCTACTAGTCTCTACCTCTCTACTGCTACCTCTCTACCTCTACCTCTCTACCTCTACACCTCTACCTCTCTACCTATCTCTACACGCACACATATACACATATATATATGCATATATATGCATATGCATTTATATATATGTATGTGTATGTATGTATATATATATATATATTCACTGAAAAAAACATAGGTTTGCCACCAGTTATAGTTAGCTGGAAACTTTACTGGCATAAAACCATTGAAATTCCCATGTTATAGTTAGTTGGACTCACTATAACTTGCGCGCCTGCAATGCACTGCTGATGACGTCAAATATTACATCACTCATGACATGGTCAGTGACATCACTCATGACATCACTGATGACACCATCCTTGTGACAGAGTAACAGACCTCCTTTCAGTGTAATGTAACCCTTGAAACACATATTCAAAAATAGAAACTAACATTTTCAAAAAAATAGAGATACCCATACCAGTTACAACAACCAATTCAGTAATTCCACCATCTATATACACATCCACTCATTCACCAACAGTTCTATATAGTCACTCATACATATACTCACTCATCATATGTAGTGATACACCTATACATCCTGTTACAGACCCACAGTCATCTAAAAGTTACTCACACACATACTCACACATGCAAATAAACTATTGAACATCCATTTATTTGAATATACAACTATACACACATTACCACCTTACTTCTAAGGGAAATTACACATACTTATTCTCTTAAACAATCACTTATAGAAACACATACTTATTTAAACAGGAATTCTTACAATCTCTCACTCTCACATATCCGCACTTATATACATCAATACTCACATATACTAGATTAAAACATATGTAGTTACTGATAAAGACAATAGTGAGACAGTCATTCACTCACTAACACACACATATACACACTCATCCACCCATACAGTGCTGCACATATGCTGTCTTCAAAACACATACAAACAGTGAGTCAGTCATTTGATGCATCTATGTGCTAAGTAACACCCCCACCATCAATCAATCAATCAATCAAGCATTTATATAGCGCACTACTCACCCAGAGGGTCTCAAGGCGCTGGGGGAGGGGGGTCCGCTACTGCTCGAACAGCCAGGTCTTGAGTTGCTTCCTGAAGGCGAAGTGGTCCTGGGTCAGGCGGAGGTGGGTCGGGAGGGAGTTCCATGTCTTGGCGGCGAGGTAGGAGAAGGACCGTCCCCCTGTGGGTGGTGGCTCTTCGGATGCGGGGGACGGCGGCGAGGGTGTGGCCCGTCGATCGAAGCTGGCATTTGGGAGCGTAGAAGTTGAGGCGGCTGTTGAGTTATCCTGGGCCTTGGTTGTGTAGGGCTTTGTGTGCATGGGTGAGGAGTCGGAAGGTGATTCTCTTGTTGACCGGGAGCCAGTGCAGGTCTCTCAGGTGTCCGGAGATGTGGCTGCGACGGGGGATGTCCAGGATGAGACGTGCCGAGGCGTTCTGGATCCGCTGGAGTCTCTTCTGGAGTTTGGCGGTGGTTCCGGCATAGAGGGAGTTGCCGTAGTCCAGACGGCTGGTGACAAGGGCCTGGGTGACCGTCTTCCTGGTCTCGGTGGGGATCCACCGGAAGATCTTACGTAGCATGCGCAGGATGTTGAAGCACGACGAGGAGACGGCGTTGACTTGTCTGTTCATGGAGAGGGAGGAGTCCAGGATGAAGCCCAGGTTGCATGCGTGGTCTGTTGGTTTGGGTGCGATGCCTAGGGCGGGGGGCCACCAGGAGTCGTCCCAGGCGGAGGGTGAGGATCCCAGGATGAGGACTTCTGTCTTGTCCGAGTTCAGTTTCAGGCGGCTGTTCTTCATCCATTCAGATACCTCTTTCATCCCTTCGTGAAGGTTGGGTCTGGCGGTGGCGGTGTCGTCGGCGTAGGAGATGATGTTGAGGTTGTGCTGGCGTGCGATGTCTGCGAGGGGGCTCATGTAGACGTTGAAGAGGGTTGGACTGAGCGAGGAGCCTTGAGGAACGCCGCAGATGACTTCGGTGGCTTCAGATCTGAACGGGGGGAGGCGGACTCTCTGTGTCCTTCCGGCGAGGAAGGAGATGATCCACTCCATTGCCTTCTCCTGGATTCCGACGTTGCTGAGTCGCTGCACTAGTGTACGGTGGCATACAGTGTCGAAGGCCGCGGAGAGGTCTAGGAGGATGAGGGCTGCTTTTTCTCCGTTGTCAAGCAGTGCTCGGATGTCATCGGTGGCTGCGATCAGGGCGGTCTCGGTGCTGTGGTTGGCCCGGAAGCTGGACTGCGAGAGGTCGAGGGATTCGTTTGTCTCGAGGAAGGCGGCCAGCTGCTTGTTGATGGTCTTCTCGATGACTTTAGCAGGAAACGGGAGCAGCGAGATGGGGCGGTAGTTCTTGAGGTCGGTGGGGTCGGCTGATGGTTTCTTTAGTAGAGCGCTGAGTTCGGCGTGTTTCCAGCTCTCCGGGAAGGTAGCGGTGTTGAAGGAGGTGTTGATGATGTCCCGCAGGTGGGCTGCGATGACAGCGTCAGCCTTGTTGAAGATGTGGTGAGGGCAGGGGTCGGTAGGAGATCCGGAGTGGATGGAGTTCATCGTGCGGACAGTGTCTTCGGTGCTGATCGAGGTCCAGGCACGGAGGGTGGTTGTGGGGGGCGGTGGTTCGGTCGTGGCGTGTGTCGGTTGCTTGCTGAAGCTGTTGTGTATGTCCGCGATCTTGTTGTGGAAGTAGGAGGCGAGGGAGTTGCAGAGGTCTTACGAAGGGGTGATGTCGTTGTTTCCGGCGTTGGGGTTGGAGAGCTCTTTAACGATGTTGAAGAGTTCCTTGCTGTTGTGTGCGTTGTTGTCCAGTCATTCCTTGAATGCGGTTCTTCTGCTGGCGTGGATGAGTTGGTGGTGTTTTCGGGAAGCGAGCTTGAGGGCAGTCATGTTGTCCGGTGTTGGGTCTCTGAGCCATGTTCTCTCGAGGGCACGGCAGTTCTTCTTGGAGCTCTTGAGTTCGTCGGTGAACCATGGGTCTTTTTTGCTACCGGGCTTTCTTGCTACCGGGTCTGTTAGGCGGGGTCTTCACCAAAACATACACACACTCATACTGATACTAAAAAAAACATCTAATAACCCATATACACACACATGTAGCTACTCACCAACCCATCCAGTCACTTATACACAAAGTGAAACACTGATACAAACATTTAAATATTTAAACAATACTCGCTAATATATGTATTCAGTAAGATACACTTAATAAGTCACTTAACCAATCAATAAAAAAAAAAAAACATACATTAAGACTTTTATTTAAACATGTATTCTTCCATCGACCTTTACATATACATATATAAAACATATTTATTTTTCAGAAAGACACACATTCACTGGATGGTGTCATCAGTGATGTCATGAGTGATGTCACTGACCATGTCATGAGTGATGTAATATGTGACGTCATCAGCAGTGCATTGCAGGCGAGCAAGTTATAGTGAGTCCAACTAACTATAACATGGGAATTTCAATGGTTTAATGTCAGTAAAATTTCCAGCTAACTATAACTGGTGTCAAACCTATGGTTTTTTCAGTGAATTTAATAGGTTTTTTAAATGCTAATTCCTAACTATAACTGGTGTGAAACCTATGGTTTTTTCAGTGAATTTCATAGGTTTTTTAAATGCTAATTCCTTTCTATATCGAGTTTGTAACCTACGATGTTTTTTTTCAAATGTGCTGTTTTGTGTGAGTATTAATTATTATTATTTTTTTTATAATAATATTTTTAAAAAAAATTGTTTTTAATAATTTTCTCTTGGGGCTCTGGATCCGCGCACCGGTAAGCTCTCCGGAAAGCGCACCCAGAGCGCTACTTGCGTTCGTGTAAAAAAATATGAATGAAAAATAAATAATAACGCAAGACATTTAGTACCATACATATAAAAGCAGTTTTTTTGAATAAAGAAATGAAAATAATTTTGCATTTCCGTGAAACTATCGAAACGTTACTTCGGCGCGCCGCGTATGCGCCCCCGAAAGCGCTCCGGTGCGCGCAGCGTCAGCGCGTCAAGTCATGTGACCTTAAAATAACACTTTTCATTGGTTGCTAACAGTTTTTTTTACAAATAATGAAATCCCCACCCATTTCCTTCACTTCTTCTTTCACTTTTGTGACTGAAAGACCTGCTTTTTTGCTCTTGGATCTTTCTTGAATAATTATGGCTGCCAGACCATCCAGCAGTGAAGATGAGCCTGAATTCATTGATGAAGAGCCTCCTCAACCAAAGGTGAAAGAGCATTTCATCTGGAATTTTTTTTCCATACCAGATGACCAGAAGAAGGTCAATGCTCCAAAAGTGGAGTGCAGGATCTGCCACACAGTCCTGTCACGGGGTGACCCCAATAAGAAATATTCTTTTGGGAACTCCACAATGCTTCGCCATGTGGAGAGGAGGCACCCCCAGAATTTTGCCCGGGAAAGTGTCAGGGCTCTGGCACAAGAGGTTCCCAGTGATGGGGCCTCTACATCCACCGGAGGAGCAACGACTTCAGTGAGGGGGCGATCGCAAGAGCTGGTTCCAAACATTCAGCCTGCATTCAACAAAGGCGTCCTGAAATGCAGATACTGCGATCAGCTACTTACCTTTGGGGAGCAAAGTGTTCTGCTCATGGTTCGAGCATTGGAGAACCACGCTGCCATTCCCAGCCCTAATTATTTTTTGGTTTTTTTGCTCCTGTTGAGCAGTTTCCATTCCCTGTTTTTGTTTTTGTTCTAAAAAAAGAAAAAAGAAGAAAAAATAAGTTCTTTTCAGAACTACTTCCAATTCTCATCAAAGAGCTATATTCTTAAAAAAAGGAAAAAGAGTAAGTGAAGTGGAGTGCATTGATAATGGAAAGGAAAATGAGTAAGAAAGAACAGAAAGGTATGAGAGGAGAAAGGAAGTTAAGTAGGGGGACTGAAAGAAGGTGAGTGTTGGGAAGGAAAGTAAGGAGAAGGAGAGTGAACATGGGGAATGTGGATATTCAAAGAAAATGTTGAAAAGGAATGGGTGTGTGGAAGGGTAAAAAAAAGATGCATTGCTGGAGTTGCATCATTTTTGTGACACACTCCAGCACTGCATCACTTTTGCGCTTACAGATACGTCTGAAATACTGACGTATCTGTAAGTACTTCCGACATAATATGTCATATATTTAATATGACGCATGACTAGAAGACTGAAGGCCTCATTTATGAGGACATGCGTCACTTTAACGACACCGGTACGTCACTTTTTGTGACGCACCAGTGCTGTAAAATATGCACCTTATTCAGTCATATTTACAAAGTGACGCATCTAGGTAGATGCGTCACTTTGTAAGCCCCTGCGCTACATTATACCTACGTCAGGTGTAATATATGTAAAAGGGACGTATTGACGCAAAAAAGGGTCGTAGAGGTGATGCAGTGAAATCTATAAGATATCACTGTGTCACTTTTATGACGCTGTTGCGTCCAAATCTTGCGCCTGTATCACAGCAGGCGTAAGACTGATGCAGGCCCTTTCACATGGGGCCTGGCCCCATGTGAAAGGATGCATTGCTGGAGTTGCATCATTTTTGTGACACACTCCAGCAATGCATCACTTTTGCGCTTACAGATACGTCTGAAATACTGACGTATCTGTAAGTACTTCCGACATAATACATCATATCTTTAATATGACGCATGCCTAGAAGACTGAACGCCTCATTTATGAGGCTATGCGTCACTTTAACGCCACCGGTGCGTCACTTTTTGTGATGCACCAGTGCTGTAAAAAGATGCACCTTATTCAGTCATATTTACAAAGTGACGCATCTAGGTAGATGCGTCACTTTGTAAGCCCCTGCGCCACATTATACCTACGTCAGGTGTAATGTATGCAAAAGGGACATATTGACGCAAGAAAGGGTCGTAGAGGTGACGCAGTGAAATCTATGAGATATCACTGCGTCACTTTTATGACGCTGTTGCCTCCAAATCTTATGCCTGTTTCACAGCAGGCGTGAAGGCCCTTTCACATGGGGCCTGGCCCCATGTGAAAGGATGCATTGCTGGAGTTGCATCATTTTTGTGACACACTCCGGCACTGCATCACTTTTGCGCTTACAGACACGTCTGAAATACTGACGTATCTGTAAGTACTTGCGACATAGTACGTCATATATTTAATATGACGCATGAGTAGAAGACTGAAGGCCTCATTTATGAGGCCATGCGTCACTTTAACGCCACCGGTGCATCACTTTTTGTGACGCAGCAGAGCTGTAAAAATGCACCTTATTCAGTCATATTTACAAAGTGACGCATCTAGGTAGATGCGTCACTTTGTAAGCCCCTGCGCCACATCATACCTACGTCAGGTGTAATGTATGCAAAAGGGACGTATTGACGCAAGCAAGGGTCGTAGAGGTGACGCAGTGAAATCTATGAGATATCACAGCGTCACTTTTACGACGCTGTTGCGTCCAAATCTTATGCCTGTTTCACAGCAGGCGTGCAGGCCCTTTCACATGGGGCCTGGCCCCATGTGAAAGGATGCATTGCTGGAGTTGCATCATTTTTGTGACACACTCCAGCAATGCATCACTTTTGCGCTTACAGATACGTCTGAAATACGGACGTATCTGTAAGTACTTGCGACATAATACGTCATATATTTAATATGACGCATGAGTAGAAGACTGAAGGCCTCATTTATGAGGCCATGCGTCACTTTTACGCCACCGGTGCGTCACTTTTTGTGACGCATCAGCAGCATAAAACATGCACCTTATTGAGTTATATTTACAAAGGGACGCATCTAGGTAGATGCGTCACTTTGTAAGCCCCTGCGCTACATTATTCCTACGTCAGGTGTAATATATGCAAAAGGGACGTATTGACGCAAAAAAGGGTCGTAGAGGTGATGCAGTGAAATCTATAAGATATCACTGTGTCACTTTTATGACGCTGTTGCGTCCAAATCTTGCGCCTGTATCACAGCAGGCGTAAGACTGATGCAGGCCCTTTCACATGGGGCCTGGCCCCATGTGAAAGGATGCATTGCTGGAGCTGCATCATTTTTGTGACACACTCCAGCAATGCATCACTTTTGCGCTTACAGACACGTCTGAAATACTGACGTATCTGTAAGTACTTGCGACATAATACGTCATATATTTAATATGACGCATGAGTAGAAGACTGAAGGCCTCATTTATGAGGCCATGCGTCACTTTAACGCCACCGGTGCGTCACTTTTTGTGACGCACCAGTGCTGTAAAAAATGCACCTTATTGAGTTATATTTACAAAGTGACGCATCTAGGTAGATGCGTCACTTTGTAAGCCCCTGTGCTACATTATACCTACGTCAGGTGTAATGTATGCAAAAGGGACGTATTGACTCAAGAAAGGGTCGTAGAGGTGACCCAGTGAAATCTATGAGATATCACTGCGTCACTTTTATGACGCTGTTGCGTCCAAATCTTGCGCCTGTATCACAGCAGGCGTAAGACTGATGCAGGCCCTTTCACATGGGGCCTGGCCCCATGTGAAAGGATGCATTGCTGGAGTTGCATCATTTTTGTGACACACTCCAGCAATGCATCACTTTTGCGCTTACAGATACGTCTGAAATACTGACGTATCTGTAAGTACTTCCGACATAATACGTCATATATTTAATATGACGCATGCCTAGAAGACTGAACGCCTCATTTATGAGGCTATGCGTCACTTTAACGCCACCGGTGCGTCACTTTTTGTGACGCACCAGTGCTGTAAAAAATGCACCTTATTCAGTCATATTTACAAAGTGACGCATCTAGGTAGATGCATCACTTTGTAAGCCCCTGCGCCACATTATACCTACGTCAGGTGTAATGTATGCAAAAGGGACGTATTGACGCAAGAAAGGGTCGTAGAGGTGACGCAGTGAAATCTATGAGATATCACTGCGTCACTTTTATGACGCTGTTGCGTCCAAATCTTATGCCTGTTTCACAGCAGGCGTTCAGGCCCTTTCACATGGGGCCTGGCCCCATGTGAAAGGATGCATTGCTGGAGTTGCATCATTTTTGTGACACACTCCGGCAATGCATCACTTTTGCGCTTACAGATACGTCTGAAATACTGACGTATCTGTAAGTACTTGCGACATAGTACGTCATATATTTAATATGACGCATGAGTAGAAGACTGAAGGCCTCATTTATGAGGCCATGCGTCACTTTAACGCCACCGGTGCATCACTTTTTGTGACGCAGCAGAGCTGTAAAAATGCACCTTATTCAGTCATATTTACAAAGTGACGCATCTAGGTAGATGCGTCACTTTGTAAGCCCCTGCGCCACATCATACCTACGTCAGGTGTAATGTATGCAAAAGGGACGTATTGACGCAAGCAAGGGTCGTAGAGGTGACGCAGTGAAATCTATGAGATATCACAGCGTCACTTTTACGACGCTGTTGCGTCCAAATCTTATGCCTGTTTCACAGCAGGCGTGCAGGCCCTTTCACATGGGGCCTGGCCCCATGTGAAAGGATGCATTGCTGGAGTTGCATCATTTTTGTGACACACTCCAGCAATGCATCACTTTTGTGCTTACAGATACGTCTGAAATACGGACGTATCTGTAAGTACTTGCGACATAATACGTCATATATTTAATATGACGCATGAGTAGAAGACTGAAGGCCTCATTTATGAGGCCATGCGTCACTTTTACGCCACCGGTGCGTCACTTTTTGTGACGCATCAGCAGCATAAAACATGCACCTTATTGAGTTATATTTACAAAGGGACGCATCTAGGTAGATGCGTCACTTTGTAAGCCCCTGCGCTACATTATTCCTACGTCAGGTGTAATATATGCAAAAGGGACGTATTGACGCAAAAAAGGGTCGTAGAGGTGATGCAGTGAAATCTATAAGATATCACTGTGTCACTTTTATGACGCTGTTGCGTCCAAATCTTGCGCCTGTATCACAGCAGGCGTAAGACTGATGCAGGCCCTTTCACATGGGGCCTGGCCCCATGTGAACGGATGCATTGCTGGAGCTGCATCATTTTTGTGACACACTCCAGCAATGCATCACTTTTGCGCTTACAGACACGTCTGAAATACTGACGTATCTGTAAGTACTTGCGACATAATACGTCATATATTTAATATGACGCATGAGTAGAAGACTGAAGGCCTCATTTATGAGGCCATGCGTCACTTTAACGCCACCGGTGCGTCACTTTTTGTGACGCACCAGTGCTGTAAAAAATGCACCTTATTGAATTATATTTACAAAGTGACGCATCTAGGTAGATGCGTCACTTTGTAAGCCCCTGTGCTACATTATACCTACGTCAGGTGTAATGTATGCAAAAGGGACGTATTGACGCAAGAAAGGGTCGTAGAGGTGACCCAGTGAAATCTATGAGATATCACTGCGTCACTTTTATGACGCTGTTGCGTCCAAATCTTGCGCCTGTATCACAGCAGGCGTAAGACTGATGCAGGCCCTTTCACATGGGGCCTGGCCCCATGTGAAAGGATGCATTGCTGGAGTTGCATCATTTTTGTGACACACTCCAGCAATGCATCACTTTTGCGCTTACAGATACGTCTGAAATACTGACGTATCTGTAAGTACTTCCGACATAATACGTCATATATTTAATATGACGCATGCCTAGAAGACTGAACGCCTCATTTATGAGGCTATGCGTCACTTTAACGCCACCGGTGCGTCACTTTTTGTGACGCACCAGTGCTGTAAAAAATGCACCTTATTCAGTCATATTTACAAAGTGACGCATCTAGGTAGATGCATCACTTTGTAAGCCCCTGCGCCACATTATACCTACGTCAGGTGTAATGTATGCAAAAGGGACGTATTGACGCAAGAAAGGGTCGTAGAGGTGACGCAGTGAAATCTATGAGATATCACTGCGTCACTTTTATGACGCTGTTGCGTCCAAATCTTATGCCTGTTTCACAGCAGGCGTGCAGGCCCTTTCACATGGGGCCTGGCCCCATGTGAAAGGATGCATTGCTGGAGTTGCATCATTTTTGTGACACACTCCAGCAATGCATCACTTTTGCGCTTACAGATACGTCTGAAATACTGACGTATCTGTAAGTACTTGCGACATAATACGTCATATATTTAATATGACGCATGAGTAGAAGACTGAAGGCCTCATTTATGAGGCCATGCGTCACTTTTACTTCACCGGTGCGTCACTTTTTGTGACGCATCAGCAGCATAAAACATGCACCTTATTGAGTTATATTTACAAAGTGACGCATCTAGGTAGATGCTTCACTTTGTAAACCCCTGCGCCACATTATACCTACGTCAGGTGTAATGTATGCAAAAGGGGCGTATTGATGCAAGAAAGGGTCGTAGAGATGACGCAGTGATTAAACTGGGTTTTCCCCATGCTACGCTCCCCGGTGCGCTTACCGGGCGCTCCCCCGCGCAAATCGATTTTTTTTTTTGCCCCGCTGGGCCCTTTTATAGCCCCCACATCAAACCTAGGGGGTCAGGGGGATGTACTCTGACCCATTATGGTCATTTCCCCCTTTGTTTTTGCCACCTCTTGTGTCTCGATCCTACAAAGATACAAGATGGCGCACTGTTTCGAATGTTTACAGACAACCCAGAGAGCGAATCAGCTTTCCGTGCGCAAGTCGCGTAGCACGCCCGGTGTGCTCCCCGGTGCGCGTACCAGGGCGCGCCTATAGATATATATATATTTTTTTAACCTAAATTACTCAAAATCCACTGGAGCACATGTCTTGAGACATAGCAAAGGCACATCGGGCTAGCAGTCCCTACAATTTTGCCAAGTTTGGTGGAAATCCATTCAGCCGTTCAGGCTAAAAGTGAGTTCGACCACCCTATGGAAATTAACATGGAGAAAACACGTTTTGGGACCCCCCTTTTATCTCGGCCACGCTTGATGAATCCCCCCCACATTTTCAGGGAAGGAGAGGAGCGGAGCGGGCCACCTACTTTGAGAAATTTGCGAAGATTCGTCCACCGGCGCCAAAGTTTTTCCCAATAGAATGTTGCGGATTTCCTATGGAAAGTAGATCCTAACTATAACTACCCACTGGCGACCGCCAGTAGGTAATATATATATATACATATATAAATATATATAATCTGTATATCTATATAAATACAAATATAAATGCATGCATACATATACATATATGCATACAGATGCATGTTATTTACATGAAAGTTTAAAAAAACACTAATAAAAGCAAAGCTAAAAAGCCACCTCATTACAAACAGAATGGCTTTCACTTAAACGAGGGCGAGATCTATTGCATTTTCAATGCTTGTTTACTTTGGTTCCATCAAGAAGGCATTCAAATGTGTCACACATTTGCCATAAATTTTGAATGTTAGCACTCTAGTTGCTCATTATATCACTGTAGTAAAGCTACTGCTCATCAAGGAAGTCTGCTGCTGATATTCAAAGTGCATGTTTCAGTCTGCATGTCAGAATTTTTTTAATGAAATAGAAGAGGATTTGAGAAGTGTGGTTCCGTAGTTTGAGGGTCTGTGGTTCGGTGGTTCCAAACCCGTTCAATAAAGGTCGTCGGAAATAGGCGATCTTGGTGTCAGCGGACCGCAAACCATGAGTGCGGTATGTATGAGTGTTTTCGCATTAATCGATCAATGAGAACGCTATGTACTTAGGGATTTCGTTTGAACTTTCGGGTTCCATTTTGTGAACGGCAACCATTTTGTGTGGTTGCCCTCACATAGGCCGATGACTGCGGCCGAACGAGTCCTTGAGACACGTACTCCTTAGCTGACTTTTGAATGACCTGGCTGAACTGACTCCTTGCCCAAGGCTGACTTCGCTGAGCCAGTTCCTTGTTAAGCAGCTGGTCAGATAAAGATCAAAGAGCAGGACATGCCGAAGTTTACAGTACACTACACCCACTTTCTATCTTGCTTCCAATCTGTTTCTGCTCCTTCCTTTACAGCATGATTACTGATTTGGGTTGAGGTTTTACGATGGGTTTGTCCGGCCTGATTGAACAATGGTGCAAGCTGCTATAACATTTAGGGATAATGAGGAAGAGCAAGAGAGTGAACAGATGCTTAGGGTTAGGAAGTTAACGGTAGATAAATGCTACCCAGTTTTGCCGCGTAAAGAACAGGAAGAAGAGAAAGATCTTGTGAAAGATCCTTTAATGTCGCATCTATTGAATTCACCACCCCCTTATGCACAGAGTGCTACGGCACCGCTACTACCAGTTGTAGTTCCACAACCTCCGGTTGTTGTGCCACCTGCAATTCCTCCACAGCCAGCTCCTTTTCCGTTGGCTACTGTTCCTTTGGCGCAGCCTTCTCAAGGGCCGCCAACTTTGCCTTCTTCTTCGTCTGCTACTCCTACGCCTACCTATAATACTCCTTCCGTTCCGACTTCGGATTCTTCTACTATTTGTCCATCTTCTCTTATTCTTTCACCTTCTCCTTCTGCTAGACAGAGAATGACTGCTGCAGTTTCTGGTTTCTTTTCTCCTTTGTTGGGACAATTGGGTATGTCTCCTGTTAGTGAACGGAGGCAATCACGTAGTCAGTTTCCTGGTACAGATGAGCGTACAGTTTTGGATCATTTGGCACGCAAATGGATTATGTACGCTTCTCAGTATGATCTTGAAGGTGTTATGGATGTCTTCCTTCAATGGGAAGCACCAAAACAACGGTACGTTTTTGAAATGATGTGTGGTTTCCTCCATGAACAATGGGTTGAGGAAGTAGGTAAAGCTCCTGATGAGTTGTACCGAATACGTTCCGAATTTGCGAAAGGGCCCGTTGTGGGTCCTAATGATGTTGGGAGAGCAGTTGCGATTATCTTGTCGTTTCGTAGTGACACTCCTTCTGAGCGATTGTTTGACCCTGATTCGTCAGTTAGGAGAACAGCAAGTCAATATCCGATGCGAGAGGTTCCTCCAGTTTGGAGACCTGCTGACGCGAACGTTGTTCCACCTGTTGTTGCACACTTCCAGCGTGTTTGGGTACATGGTCCTTGGAAGCGTGTTGAAGTTTTGGCAATCAAGCAGTCTTTGCCTGATCTGCACAAAAAATCCAGCGGGATATTATAAAGAGCTCACTCAGACTGTGGGTTCGTGTATCATGAATTTAGCAGACATAGATATGTTGTTTGGAAATGTTGTTCCACTGCCTATTTGGAGTACGATTCGACATACGGATCATGACCAAGAATTGGGTGATACATGGGTTAGCCTTCGTGCTGCGAACGATAGACAAGTAGTAGGTGCTAAGCCTGAAGATATCATTACTCAACTCCCTGGTAGGATAATTACTTATATGAAGACTTTGATGCCCGAAGTGCGTATTAATTGGGACAAGTTGTCTGCTTGTAAGCAGAAGAAAGATGAGACAGTGTCCGATTTTTTCACACGGTTTGAAGAGACCTTTGTAGATCATAGTGGTCAGGATATGGCTACTGAGGGTGGCCAGAGATTGTTTGTCGATAAATTTGTGCATAATCTGCTTCCCGAGTTTTGCACTAAGTTGAAAGATTCTGAGAGTGCTTGGGCTGTTTCCACGTCAGTGCAGATTTTAGCTACGGTCCAGTACTATGAAAATAGGTATAAAGATGAGTTAGAGAAAGCGGATAAGAAGACAAAGGAATTGTTGACTAAAGTTCTTCTACCCCGTACTAATAATCAACGCGATTATCAGCAGACTCAGCAATATTCGAGAAACTCGCAAAGAAACGAGGCTTCTCAACAGCGTTTTTCTGTATGGGCCAAATCAGTGTGCGTATTGCAAAGAAGAGGGCCATTTCAAGAATAGTTGTCCGGTTTTGTTACAGCGCGCGAATGGTTCTTCTGGTGTAAGAGGTCGAGGTACTCAACAAGCGCCTAGAGGTAGAGGTCGAGGACAGAATGGGCGTCCTTTGCCTCCACAGAACTCAATGAATAGTTTTGATCAGCAGCAAGGTTCGTCTGGTAGGACAGCACAGTATTATACAGATGATTACTACATTGAAGGTGAGGAAGTGGATGGTAATGATTGCTAGGACAGCCATGGACAAAGAGAGGGAGTTGTTTCAGTTCCAGTAGATCAGAGTGGACCTTATGTTGAAGTGATTGCATCAGGTGTGTCAGAGCCTTTTCTGTTAGATACTGGTGCTACGAAGAATTCTATAATACACTCTAAACTCCCTGGCGCACCTTTGTCTGGCTTTGAGAATGTTTCTGTAGGTTTTTCTGGCACCCCGGTTACGAATGCGATTTCTGCTCCGTTGTCTCTTTCTGTTGGACCTCGTAAATTTGAAGCACCCCTCATTTTGACTACAGGTTGTGGTGAGAACTTGTTGGGATTAGATTTATTGAAGAGATTGTATGCGATGTTGTATTGTTCTCCGTCAGGAGTACATCTTACGTTGGGTGAGAGAGTGATCTCTCCAATGTACATTTCGAAAGACAGACTTCCACCTGAATTGTCTTCTTTGCCGGATTCATTGTGGGCTACTGGTCTGAATGATGTCGGTCTTTTAGAGATTCCTCCATACGTTGTGACGCTGAAGACGAACGCTAAGTTACCGCGCATTCCACAGTACAGTATTTCGAGTGAAGGTGAGCAAGCACTTTTGGCGATTATTTATGATCTGTTCGAAAAAGGTGTGATTGAGGAAACAAGAGGTAATGTGTGTAATAGTCCCGTTTTGCCTGTTCTGAAGAAAATAGATTCTTCACAGCCACCTGTATATAGGTTTGTGATCGATCTTCGTGAAGTGAACAAGATTGTTGTTCCACAGTTTCCTGTTGTGCCTGATATTACAGCTTTGTTGACTCTGATCCCGGCTACAGCCACATGGTTTTCGGTGATTGACTTGTAGAATGCTTTCTTCAGCATCCCGATTGCCATGGAGAGTAGAGATATTTTTGGATTCTCTTTAGGAAGACGAAGTTTCAGCTTTAAGCGCGCTCCTCAAGGCTATTGTGAGAGTCCATCGATATATAGCCAAGCTTTGAAAACACAACTTGATCTGTTGATTTTACCTGATGGTGCTGCCCTTATGCAATATGTTGACAATCTGTTAGTTGCGGCTAACAATGAAGAGATTTGTAGAGAAGCCACTTTGTCATTGTTACGCCACTTGTCTGATTTCCATCACAAAGATTCTCTCTCCAAGTTGCAATATTGCCGACAAGAAGTAACCTACTTAGGTCACCTCTTATCGAAGAAGGGAAGGAAACTGACCTCAGAAAGAATTCAAGCTATTGCGAAAATGAGTGTGCCTACGACACAGAGAGAAGTATGTGCTTTCTTGGGTATTACATCATACTGTAGGCAGTGGATTCCGAATTTTTCACTTCTTGGGAAACCTTTGATAGCTCTTACTGTTAAGGATACTCCAAATCCTATACCTTGGTCTGATGAATGTCAGAAGAGTTTTTCAGAATTGCGTGATGCGTTGTGTTCAGCTCCTGTGTTGGGTACTCCCGATTACAGTAAGCCTTTCACGTTGTATGTCCACGAGAGAGAGGGATGTGCATTGTCAGTTCTGACTCACCAATTTGGCGATAAGCAACGTCCATGTGCCTTTTTTTCTTCGACTTTGGATCCGGTAGCTAGAGCGTTGCCGAGTTGCTTGAGAGCTACAGCAGCAGCTGCTGTTTCAATTCGACAGTCAGCTGGTTTGGTTATGGAAAACATGTTAGTGGTAATGGTTCCACATGCAGTGGATACCTTGTTGAACCGTACCAAGACACAGCACTTAACTAGTGCTCGATTGTCAGGTTACGAATTAACCTTGTTAGCGAGTCATGTGCATATAAAGAGATGCAACACGTTGAATCCAGCCACGTTGTTGCCGATTTCAGCTGAGACAGATAATGTTGATGAGCAACATGATTGTTTCCTTAGAACTGAGGAAGAAACGAAAGGGAGGATAGACCTTAGGAATACTCCTCTTCCAGAGTGTGATGGTACTTTATGGGTTGACGGTTCGTGCTTTAAGCTTCCGAATGGTGATACGACTGCGGCATATGCTGTTACGACTTTGCATACGATTATTGAAGCTGCCCGTATCCCACATAATTCAGCGCAAGCAGCAGAGTTGATTGCATTAACAAGAGCATGTGTGTTGGCGAAAGGAAAGAGAGTGCCTGTGTATACTGACAGCCAATATGCGTTTGGTGAGGCTCATACTTTTGGACGTTTGTGGCGTGAACGTGGGTTTCTGACTTCGCATGGAACAAAGATCCAACATGGTCAGCAGGTAAATGAACTTCTTGAATCACTTACTTTGCCGTTGCAAGTTGCGATCGTGAAATGCAGTGCGCATAAGAAAGTTACTGATGATGTTGGTCGTGGTAACGCATTTGCAGATGAAGTTGCGAAAGAAACTGCGAGAGATGTGATGGGTCAAATGTATGTTGCAGGTCCGGCGAGATGGGTTCCAGATAGAAGTATGTGTGAAGATACGATTGGGAGTGCGAAATCCATCCAAGCTGAAGCTACAGAGAAAGAGTTGCATGAATGGAGAGAAAGCAAGGGTAAATTGGACTCAAATGGTTGTTGGATTGAGTTGTCAGAGCATCAGCGATGGTTGTTACCCGATGCGTATGTACTTCCAGTTGTTACGATGGCGCACGGAATGGCACATATTAGTGTGAAAGGGATTTGCAAATTGTTGGCCCCGGTTTGGCAGAATGTAGGAATTCCAAAATGTGCAGAGAATTTGGTTAAGAACTGTATGATGTGTTTGATGTACAATCCTGGTAAGGGAACTCCAACTCCAGCTGGTCATTTTGCTCCTCCAACGTATCCGTTCGAGGCTTTGCAGCTAGATTTCATCCACATGGAGAGGTGCAACAACCTAAAGTATGTGTTAGTGGTTGTTTGCTCTTTTTCTAGATGGGTGGAAGCTTACCCTTTGAAGGACAATACTGCCTTGTCTACAGCGAAAGCCCTTATCAAAGAGTTTTTCCCTAGGTTTGGATTGCCGAGAATGATTTGGAGTGACAATGGGAGTGAATTTGTGGGTCAAGTGATGAGGAAAGTTTGTGAGGGATTAGGTATCCGGCAGAAGTTCCACGCTGCAAATCACCCCCAATCAGCCAAATCACCCCCAATCAGCTGGTTTAGTCGAGTGCTATAACGGCACCCTTAAATTAAAATTGGCCAAAATACAAGCGAGCTCTGGTTTGCAATGGCCAGATGCTTTGCCCTTAGCCCTTTTGTCCAAAAGAATGACTGTGCATTCGCGAATGGGTTTGAGTCCGTACGAAGTTGTCGTTGGCCGCCCAGCGAACATTTGGGGTGTGCCAAGGGCAACTAAATTCAGCAAGATTGAATACCCTGTGTTGCTTGATTACTTGCACGAACTGACGGCTAAACTGCGTGTCTTACATTAACAGGTCTATGATAGTCTGCCACAGGCTTCTGAGGATCCAGGTCACACAATCAAACCCGGTGACTGGATTCTCACAAACAACTCCCAGCGGAACAAGAATGATCAGCCCTGTTGGACAGGACCACATCTAGTTCTCCTGTCTACATGTTCTGCAGTTCGAGTGCAAGGCAAGAAACACTGGATCCACGGCGTACATTGCAAATGGGCCCCATTGCCCTTACCGTACAACCGGTGAGTCCAGAAGGACTCCCACACTCTGAGACTGAAACTGTGCCACGATTTTTGCCATTCAGCGATGCTCGTCTGATTGGAACAGACTCAGAGAAAGAAAGTGACGATCTTTTGCAAGAAGTTGTGCCTCCTTTGAATCGATTGAACACTACTGAGCCTGAGTTCCTATTCAATGAACAGACATTGCCTGGAAAAGATCGTTATAATTTGCGACCAAGAGTCGTGGGACAAATAAAATAAATAAAGTTTTTATGATTTTTCTGTTTACAGGTTAACTCTCCACCGAGGATCTACTTATTTTTGTTTTTCGAACTGCCATCCGGGTTCAGCTGTAGGGTCGCGGTTGCCGAAGTCTTTGGAGTGCAAGCCCGAGACACTAGGTCGAAGGTTCTGGTTGGCCTAAGGGAGTTGCCCTGGGTTGACAGAGGCATTCCTTAGCATGGAACACCCTACCACCACGAGCAGCATATTTAGTTAGGATGGATTTCTTCGAGTTGGAGAGACCTGTAAGGACAATGAATTTCAAGAATAAGATATATGAGCTAATCACACGGAAAAGATTTTTAATATTGTGTTTATTTTTGCTATTGAGTTTAATGACATTTTTAATTGGTTATGTGACATTCTCTTTTAAAGTGATGTTTATTCCCACTGTGCAACCTACACCTCCACCCGCTATTTCTTCTCATTCTTTTCACCCTTTGCCTGAACATGAAATAGTCAGAAGAATGGAATTCGCTAATAATTCCTTTATTCAACTTTTGCACCAACACCAGTTAGTAATGAATACGACAAATTGTTGGATTTGTGGTCTAATGCCCCATACGACCGATAAAGGTATTCCATACTTGGTTCTGCCTTTCTGCTTAAATGGTTCTATTTGGGCTTACAGAACGATGTTTATCTATGCCCACAGTGTCTATCCCCAACGTTCAGTGAAAGATAACCCGAAGAATTGTGCTCTGGTTAAAGGTATAGTCGATATGATTAGAGGAATTAGTTCGTGTGAGACTATTCTGAGAGATGAGAGACAAGCATACGTTGGTTGGAATGTTACTGGATATGGAGTTAGTCTGAGTGTTAACCAGCGAGCGAAAATTTCTCCACCGATTTGGATAGTGCCCCATCAGGGTCGCTATTGTCTGCAGGGTAATGGCAAGAATCCGAGAGCTCAGTTAGGGAAGAGTGTTTTCACTGAGACTTATGTATTTTTGTCCCAGACTTCCCCAGCATTTTTAGCCGCTAAGGGTACCTATTTTGTTTGCTATGATAAAGCATATACATGGTTTCCCCCTGACTTCTCGGGCACATGTTTTGTTTCCTTCCTGTTGCCTCCCACTTTTACAGCTGCGGCAGATTACCATAAGATGAGAGTTGCTAGAGGTGTCTTCAATCAGGAGGACACCGCAGGGCAAGAGTTGGGAGGTTTCTTTAAGGGTTTTCTGCCATTCTGGGGACCAATAGCTAACAGCAGGAATATTCGCCAGTTGACGAGAGTGGTTGATTCCACCATAGTCAAAACTGCCGGTGCTCTTAGTAACTTGACTGCTGAGCTCCAGTCGGATAGACTTATGACACTTCAGAATAGAGTTGCTCTTGATGTCATACTTGCAGACCGAGGTGGAGTATGTAAACTGATTCAATCGAGCTGCTGCATTTTCATTCCAGACAACGCTCCGACAGTCTTCCAGGCCATTTCCAAGCTACATAAGATCTACGATTCTGTCCATTTAGATAAAGGAGATTGGTCATTGATGGGATGGTTCTGGGGATTGATACCCACTTGAGGATGGAAGATTATGATGGTCATTGGGATGATCTTAGCTATCCTTTTTCTGTTCTGTCTCTGTGTACAGTGTGCTCCTGCTATTTGTGGCCTTTGTGCTACTTCATGTGCAAGGAGACCTGTCCAGAGAGAGGTACTAAGTAATAGGATGATGCTACAGCAACATATCGATGATCTGATGGATATAGAACCAGATTCAGACTGACATAAGTTTCGGTTTGTTGCCTATGTAAGGGCAAAAGGAGGGACTGTGGTTCCGTAGTTTGAGGGTCTGTGGTTCAGTGGTTCCGAACCCGTTCAATAAAGGTCGTCGGAAATAGACGATCTTGGTGTCAGCGGACCGCAAACCATGAGTGCGGTATATATGAGTGTTTTCGTATTAATTGATCAATGAGAACACTATGTATTTAGGGATTTTGTTTGAACCTTCTGGTTCCATTTTGTGAACGGCAGCCATTTTGTGTGGTTGTCCTCACATAGGCCAATGACTGCGGCCGAACGAGTCCTTGAGACACGCACTCCTTGGCTGACTTTTGAATGACCTGGCCGAACTGACTCCTTGCCCAAGGCTGACTTCGCTGAGCCAGTTCCTTGTTAAGCAGCTGGTCAGATAAAGATCAAAGAGCAGGACATGCCGAAGTTTACAGTACACTGCACCCACTTTCTATCTTGCTTCCAATCTCTTTCTGCTCCTTCCTTTACAACATGATTACTGATTTGGGTTGAGGTTTTACAATGGGTTTGTCCGGCCTGATTGAACAGGAATATTGGAATTTGCTTGGTCATTTCTGGTGGGCTGGACAACGGAAAGTGGGATTGTCATCATGTGATATGTTTGAAATGTCACAAAGCTATTGGTTAGTTTGTACGTAATGGATGCTAGCCTGGAATGTGATTTTTTGGCATAAAAGACCATGTTTCGCTCATTGAAATTGTGCAGTCTCTACCGAACAACCCATGTTGTGCTTCGTAGACCTCTGTTCATGGTTGCAGCCAATAAACTTAGGTCTTTGACGTCATCAAGAAGTGTCCCGTGTCTCTGTTTGCCAAGACAGGGAAACTTGAAGGCATCGGGTGTTTTCCCTGGTGCCGCTGGGTTCTAAAACCCGGTCCTTAAAAAAAATGTTCCCTAATTTTTCTTTCTGAAGCACTAATCATACTTTCTATGGCAAAATGAACCCCCTCATTTTGTTCCTTTTTAAATTAAATGTTTTCAGACTTACCACTTAATTCCAATCAAGATGGCTTCTGGTGTGCCATACGTTTGTCATAAGTAAGACTGTTAGCGCTCTAGTTGTTCTTTAGAACACTCTGGGACCTTCTGTCATTGGGCTATACTTGGGCTACATCTGGGTGATATTTGGGCTACATTTGGTCTCTTTTGTCTCTGGTGGCCATCTTGGGAGACTGCATGTCAGAATTTTTTAATGAAATTGAAGAGGATTTGAGAAGTCACTCAAAATGTGCCCTAATTTTTCTTTCTGCAGCACTAACCATACTTTGTATGGCAAAATATACCCCCTCATTTTGTTCCTGTTTAAATTAAATGTTTTAAGAGTTTAAACTTTATTCCAATCAAGATGGCTTGAGGTGTGCCATACCTTTGTAATAAGTAGGACTGTTAGCGCTCTAGTTGTTCTTTAGAACACTCTGTGACATTCTGTCATTGGGCTATACTTGGGTTACATCTGGGTGATATTTGGGCTCATTTTGTTCCTTTTTAAATTACATGTTTTAAGAGTTACCACTTTATTCCCATCACTTCAGGTGTGCTATACCTTTGTAATAAGTAGGACTGTTAGCGCTCTAGTTGTTCTTTAGAATACTCTAGGAGGCTGCAGTAGAACACAAAGGAATCAACTGACAGTCTCTGTCCTTGTTGGATGTACATGTTTTACTGTGAATGTCAGACTTCATTCTCACATGACTTAGAAAGATAATGTGAATTTACAGAAAATATGTTTTCAGTTTAGCTTATAGATCCCCTTCCAAACCACTGTGGGAAAATCATGAGATATTAGTTTTCTTTCAAACATGATTCATGATATCACAGCAGAAGGCTTTTTCACATGGTAAAATAACCTTAGAACACACCACAATTCCTAAAATGAGTATGGTACTATCAACAAATGATTTATAATGTAACTAAAGTCCTAAAACCCTTTAATAACTACAATGCTTTTTAATGAGGTGCTATCATGTATATTGGTCCCAAGATGGCTGCCAACACTTCTTGGATGAAGTGCTGACAGCCAATCAGATCAGATGTGTGGTTAGGCTCCGCCCAGATATATATATTTATTTGAACCTAAATTACTCAAAATCCACTGGAGCACATATCTTGAGACAAGGCAAAGGCACATCGGGCTACCAGTCCCTACAATTTTGCCAAGTTTTGTGGAAATCCATTCAGTCGTTCGGGCTAAAAGTGAGTCCAACCGCCCTATGGAAATTAACATGGGGAAAACATGTTTTGGGACCACCCTTTTATCTCGGCCACCGCTTGACGAATCCCCCCCAAACTTTCAGGGAAGGAGCGGAGTGCAGCGAGGCAAATTTAAGGAAAATTACAGGCAGATTCCTCAACCGGCGCCAAAGTTATTCCCAATAGAATGTTGCGGATTTCCTATAGAAAACAATCCTAACTATAACTACCTACTGGCGACTGCCAGTAGGTGATATATATATATATCTATATATATATCTATATTCAAAGAAAAAACCATAGGTTATAGTCCATATATAGTTAGGAATTTGCATTTACAAAACCTTGAAAATTCAATGAAAAAACCATTGGTTATAGACATATATAGTTAGGAATTTGCATTTACAAAACCTTATTTTACTCGCATAAAAACATTGAAATTCCATATATAGTTAGATGCGCTAACTATATATCGCGCACCCGCAATCCACTGCTGATGATGTCACATATTACATCATTCATGACATGGTCAGTGACATCACTGATGACATCACTGATGACAACTCAAATGACATCACTGATGACAACATCCAGGGACTGTATGTTTCTGTAAAGGTAAAATATGTCTTACATATTGAAGAATGAGTGGATGTATAAATGTCTGGATGAAGGATTTAGTAGGTGCATGACTGATTGTATGAGGGAGTGATTAAATGTGTCTCACTGAGTGCATGGGTTAGTGATTAAACTGTATTAATTTGTGCATCATTATATCTGTTGTTCTGTAAACTGCTGCATGTGTTGATCAGTAGCTATATGAGTAACTATATGGGTTATTGATTGGTTGCCCAAGTATTTGTATGGGAGACTGAGTATGTGTGTGAGTGGCTGGGAGGTGTGTGACTCTATGCATAGATGTGTGAACAGCTGATTCACTAGATGTATGGGTTCAAAACTGCATGTGGAAACAGCTGTATGGGTGGTTGACTGTGTGCATGAGTGTATTGGTGAGTGATTGGATATCTCAATGCTACATGTCAAAGTAAGTACATATGTAAAACACAGTACATGCGAGAGTTGACATATATAAATTACTGTGTTTAAGAGCCAGTGAATGTGTGAGTGGCTGCATGGATCATTGAAAACTTGTATCAGTGATTGTATAAGAGAGTAAATATGTGTTAGAATATGTTTGAATAAGTAAGGTGTGTATAACTGTATAGTTGAGGAATTTGAGGTGTGATTGATTCTTTGCATGACTGTCTAGGTGTATGAGTAACTCCATGGATGAGTGACAATCTGTGAGTGTCTGTTTTCACTGAGTGTATCTAAGGTTATATCAGAGTCTGTAGAGGTTCATCGTATTAACACATGAATGATGTCATCTGTGATGTTCTCAGTGATGTCATTTGAGTTGTCATCAGTGATGTCATCAGTGATGTCACTGACCATGTCATGAATGATGTAATATGTGACATCATCAGCAGTGGATTGCGGGTGCGCGATATATAGTTAGCGCATCTAACTATATATGGAATTTCAATGGTTTTATGCGAGTAAAATAAGGTTTTGTAAATGCAAATTCCTAACTATATATGTTCTATAACCAATGGTTTTTTCATTGAATTTTCAAGGTTTTGTAAATGCAAATTCCTAACTATATATGGACTATAACCTATGGTTTTTTCTGTGAATTTCAATGGTTTTTTAATAGCAAATATCAAAAGCTGTCAAATGTCAAGTACGTGATAGGTAAAAACGTTTTCGTGTTTATGCACGCTGATGTGCTTTGAACGCTGCCCCCCCCTCCCCTCTTTTCTCTTAGTAGTACTCTCTCTTTGCAGATAGTGAACGTTTGTTAACGCAGACCTTTACCCCCGTTGTAATCCGTCGTACCTGCTTGTCTCTCCATTTGATTGATTGTTATCCAAGCATTTACTGTTTTAGAATTGGTTCTCTTTGGATCATTCTCTATTTACAAACAAGCACAAAGTCGCAATACTCTGTTTAGTCTTTGCAGATAGTGAAAAATCGTGTAAAAAAATAAAAGTAATCGAGCAAAATCAGTAGACCACTAATTTGATCTCTTTTTGACCTCGGTAAAATACAAACATTAGGAACAACCCTTCATGAGAAATACGAAAATAGTGAAATGAACTGAGCTCCACACCATGAGGGCTGCAAGACAGCTCGACTCCGCCACCCACCCCGCCCAAAATAACGACAAACCCTATGCAAATATTATAAATATAGACAACACACCAGCAAAGAAACAGGGTAAAACATTTTATTAAATAACTATTTACATAACTATTTTATACTTTTTGTTGCCCGATCCGGCTAGCTCAATCGATCGAGCATGAAACTCATGCACTGATAGCAAGCGTTGAGAGTTTGTAGAACGATGGCTTCAGATTTTCTACATACGGTGTAGTGGCGCGAACTGGGAGGGGGCGTTTGGATCCTGCCCCTTCCCCAAATAAGATTTTCATACGTGAGTGTTCGTTCATGCTTTTGGTCCCTGAGTTGCTTCGATGTCACTGCCTTACACAAATGGCATAAGTCCTGGATGTTGAGTGCCATACTTCAGAGTTCTAAGCAGCGCTTGTAACACTGTTTAAACCTTATTTGCACCTGCTGCAGCTTCACTATTAAAAGTAAGTGGGGTCCGTTTGTGGACCTGACTGCATTGGAAAACAATGTGATACGGTGCCTCCCTAAACCGCTTGACGGAGGCCCCCGAGGGGCGGTGAGATGGCGCGGACTGAGAGGGGGCGCTTGGCTCCTGCCCCCTCCCCAAGTCGTGTTGCCCTGGTGTGGCCTGAGATCGCCCCCGACATAGGCGGCCGGCTCCCGGGGTCCAGCGGAATTTTTTGCCTTTTGATGACTCTTCCATTCTGGACCTTGTCCCACAATCCGTTTAACCTGAAGACACGCTGTAGTGGGGCGCCCCTTTACCGTTTTAGTTGCCATTCCGCCCGCTTTTGGTACTCTGTGCCTCTTCCGCCATTCAGCTGTTTACCGCCCGCTCTTGCGACTACAGCGTCTCGCTCACCATGTAGTTGAGTTGCTCCCGCTCTTAAGATTTAACCGAACTTTTTGGACTGCTGAAAGCGGTTGTATTCCGACCGCTGGTTGGTGGAGACATTTTGACTATATTCTGGACCTATGTTGTCGCGTAATGCGTCATATGACGCGCCGCGTTAGCGCACCCGGAAGTGCTCCGGTGCGCAAGGCGCAGCTTCCCGGAAACGATCCAGAGCGCGCCGCGCAGCGCGTAACGTAAGCATAACAGGTCATGTGACTTGTTAATAAAACTTTTCATTGGTTCATTTTACTTTTGTTTTCCTAATGATGTAAGACTAGGTCATGTGACCTAAAAATAACACTTTTCATTGGATTAAAACATTTTTTTTCCCAAACGATGAAAGCCCCACCTTGTTTCTGGATGTTTCAGACTGAAGCTGGCGTCACCATGAGAGCACCACCATCTCGTAGCTCCGTCGTGGCCATTCCGCAAGCAATCATGGCAGCCGCTCCCCACCGGAAGCCTGCGGGAGTCGAGGTCCCCCAAGACTTTTGTAGAATCTTCAAGGCTGAGGGGACGCTTTCGAGAATGGGACCCAAGCCCTGGCAGACAAGCGTCCGAGTTCCAAAGTGTCCCAGGGCCATTTTACTGGACCAGGCCCAAATCCGAAGAGCCGGCCGCCATTTTAAGAGTCCTGTGGCAGCCGCCTATCGCTGCACCGCAAGAGTGGGAGCAACTCAACTACATGGTGAGCGAGACGCTGTAGCCGTAAGAGCGGGCGGTAAACAGCTGAATGGCGGAAAAGGCACAGTATAGCAAAAGCGGGCAGAATGGCAACTGAAACGATAAAGGGGCGCCCCACTACAGCAGACGAGCCTCCGCCATGTGCTTCACAACTGCATACGTATCTCGTGATATCAAGGTTGGACAACCAGTACACAACAAGCAGTTACGAGTCCCATTTACACCGGAGCCATTTTGGGCGCGGCCGGGCAGGTCCAGGATCTAGTCAAACATAACAAATGAGGCTGACGTCTCGGAAGCAGTTGACGCACAGCAGGACATAGCAAATAAACATGAAGTCTCTAAAGCTGTTAACTCACTGCAGGACAAAACAAGTGAACCTGAAACCTCTGGAATAATTGTCGCTCAAAAGAACAACACACAAAACTCTGTAGAGCCTGAAGAAAGAAAAACAGAACGGCACTGTAGTTTCAGACACACTTAACACTAATGACTAAACAAAGATATCGTCTGTTTATGAAGCAGTTATCATATAAACAGAATTGACAAAGAAGTGTGCAGACGCCAATGCTATTAAGAAACACAAGGAAATCCCTAACGCATCAGCATTCTCGGAAGAGGTTGACACAGATAACATCTTAAGGAACAAAGAAAGACAAAATAAGGATGAGGAAGTTATCACTTTAGTTTTTTCATCAGCTAGCGACAGCAAGAAACACATTGTAATGGAGATTAGAGAGGCTACGGATGGATAAATAAATTATCAAAAGAAATGGCTACTCCCCCCTTTAGCAGATTAGCTAAATCTTTGCGTAATTTGGACATTAAAGTTATATTATTGTTGTTGTTGTTGTTATGGTTATAGTTCTGGTTAATTTCAGCAAGAAACACATTGTAATGGAGAATAGAGAGGCTACGGATGGGTGAATAAATTATCAAAAGAAATGGCGACTCCACCCTTTAGCACATTAGCTAAATGTTTGCGTAATTTAAGCATAAAAGTTATATTATTGTTGTTGTTGTTATCGTTATAGTTCTGGTTAATTTCCATTCAGAGTGTCCTACACAGCACCACTCTAGGTAAACACTACTTTATGTAAAACCTGCACTTAGTTGGTCACCATGGGGTTTAAAGAAGGGATGGTTCTTCACCTGGGTGCCGTCCACAACTCAGCACGTTGTGCTGCCTTGGGACTATTCGCACAAAAGACAGCTTCGGACCATTGTTGTTTTTTTTTGTCATAAAATGTTTAAATATATTTACAGTTTTTGTTACGTTCGTTATATTTAAAAGTTAATAAAGTTTTATAATCCTACTTTTTTGGAGTACTATATATTATTAAAAAATCGGGCGAATGGGGCCTTGAATCGGGTTATTGTCATGTGTGGGCTTTGCAAGTGTACTGCTACAGGATCGGACATTTCAAACTCAAATGCACGTTCTTTTTCTTACCTTTCCGAAGCATGGAGCGCAATAGCAGGTAGAGAAAGGGTGATGCAAGTGTTGAACACTGCCTGGCCTGGCAAGTTGCTGGCAGTGCCCCCCCCCCGCCCGCTCCTGAAAGAGGGCACACACACACCGCCGCCCCGAGTACTTCACAGATCTTTAAAAGACCATGCGCTTGTTCATGAGGCTTAAATGGTTTATCACCCCTTCTAGAACTCCTGCATCGACCCTCTGACGTTTCCTGGAAGAATTAGCACGTAACACAATACCAAGCCCTGTCAGCTGAAACCCCAGAGGAATCGTTGGGCATATTATCAAGGGGGTTTAATTCCGCTTTTTTGGCTTTAAAAGCCAAGAAAGCGGAGATAAAATTATCTCCCTATTACCAAGCTGTCGCTAACACCAGTTAGTGACAGCTAAAAGGAGATAGCGACCATCTTGGGCCCCGCTTTGCATGTCAGTGATATCTATCACTAATGACATGCAAAGTGGGCGTGCCAAGATGTTAGCGACTGGAAACAGTCCCTTACATCGCTATCTACTATTACCAAATTTTGGAGATATTCGTTCTAAGCGCGAATATCTCCACAAGCTAACACCTGCCCTGAGCAGTTCTTAGCCATGTTATCCAATTGGAGGTGGATAACATGGCTAAGAGCATTTGCTGGATAATGCTTGAATATCGCTGATTTTTTAGCGATATTCATGCATTGCGGCCATTTTTTATCGCATTTGCGAGCAGTTCTTAGCCATGTTATCCAATGGGAGGTAGATAACATAGCTAAGAGCATTTGCTGGATAATGCATGAATATCGCTGACTTTTCAGCGATATTCATGCATTGCAGCCGTTTTTTTTCGCATTTGCGAGCAGTTCTTAGCCATGTTATCCAATGGGAGGTGGATAACATGGCTAAGAGCATTTGCTGGATAATGCATGAATATCGCTGACTTTTCAGCGATATTCATGCATTGCGGCCGTTTTTTATCGCATTTGCGATAAACCTTGCTAATAGCAAGGTTTATCTGCGATAAAAATCGCCGATGTGCGGCGATAATTTTCGTCTCTAAACAAGTTAGAGACATAAATTATCGCTAGTTGTTGGTAATATGCCCCCGGGTTTTTGCTTGCAGGAATCGGGAGGCGGGAGACTAGCACTGAAATCAGTAGTCTCACGCCTGAATCGGGAGGGTTGGCATGTCTGGATTCTCTACAGCTAGGGCCATAAACTACATCCGCAGGGCTAGGTGATAGCCTGGGACCGGCCTGGCATCTAAAATGGCTGCCGTGCACGACAAAATTGTGGCATTGGAAAAAAGGCAAGATGGCGCAGACAATGTTTATCAATAAGGATTCATTTATAACAAAATATTTTATCGCACTGACAAATTGGTGGTCAACACTTCCTGATTTCCTTCGAATCGAACGTTAACAGACGTCACGCAGCAAAAAAAAAAAAAAAAGCTCACGCACAGCCGCTGGAAGACATGTATCAACATATATGAGCCTCCTCAGCCACCCTCAGAAAACATAAGGGATTAGGATACGTCTCCCGCACCCCCTTATACCTAGTAATTTAATTAAAACGAAGCACAAAATGGTCTCCCGCACCCCCTTATACCTAGTAATTTAATTAAAACGAAACACAAAATGGCGAATTCCCGTTTCGCTACCAGTTTGCGGCCCAGTTCGCGGCCCGGGAAGCGCTTCTACCGTGAAAAATATATTTTTTTTATTTTCCCCACGGGACCCTTTAAAAACCCCAACAACATTCCTAGGGGGTCAAGAGGGGTATACCTTGCCCCCTTTCATTAAATTCCCCCTTTGTTTTTCACCTCTTCTTCTCTCTCGATCCTACCGAGAGATAAGATGGCGGCCGCTCCGGACTGTTTAGAATGTTGACAGACACCGGGGAGCCAATCAGCTTCGCATCGCAAAGTTCCGTTTCGCGAAAAGTAAGCGGACCGGAGCGCAGCCCGGAGCGCTGTTACAGATATATATCTTGTTTTGAACGTTAATTTCTCAAAATCCACTGGAGCACATATATTGAGACCTAGCAAAGGCACATCGGGCTAACAGTCCCTACAATTTTGCCAAGTTTCGTGCAAATCCATTCAGCCGTTCGAGCTAAAAGTGAGGCCAAAGGCCATATGGAAATTAACATGGGGAAAACGCGTTTTGGGACCCCCCTTTTTTCTCGGCCCCCCCTTGACGAAACCCGGGGGCTGCTCAGAAACAAAATGTGCCATTTTCCTGAAAATTCCAGCCGATTCCGTCCACAAACGCCAAAGTTATTAGACATAGAATTTTCAAAAGTTCCATAGACAAATAATCCTAACTATATATACCTACTGGCGACAGCCAGTAGGTAATATCTATATATATATATATATATATATATATTACCTACTGGCGGTTGCCAGTCCGTATATATAGTTAGGACCTAGTTTCCATAGAAAATCCGCAACATTCTATTTGGAATAACTTTGGCGCCGGTTGATGAATCTTCGCGAATTTCGCAAAGAAGATGGCCCGCTCCGCTCTGCTCCTTCCCTGAAAGTTTCGGGGAGATTCATCAAGTGGGGTCTGAGAAAAAAGGGGGTCCCAAAACGTGTTTTCCCCATGCAATTTTCCATAGGATGATTAGACACGGCTACAGCCCGAACGGCTGAACGGAATTCCAAGAAATTTGCCAAAAAGGTAGAGTCTGATTCGCAGATCGCCTTTTTGTTTAAATGGTGTAAATTCCTCCAGTAGTTGTTGAGAAAATTGAATTTGAAAAAATGTATATATCTATTAGCGCGCACCGTGCACGCACCCGTGCGCGCACCAGTTGTGCGCGAGCAGAATTCTGATTTGCTGTTAGACGTCTGTCAACATTCCATTCGGACGAAATCAGGAAGTGTTGGCCACCATTTTTTGTCCAAGGCAGAGGCCAAAATTGGAAAGTGTGAAAAGGAGGCAGGGTAGAGTCTCACTGACCCCCTAGGCCTTTTCAGGGGGTCCCTGAAGGACTCCTGAAGGACCAAAAAATATATATATTTTTTTTTTAAAAATCGCGAGGTGCGCGCACGGTGCTCGCACCCTATAGCTGCCATTTTGTGTAGTTTCAGAAGAGAGTGAAAAAAGAAAGCGGAGAACGTGGTAAAGGAGGCAGGGTAGAGTCTCCCTGACCCCCTAGGTCTTCTCAGGGGGTCCCTGAAGGACAAAAAAATATATATAATTTTTTTTTTAAATCGCGAGGTGCGCGCACGGTGTTCGCACCCTATAGCCGCCATTTTGTGTAGTAGTGAAAAACAAAAGCAAAAAACGTGGTGAAGGAGGCAGGGTAGCATCTCCCTGACCCCCTAGGCCTTCTCAGGGGGTCTCTGAAGGACCCCGAAGGCCCCAAAAATGTATTTTTTTTTAAAAAATCACGGGTGCGCGCACGTAAGAATAAAAAAAAACAACAAAAAAATACATTCAAATAACAAGTTTGTGTGTTTAGATGTTGTGTGGCTCTAAAAGGAGCTGTTGTGTTCATTGAGTGTTTTTTGTACCTACAAGTAAGTACTGACACAGTCTAAAGTTTAAAAGGAAGACTTTGTTCCCCTCATCTGTAAAATGTACACCATCTCTTCTATAGATGCCTTGCTTGTTGTAACGCAAGTTGTTGTGGTATATAGAACCCATACCATAGTCTCTGAAGAAAGCAGAAACAGACTTATTCACATGTTTCCTTGCTTTCTCAATCTGCAGACAATATTGGTTGGACCAGTTCCATTTTTGCCTTTGGCATATATTAAAATATGCCAAGGCAGTTTGTGGAAAAAGTGACATCAATTGCCCAAAGGTGTCCTTTAAAAGCATTTCCAGACCTACCCCACTCAAAGTGCCTAGGTCATTGCCACCACAGTGCACAATTATGAGGTCAGGGTGTGGGAGTTGCAAAAAGGATTTTACCAATGGCATCAATTGGTGACATCTCAATCCTCTCTGGCCAATCCACATAATGTCCACATTTGGTAAATCAAGGTTGAGAAAGCATCTATTTGCTGCATACCTTTCACTCAAGAAAATATAGCTATGTCCTACAATCCATACTCTAAGCATCTTGAAGGCAGATCGGGTTGTACTCAGATGGGCTCTGGAGATGAAATGGAAGTTTGAAAAATAGGAGTTTAGAACAAAATGTGGTTGAGATTCAGTGCACTTGAAAAAAAAGAAATGATTGGTGGTTTCTGGTTATTTAACATTGAAAACTAGGGTGCATACTACTGGTTTTTAAAAGGAATAATACTATTGGTTTCGAAAAAGTCATTGAAAAGAACATTGCACAGGATAAGCTGGAATATTGAGAAGTCAAACACACTTGTGGCTTTGATTTGCAACATTGAGAGGTCAACTTTTCACCTTTTGACTTCAGTTAGGTGGTCTATGGAGAGTTGCCATGGTAACAGGCAGAGAGAGCAGTGGCGGAAGTTTGAACATTATGTGAGTTTGAAAGTGTTGAAATGTACAACCAATTAAAATGTTAGTTTGGTTTTGAATTTGTGTGGGAAGAAATATAATTATGTACAGAGATATGTGTGTTTAATGAGATGGAATCAGGGCTATTTGTGGTTGCAGTGTCTGAGGTACATTTCAGAGATTTGCTTAAGAAAATCTGGTGTGTGATTGACACTGTTCGAAATCTTCAAAAGCATATTTAAAGGTGAGTTAATAATTTGTGAGGGCATATATGTTGTGCATTTTAAGTTAATAATAAAAATGAGTTGCAATGTGGAAGTTAGTCACTCTCCTACTCTTTCACTCTTCCTTACTGTCTTCCTTTCTCTCCAACACTGTTCTTTTTCCTTCTTCAGTTTCTCTCACTCTCCTTTCCTTACCCTCATATCCCTTTCCTTCACTCCTGTTTTTTTAACTGTTTCTCTCCATCGGATTTATTTCCTTTTGTTTATTTCTTCCCTCTCATTTTCTATCTCTTTCTGTTTCCTTCACCCTTGCTCCCTTTATACATCACTACTAGCAAGGTCTCCCCCCCCTTTCACTGTAGTAATCATTTGACTGAATTGCAAGGATTTTTGTTATGTGTCTAAGGTCACAGTGTGAGTGTCATGTGTGGATGTAATGCTGGGAAGAAAGTAATGCTGCAAATTGTAAATGTATTTTGAAAATGGGTCAGGTTTCTGCACTGCAATGTAGTCTCTTAATCGTTTTAGTGTGGTAAATGTGTGGATGTTTAAGAGTACTATTAAGTAACTTCCAAACTAAGGATTTCACAGATACTATTTGGCCATGAGGAATAGTATCACAAACAAATGACTATTTCGAGTAAATGTTATTAGCATATATTTGGACATTACTTTATTTACAGTGTATAAGAAAGAAGTAGTATTGTTTTGTTACTTTGTGAATGTTTTTCACATTCTATACTTACGTCTGAAATTGCTGTTTGAAAAAGACATTTAAGATGTTTTTTTCTAATTGTTACATTGTCAATGAAAATGTTGAATGGGTATTTTAAACACAATCTTTTTGATTGTGTTTTTTTTTTGCCCGCTGTAATATTATGAGTTGTATTGAACTCACTGTTTTTAGTGAAATTCAATATATTCTGAGAACAGCAAAATAAAATATATAACATATTGTACAAATTATTTTGTATTTTGTATTGTGAAAAATATATTATAACTCAATTGTTTCTTCTCTTCCACAGATATTATATTTAGGTAAGTACGACAAAAAAATACTTTTTCATTACTTTTTTACTTCTATTTCTCTCTATCCTTTCTTCACTGTCTCTCTTACTTCTTTACCTTTTCTCATCTTACTCCTCTTCTCTCATTCTACTTACTCCCGTTTATTCACCTTTACTCTGCTTCTCTCACCATCAGTACTCTTCCTTCACCCTCACTCATCTTGTCTAACTCCCTCTTTCCTGTATCTGTTCCTCACTTCTCTTTCTTATCTTCCTCCATCACTACCCTTGCGCCTTACCTGGGAGTGCCGCCGTTGTATTCGAGTTGCCACAGCGTCTTTTCCGGCCACTACGCCACGCCTCGCGGCCCCCGCTTCGCGGGCGCCGCTCGTGGTAGTAGAACTTTGCTTTGGACTCGGTATTTGGGACCCGCCTGGCTATCCAAGGACCCAAGAACTTCCTGGCGACCATCTGCCCCACACAGACGGCCAGAGGCGGGACTGCGAGGACCAGCCTGCTCAGCGGCGCTGATCCGCCGCAGCTGGTCCTCTTCCCGCCCCCTCCAACAGATAAGACCTTGTGGAGTGTGTGCTGAGTGGGAACCTTCCTGCGCCTTACCTGGGAGTGCCGCCGTTGTATTCGAGTTGCCACAGCATCTTTTCCGGCCACTACGCCACGCCTCACGGCCCCCGCTTCGCCGGCGCTGCTCGTGGTAGTAGAACTTTGCTTGGACTCTGTATTTGGGACCCGCCTGGCTATCCAAGGACCCAAGAACTTCCTGGCGACCATCTGCCCCACACAGACGGCCAGAGGCGGGACTGCGAGGACCAGCCTGCTCAGCGGCGCTGATCGGCCGCAGCTGGTCCTCTTCCCGCCCCCTCCTGCTCCTCCCCTTCTTAATGAGTAATAGCTACGCGCACGCGGGACGCGTGGGGAACTAAGGCCGGGGCTAAGACCGGGCAAAGAGCGGGCCGTTTGAGGCCGTTAGAGAACGTTGGAGACTGGTCTGGGCTACCCCCCCTTGCCCCATTTTTGTCAACCTTGTCTTATTATAATTCCACCTTCTTGTGTACCTTGCTGAATATAAGGCGTTATGTCCACACGTGAGTACAGAAGTAGGGCAGTTGTTGTTGTTATCGTTATAGTTCTGGTTAATTTCCATTCAGAGTGTCCTACACAGCACCACTCTAGGTAAACACTACTTTATGTAAAACCTGCACTTAGTTGGTCACCATGGGGTTTAAAGAAGGGATGGTTCTTCACCTGGGTGCCGTCCACAACTCAGCACGTTGTGCTGCCTTGGGACTATTCGCACAAAAGACAGCTTCGGACCATTGTTGTTTTTTTTTGTCATAAAATGTTTAAATATATTTACAGTTTTTGTTACGTTCGTTATATTTAAAAGTTAATAAAGTTTTATAATCCTACTTTTTTGGAGTACTATATATTATTAAAAAATCGGGCGAATGGGGCCTTGAATCGGGTTATTGTCATGTGTGGGCTTTGCAAGTGTACTGCTACAGGATCGGACATTTCAAACTCAAATGCACGTTCTTTTTCTTACCTTTCCGAAGCATGGAGCGCAATAGCAGGTAGAGAAAGGGTGATGCAAGTGTTGAACACTGCCTGGCCTGGCAAGTTGCTGGCAGTGCCCCCCCCCCGCCCGCTCCTGAAAGAGGGCACACACACACCGCTGCCCCGAGTACTTCACAGATCTTTAAAAGACCATGCGCTTGTTCATGAGGCTTAAATGGTTTATCACCCCTTCTAGAACTCCTGCATCGACCCTCTGACGTTTCCTGGAAGAATTAGCACGTAACACAATACCAAGCCCTGTCAGCTGAAACCCCAGAGGAATCGTTGGGCATATTATCAAGGGGGTTTAATTCCGCTTTTTTGGCTTTAAAAGCCAAGAAAGCGGAGATAAAATTATCTCCCTATTACCAAGCTGTCGCTAACACCAGTTAGTGACAGCTAAAAGGAGATAGCGACCATCTTGGGCCCCGCTTTGCATGTCAGTGATATCTATCACTAATGACATGCAAAGTGGGCGTGCCAAGATGTTAGCGACTGGAAACAGTCCCTTACATCGCTATCTACTATTACCAAATTTTGGAGATATTCGTTCTAAGCGCGAATATCTCCACAAGCTAACACCTGCCCTGAGCAGTTCTTAGCCATGTTATCCAATTGGAGGTGGATAACATGGCTAAGAGCATTTGCTGGATAATGCTTGAATATCGCTGATTTTTTAGCGATATTCATGCATTGCGGCCATTTTTTATCGCATTTGCGAGCAGTTCTTAGCCATGTTATCCAATGGGAGGTAGATAACATAGCTAAGAGCATTTGCTGGATAATGCATGAATATCGCTGACTTTTCAGCGATATTCATGCATTGCAGCCGTTTTTTTTCGCATTTGCGAGCAGTTCTTAGCCATGTTATCCAATGGGAGGTGGATAACATGGCTAAGAGCATTTGCTGGATAATGCATGAATATCGCTGACTTTTCAGCGATATTCATGCATTGCGGCCGTTTTTTATCGCATTTGCGATAAACCTTGCTAATAGCAAGGTTTATCTGCGATAAAAATCGCCGATGTGCGGCGATAATTTTCGTCTCTAAACAAGTTAGAGACATAAATTATCGCTAGTTGTTGGTAATATGCCCCCGGGTTTTTGCTTGCAGGAATCGGGAGGCGGGAGACTAGCACTGAAATCAGTAGTCTCACGCCTGAATCGGGAGGGTTGGCATGTCTGGATTCTCTACAGCTAGGGCCATAAACTACATCCGCAGGGCTAGGTGATAGCCTGGGACCGGCCTGGCATCTAAAATGGCTGCCGTGCACGACAAAATTGTGGCATTGGAAAAAAGGCAAGATGGCGCAGACAATGTTTATCAATAAGGATTCATTTATAACAAAATATTTTATCGCACTGACAAATTGGTGGTCAACACTTCCTGATTTCCTTCGAATCGAACGTTAACAGACGTCACGCAGCAAAAAAAAAAAAAAAAGCTCACGCACAGCCGCTGGAAGACATGTATCAACATATATGAGCCTCCTCAGCCACCCTCAGAAAACATAAGGGATTAGGATACGTCTCCCGCACCCCCTTATACCTAGTAATTTAATTAAAACGAAGCACAAAATGGTCTCCCGCACCCCCTTATACCTAGTAATTTAATTAAAACGAAACACAAAATGGCGAATTCCCGTTTCGCTACCAGTTTGCGGCCCAGTTCGCGGCCCGGGAAGCGCTTCTACCGTGAAAAATATATATTTTTTTATTTTCCCCACGGGACCCTTTAAAAACCCCAACAACATTCCTAGGGGGTCAAGAGGGGTATACCTTGCCCCCTTTCATTAAATTCCCCCTTTGTTTTTCACCTCTTCTTCTCTCTCGATCCTACCGAGAGATAAGATGGCGGCCGCTCCGGACTGTTTAGAATGTTGACAGACACCGGGGAGCCAATCAGCTTCGCATCGCAAAGTTCCGTTTCGCGAAAAGTAAGCGGACCGGAGCGCAGCCCGGAGCGCTGTTACAGATATATATCTTGTTTTGAACGTTAATTTCTCAAAATCCACTGGAGCACATATATTGAGACCTAGCAAAGGCACATCGGGCTAACAGTCCCTACAATTTTGCCAAGTTTCGTGCAAATCCATTCAGCCGTTCGAGCTAAAAGTGAGGCCAAAGGCCATATGGAAATTAACATGGGGAAAACGCGTTTTGGGACCCCCCTTTTTTCTCGGCCCCCCCTTGACGAAACCCGGGGGCTGCTCAGAAACAAAATGTGCCATTTTCCTGAAAATTCCAGCCGATTCCGTCCACAAACGCCAAAGTTATTAGACATAGAATTTTCAAAAGTTCCATAGACAAATAATCCTAACTATATATACCTACTGGCGACAGCCAGTAGGTAATATCTATATATATATATATATATATATATATTACCTACTGGCGGTTGCCAGTCCGTATATATAGTTAGGACCTAGTTTCCATAGAAAATCCGCAACATTCTATTTGGAATAACTTTGGCGCCGGTTGATGAATCTTCGCGAATTTCGCAAAGAAGATGGCCCGCTCCGCTCTGCTCCTTCCCTGAAAGTTTCGGGGAGATTCATCAAGTGGGGTCTGAGAAAAAAGGGGGTCCCAAAACGTGTTTTCCCCATGCAATTTTCCATAGGATGATTAGACACGGCTACAGCCCGAACGGCTGAACGGAATTCCAAGAAATTTGCCAAAAAGGTAGAGTCTGATTCGCAGATCGCCTTTTTGTTTAAATGGTGTAAATTCCTCCAGTAGTTGTTGAGAAAATTGAATTTGAAAAAATGTATATATCTATTAGCGCGCACCGTGCACGCACCCGTGCGCGCACCAGTTGTGCGCGAGCAGAATTCTGATTTGCTGTTAGACGTCTGTCAACATTCCATTCGGACGAAATCAGGAAGTGTTGGCCACCATTTTTTGTCCAAGGCAGAGGCCAAAATTGGAAAGTGTGAAAAGGAGGCAGGGTAGAGTCTCACTGACCCCCTAGGCCTTTTCAGGGGGTCCCTGAAGGACTCCTGAAGGACCAAAAAATATATATATTTTTTTTTTAAAAATCGCGAGGTGCGCGCACGGTGCTCGCACCCTATAGCTGCCATTTTGTGTAGTTTCAGAAGAGAGTGAAAAAAGAAAGCGGAGAACGTGGTAAAGGAGGCAGGGTAGAGTCTCCCTGACCCCCTAGGTCTTCTCAGGGGGTCCCTGAAGGACAAAAAAATATATATAATTTTTTTTTTAAATCGCGAGGTGCGCGCACGGTGTTCGCACCCTATAGCCGCCATTTTGTGTAGTAGTGAAAAACAAAAGCAAAAAACGTGGTGAAGGAGGCAGGGTAGCATCTCCCTGACCCCCTAGGCCTTCTCAGGGGGTCTCTGAAGGACCCCGAAGGCCCCAAAAATGTATTTTTTTTTAAAAAATCACGGGTGCGCGCACGTAAGAATAAAAAAAAACAACAAAAAAATACATTCAAATAACAAGTTTGTGTGTTTAGATGTTGTGTGGCTCTAAAAGGAGCTGTTGTGTTCATTGAGTGTTTTTTGTACCTACAAGTAAGTACTGACACAGTCTAAAGTTTAAAAGGAAGACTTTGTTCCCCTCATCTGTAAAATGTACACCATCTCTTCTATAGATGCCTTGCTTGTTGTAACGCAAGTTGTTGTGGTATATAGAACCCATACCATAGTCTCTGAAGAAAGCAGAAACAGACTTATTCACATGTTTCCTTGCTTTCTCAATCTGCAGACAATATTGGTTGGACCAGTTCCATTTTTGCCTTTGGCATATATTAAAATATGCCAAGGCAGTTTGTGGAAAAAGTGACATCAATTGCCCAAAGGTGTCCTTTAAAAGCATTTCCAGACCTACCCCACTCAAAGTGCCTAGGTCATTGCCACCACAGTGCACAATTATGAGGTCAGGGTGTGGGAGTTGCAAAAAGGATTTTACCAATGGCATCAATTGGTGACATCTCAATCCTCTCTGGCCAATCCACATAATGTCCACATTTGGTAAATCAAGGTTGAGAAAGCATCTATTTGCTGCATACCTTTCACTCAAGAAAATATAGCTATGTCCTACAATCCATACTCTAAGCATCTTGAAGGCAGATCGGGTTGTACTCAGATGGGCTCTGGAGATGAAATGGAAGTTTGAAAAATAGGAGTTTAGAACAAAATGTGGTTGAGATTCAGTGCACTTGAAAAAAAAGAAATGATTGGTGGTTTCTGGTTATTTAACATTGAAAACTAGGGTGCATACTACTGGTTTTTAAAAGGAATAATACTATTGGTTTCGAAAAAGTCATTGAAAAGAACATTGCACAGGATAAGCTGGAATATTGAGAAGTCAAACACACTTGTGGCTTTGATTTGCAACATTGAGAGGTCAACTTTTCACCTTTTGACTTCAGTTAGGTGGTCTATGGAGAGTTGCCATGGTAACAGGCAGAGAGAGCAGTGGCGGAAGTTTGAACATTATGTGAGTTTGAAAGTGTTGAAATGTACAACCAATTAAAATGTTAGTTTGGTTTTGAATTTGTGTGGGAAGAAATATAATTATGTACAGAGATATGTGTGTTTAATGAGATGGAATCAGGGCTATTTGTGGTTGCAGTGTCTGAGGTACATTTCAGAGATTTGCTTAAGAAAATCTGGTGTGTGATTGACACTGTTCGAAATCTTCAAAAGCATATTTAAAGGTGAGTTAATAATTTGTGAGGGCATATATGTTGTGCATTTTAAGTTAATAATAAAAATGAGTTGCAATGTGGAAGTTAGTCACTCTCCTACTCTTTCACTCTTCCTTACTGTCTTCCTTTCTCTCCAACACTGTTCTTTTTCCTTCTTCAGTTTCTCTCACTCTCCTTTCCTTACCCTCATATCCCTTTCCTTCACTCCTGTTTTTTTAACTGTTTCTCTCCATCGGATTTATTTCCTTTTGTTTATTTCTTCCCTCTCATTTTCTATCTCTTTCTGTTTCCTTCACCCTTGCTCCCTTTATACATCACTACTAGCAAGGTCTCCCCCCCCTTTCACTGTAGTAATCATTTGACTGAATTGCAAGGATTTTTGTTATGTGTCTAAGGTCACAGTGTGAGTGTCATGTGTGGATGTAATGCTGGGAAGAAAGTAATGCTGCAAATTGTAAATGTATTTTGAAAATGGGTCAGGTTTCTGCACTGCAATGTAGTCTCTTAATCGTTTTAGTGTGGTAAATGTGTGGATGTTTAAGAGTACTATTAAGTAACTTCCAAACTAAGGATTTCACAGATACTATTTGGCCATGAGGAATAGTATCACAAACAAATGACTATTTCGAGTAAATGTTATTAGCATATATTTGGACATTACTTTATTTACAGTGTATAAGAAAGAAGTAGTATTGTTTTGTTACTTTGTGAATGTTTTTCACATTCTATACTTACGTCTGAAATTGCTGTTTGAAAAAGACATTTAAGATGTTTTTTTCTAATTGTTACATTGTCAATGAAAATGTTGAATGGGTATTTTAAACACAATCTTTTTGATTGTGTTTTTTTTTTGCCCGCTGTAATATTATGAGTTGTATTGAACTCACTGTTTTTAGTGAAATTCAATATATTCTGAGAACAGCAAAATAAAATATATAACATATTGTACAAATTATTTTGTATTTTGTATTGTGAAAAATATATTATAACTCAATTGTTTCTTCTCTTCCACAGATATTATATTTAGGTAAGTACGACAAAAAAATACTTTTTCATTACTTTTTTACTTCTATTTCTCTCTATCCTTTCTTCACTGTCTCTCTTACTTCTTTACCTTTTCTCATCTTACTCCTCTTCTCTCATTCTACTTACTCCCGTTTATTCACCTTTACTCTGCTTCTCTCACCATCAGTACTCTTCCTTCACCCTCACTCATCTTGTCTAACTCCCTCTTTCCTGTATCTGTTCCTCACTTCTCTTTCTTATCTTCCTCCATCACTACCCTTGCGCCTTACCTGGGAGTGCCGCCGTTGTATTCGAGTTGCCACAGCGTCTTTTCCGGCCACTACGCCACGCCTCGCGGCCCCCGCTTCGCGGGCGCCGCTCGTGGTAGTAGAACTTTGCTTTGGACTCGGTATTTGGGACCCGCCTGGCTATCCAAGGACCCAAGAACTTCCTGGCGACCATCTGCCCCACACAGACGGCCAGAGGCGGGACTGCGAGGACCAGCCTGCTCAGCGGCGCTGATCCGCCGCAGCTGGTCCTCTTCCCGCCCCCTCCAACAGATAAGACCTTGTGGAGTGTGTGCTGAGTGGGAACCTTCCTGCGCCTTACCTGGGAGTGCCGCCGTTGTATTCGAGTTGCCACAGCATCTTTTCCGGCCACTACGCCACGCCTCACGGCCCCCGCTTCGCCGGCGCTGCTCGTGGTAGTAGAACTTTGCTTGGACTCTGTATTTGGGACCCGCCTGGCTATCCAAGGACCCAAGAACTTCCTGGCGACCATCTGCCCCACACAGACGGCCAGAGGCGGGACTGCGAGGACCAGCCTGCTCAGCGGCGCTGATCGGCCGCAGCTGGTCCTCTTCCCGCCCCCTCCTGCTCCTCCCCTTCTTAATGAGTAATAGCTACGCGCACGCGGGACGCGTGGGGAACTAAGGCCGGGGCTAAGACCGGGCAAAGAGCGGGCCGTTTGAGGCCGTTAGAGAACGTTGGAGACTGGTCTGGGCTACCCCCCCTTGCCCCATTTTTGTCAACCTTGTCTTATTATAATTCCACCTTCTTGTGTACCTTGCTGAATATAAGGCGTTATGTCCACACGTGAGTACAGAAGTAGGGCAGCTAAAGGGAAGCTACAAAATGGGACCCTTGATGATTTTATTACTAGGACTAACACTGCCATAGATATGAAGATTAATAAAATGCAGCATAGGGTCTCCATAGAATTTGACGCAGCTAGAAGGCTATCTCAGGAGCTGTCTAAGGCCAAAAAATCAACCCTAGGCCATCTTGCTTTTGCCAAAACCCTTGAGCGTTTACTGGGTCCTGCTCCTATTGTGACACAGGCAGTTGTCCATCAGTCAGCAGCCCCACTCCTTCCAGCCCCAGTACCGACGGTGGGGTTACCCCGTTCATCCCCCCCACCCTTAGTCCATCATTGGGTGGGGTGGCAGAGGCTGAGAGGGCCCCATCGGAGATGGCACCTACTGCTAAGGTGGTGAGTGGGAGCATTTCCCTTACCCCCCAAAAGGGTGCCATCCATAAACGAAAACGCAACAACACATCTGCCTATTCTAGGAAAAAGGCGAAGGTAGCAAAGGCCCAGTTTCTTACGGGGATGAAGCTTAACGATGAAGGGGTGTGTGGCACACCCCTTCAGCTACCCCCTCACGCACCCCTTTTTTCTACTAAAGTTAACTGCCCCTCTGCTCCAGAAGCTAGTTTGGCAAAATCGGCGGGGAATATGATAATCTAGTAATAGAAGGCGAAAATGGTGGGGTACCGCTCTGTGCGATAGAAGGAAAGGATGTGGAATTTTTAACGATTGTTTGGGAAACATTAAAAAAACTCTTAACCCCCTTGGAAGTTAGACTGTCACATATAGAAAGCCAGCTGCTCGAGACAGAAAAAAGTATCCTAACCTTAGCATCCCTAAGTATAACTGAAAATAAGCCGACTAGCACACTAGGCGCAATACAAACCTTACCGATACCTACTGATATCCCACCAACAGTTCCTGTGACTAAACCCATTCCAAAACCGCAGCATAAGGCCATCTCAAGTGCTACAGCTAACACAGTAGTGGAGGCTGTAAATCAGTTGTCTGTTGAAACTGCTCCAGCCCCGAAAGTCACGGCAGCCCCGAGGGTTAAAGAACATCAAACTCATCATTCCATCCCTCAGAGGGCAAAATTCAATAAAAATCACCATAGGGGCTACATTGATCTCCCTCCAGATGTAAGACCCTATGTAGCTGTGCTAACAGGTGTCCCTCAAATTCCATATCACCAGCAGGAAAACTTCGGGTCACTGAGAAATAAGGTAACACATTGGCTCAATGTAAATAGGCCCTTACCAAATCACCTGAGAAGTAAAATCCTTATGGTGCGCCGGGTCCCTTGGATAGGTACCTCGCACAAAGCTATCTCAGGTGACTGTGTTATTGTCTCTTTTGAAGACCCCAATACTGCACACTACATATACTCATGGAAAAATTACGGGGGAAATTTTCCCATAACACCTAGACCCCTAACTTACTTTTATCCCCCGCTTCCATGCCCTAACACTGGGGGGAATTGGAACTGGATTCCGGCTAGAAATTGTGTACAGGGTGGGTTAGCCGATCATTGGCAGGATACACATGGTAGGTGGAATGGGGCACCCACCTATAATAGGTTTGGGTGCCTTGAGGATGTTGACTGACTTACCCGTGGGGCTCCTTGCCTACCGCCTTTGGTTGACCTATACTGTTCTTCATCTTGCCCTTCATCCGGCACTGTCTCTGTGCTATCCCTACGTACCTCTGAAAATCGCAAACTACCTGTAAATACCACTATGTATATAGAGGGGGGGTGTTGCTGAACACCGAGCTGGTGTTATGATCCCTGAGCCCCTAAATGATACAACTATCTATGTATCTTTAGTGGGCCATAACTTTAAGGGTAATCCCCATCTTAGGGAGTCGTGTGAAACATGCTTGTTGCCAACAGAGGGATTGCCCTGTCCTAAGTCACCTTCACTTGAACTGGCAACTCGAGGTGAGAGATCTGTGTTTAGTAGCCACACTGTGCTGCTGTCATTGCTTATAGGGGGGGAGCCTGCCCGGCCCTTTGTGGAAGTTCCTGGGAGGGAACCGCTAACCTTGTCCCTGGCTAATGCCCTTAGTATTGCTTCAGTTCCCACTACTATTGATTGCATGTTGGGCCCTGAGGGAGCTGGCGGTGAAGGACTGAAGGTGCTTAGCTGGAACATAGCTGGCCTTGCAAGGAATTTAGACTTACCCGATTGGAATTCATTTGTGGAATGTTTTGGGTTGTGTCTTTTCCAAGAAACTTGGACCCTGGAACCACATCATAAGGTGGGTTTCACCACCTATTTTGTTCCTGCGATCCAAGTACCCGGAGGGAAAGGCCGTCCTTCTGGCGGCCTTCTAATTTGGGCAAGCATCTCGCTGGGTCTTTCTATTAGGCCTATAGTCAACAAATCCCCTGACTTGCAGAGAATTCTAGTCAGAGGGTCACGTGGGGGGAGGAGGCTTGAAATCTTTAATATTTATATCAGAGGTACGAGGGGCGGGTCTTCCACACTCTCTCTTACGGGTATAGAGGAGGGCCTTGGTTCCTGTGCACCGGACTCCCTTGTTATACTAGCCGGGGATTTCAATTGCACATTTGAACCCCTTGCTAGGGAGGATATACTGGGTACCAGGGAGGATGACGCCAGGAGAGGTATTCCTTCCCTCTCACTGGCCCCCATCAGAAGCTGGTCCCAAACTGCTATCGACCTTAATGCCCTCTGCCTGGAACACGGCCTTAGGGCCACTAATGGTAGATCGGTTTCAGATTCGGCAGGAGCTCATACGTATAATAGAGTAGGTCACTCTTCACGTATTGACTTTATCCTGTTGAATTACAGCATTTGGGCCCACTTAATAGATATGGAGGTCCTCCAGACTTCTGTTAGTGATCATAATCCTTTATCTCTGTCCCTGTCCGCCTTATGGACGGACCCCTCCCCAGTCCAAAGCCCTCATGCTAGGAAAACAACACACAAAGTAATCCCTACCAACTGTGGTAAACGCCTAAAATGGAATACCTTTGCGGCTAATGAAAATATGATCCAGGGTGTCAAATTAATTATGTCTAATACTTCGTCACAGTTAGACGCCCTGGAAGCCGCCCACCCTGAGGTTTCCAAGCTGTTTTCTGAAACAACAAAAGCACTAGGCGATTTGTTTGTGGTTCACTCCTCAGGTTGTAGGGGTAAGCCTAATGGCAAACACTTGTGCAACACGGGTTGGTTTTCCCAGGCCTGTAGTGCTGCCAAGAGAGATCTGGTCAGGGCGGTGAAATCTAAGGATGGTGCCCAGATCAGCTCTGCTAGGCACATTTATCGAAAGACCCTAGCAAAGGCGAAGGCCAAGCACGAGAATCAGTTTTGGCAAGATCTATTGAAGGCTAGCTCGAGGAAAGACCCCAAGGGCTTCTGGGACCTAATAAGAATGAGGGACAAACCTACGGACTCTCTCATAACATGCAACATAACTGAGGGAGTATGGTTTGATCATTTTTCAAAGCTCTATTCAGTGGCCGTGGACCCGAGGTTCACCGAGGTGGAACAGTACTCCCCGAGCAACATTGACCCCAGTGATGAAGTTTTATTCACTCATAAAGAAGTAGAAGGGGCAATTAAGTGCCTGGTTCCCAACAAGGCAGCGGGCCCTGATGGCCTTCCGTGGGATTTGCTCCGTGTTAATTTAGGTGTTTGGGGGAGACTTATTGCCTCTGTGTTGAATGGCCGCTTGGCTGGTGTGGCCCTACCAGACTCATGGAGGGGTGCAGAGGTCGTACCTATCTTTAAGAGAGAGAGTCGGGACGACCCTGCCAATTATCGACCCATAAGCCTCCTGGATTCCACACAGAAGGTGGCAGGCAAAGTGGTCCTAGGAAGGGTCTTGCAGTGAGTTGAAGAGAACAATATTTTATCAGATTTCCAAGCCGGATTTAGATCTGGCATGGGAACGATCGAGCAAGCATTCCGGCTGTTGATGCTTTTCTGGAAAGTGGTTGTACTGGGCAAAGGCAGTCTGTACCTTGCGTTTATAGATCTAAGGACTGCCTTTGTCATGGTCCCACGCAACCGCCTCTGGAGTGTTCTCGATGCGTTAGGCATTCCCCCATATTTATTGGATATGCTGATAAGATTCCACGCAAATAACTTTGCCCAGATCAGGTGGGGCAAACAGGGTCAGAGAACAGCACGAATTCCTGTAAATAGAGGTGTCCGCCAGGGCTGTGTGCTAGCTCCCACTCTATTCTCATTATATGTCAATGGAGTGGTTGAGCACCTATTACAACATCCAGCATATGCACCATCCCTGGCTGGCAATAAAATTCCTACACTCCTATTTGCAGATGACACCCTCCTGATCTCCAAGTCACCAGCGGGCCTGCAGTGTCTTTTAAACAATTTTAAGACCTTTTGTGATGCAAGGGGATTAGTCATCAACACGGGGAAGACGAAGTTTTTAGTTCTAAACCCCCCGAAGAAATCAGTCAACCCACCTATCCTTGATTTAGTCCAACTCGAGAGGGTCAAAGAGTTTGATTACCTTGGCATCCGTCTCTGCGACTCCTTGAGTTGGAAATCCCAGCATCATAAGATGCTGTTGACACATAAGAGGGTGACGGGGGCCCTCCTTAAGGAACATCGGGGCTCCTCTCTTAAACCTATTGCACCTGTTCTGGATATTTATAGAGCACAAGCTGTTAGTTCAGCTCTTTATGGGGCCGAATTATGGGGGGTGCAGAATGTGGATCAGTTAAGTCGTTCAGAAAATAAATTCCACAAAGATCTAATGGCCCACCCTTATAGCACTCCAACCCTTCCTCTCCTTCTTGACATGGGTACTCAACCTATCAGTGACCAGGCAAGGCTGCTCCCACTTCTGTTATGGGCTCGTATCTGGAGAGTTACCGAACTCGCCAGCTACGCAGAGGGGCTAAAAGAGATCCTGCTAATGCCTGGCTGGGCTAAGATCCAGTGGCTAAGGGAAGTTAAGCGCCTCCTAATAGACATGGGCCTTGAGGACCCCTGGATTATTAGATCTGCCCCGCCCAAGTCAACCTTGAAACAGCTATATTAGGCATGGGTGACTGAGGGTGGAAAGAGTAATGCCAATTTGTGTAGGGCTTCGGCTGAATTCTTCCAGGTAAAGGAGGTGCACTTTCGTGAGCCTTATCTGGATTGTATTCGAGCCCCGTGGGATAGGGCACTCTACTTTAAATTTAGGGTAGGGGTCCTCCCAGTAGGAACTATGACTGCTAGTTGGAAGGTCCCGGTGCAGACAACCCCTTTTTGTCCCTGCTGTGTGGAGAGATTAGAGACAGTCCCGCATGTATTGTTTGAATGCCCAGCGTACGTAGCACCTCGCAAAAGATAGCTGAAGCCACTGTGTAGAGAATTTGGCACTAGATCTCACAAGGAGGCCTTAAGAATTTTACAAACAGACCCCCGGCCATTGTTTGCTAGTGGTATGGCTAAATTCTTAGGCTGGACCTGGCGCTTTAGACTCAACAGACTTTTCCACCTCGTCTGAGAGTATTCGAGGCTACATATTATTGGAATTCATGTAAATTGCTGTTTAAAATATGTGTTTTTACCAATGCTGTTTTTATTGTTTTATGTAAATGTCTTGCTTTTTATGATATTAATTATATATCGAAATAAAGCTATTTACCTACCTATTTACCACTACCCTTGTCTTGCTGTATCGATCAGTCTCTTGTCACTGCCCCTTTAATTTCTTTCCTTCATTTGATCACTGAGTGACTTTCACTCACCCCACTTCTTTCAGTTCCTCACTCCCTTTCGCTCACTGCCCTTTTTTCCATTTGTGTCTAAGTCTGTTCCGTTGTGTCAGTCAGTATAACTGATTTACTACTTCACAGTCCGTCACTCTCCCTCTGTTTCTCTCTTTTACTGTCTCCCTCTCTCTCCACCAGTCTTCCTTTTGGGTTCTCTCTCTTTCCAAAAAATCTTCTCTCTCACTTACTTCCTTTTCCTTTCTCTTAACATGCTTCTTTTCCATCACTCCCCTTCCCTCACTCTTATATCCTTTCCCTCACTATCCCTGCCCTTCATTCAATCTGAGTCTTCTTCCTCCACTTCATGTTCTCTTCTCTCTGCATCACTCTCATTCCATTTCTCCTGCACCCATTCCCTCACTCTTCCTCACACTCTTTTGCTTACTCCATCCATCAATTCCCTTCCCTTAATCTCGTTTCCTCAATCCCTTTTGGTAACTCTCATTCCTTTAGTGTCTCACTCCTTTTAGTCCATTACTTAGTTCCTCTCTTTCTCTGTGTTTCTCCCTCACCCTTCCTTTCTTTACCTTTCTGTTTTTTTCACTTCTACTTTCTTTTGTATTATGAAAAATATATTGTAATTCATTTTTTTCTTGTCTTTACAGATACTATATTTATGGAAAAGAATTCTATTAAGTTGTCATTATTTATAAGGAAAGTATGACAAACACTTTTTCTTCACTCTCTTGTGTTTCTCTCTTTTCTATTCTTTATTCTCTCTCTTACTCTTCTTCCTCTAGTTGTCTATCTCTGCTTTTGTCATTGTTATTATTGCTCTTCATTCACTTTTATAATGTTTCTATGACTATCAGTACTCTCTATTTTCTGTCGCTCACCTTGTTTAACTCCCTGTTTACCCTGTCTGTCTCTCACTTTTCTTTCCTATGTTCGTACATCACTACCTTTGTGTTACTGTATCCTTTAGTCTCTTCTCAGTCCCTTCTTACTCTCTTACCATAACATTAACCCTCACTGACCTTCACTCACTCTATTTATGTCACTCCCTCACTCCCTTTTGCTCAATTCTCTTCCTTTATTCCTTCCCTCACTCACCTTTCCTCCATCTGTTTTTAAATCTATTCCTCTGTCTTAGTCACTGTAACTGATTTACTCCTTCACACCCCCTCACTCTCCTTTTGTTTGCCTCTTTTACTGTTTTCCTCTCTCTTCACTACTTGTTCTTTTATTTTGTCTCTCTCTTTCTATAAATATAGTTTTTTTTGAATCACTCCCTTTCCCTCAATTTTATATACCTTCACTCACTGTCACTGCCCTTCATTTAATCTAAGTCCTTTTTCCCACTTCATGTTCTCCTCACTATACATCCAATTTTGTCTTTACCCTCTCTGTCCCTCACTTCTCTTTCTTTCTTCCTCCATTACTACCTTTGTCTTGCTCTATCACTCAGTCTCTTCTTAGTCTCTCCTTACTTATTTTTCTTCATATCATCCCTCAGTCTCTTTCACTCTCTCCCCGTACTCCTCTTTCCTCATTCACTTTTGCTTTCTCCCATTTGTTTAGACCCACACTTCCTTTCAATCCTTTTCTCTCTCTCTCTCATTCCCTCTATCTTAGTCAGTCTAACTGCCTTACTCCCTCTCAGTCACTTGCTTTCCCTCTCTTTCTCTCTTACTCTCTCTCTCTCTCTTTCTCACTCCCTCACCCTTCCTCTCGTTCTCTTTCTCTTTCCTTCACTCCTATTTTCTTTTGTATTATGAAATATATATTATAACTACATTTTTTCTTTTCTTTCACAGATAGTATATTTTTTGAAAAAAATATACGATAAAGTTGTCATTATTTATAAGGTAGGTTTGACAAACAGAAAAACACTTTTTCATCACTCTCCTACTTTTCTTTCTCTCTTTCACATTCTTTAATCTCTCTCTTACTAACCTTCCTTTACTGATCTTACTCTCCTTTTCTCGTTGTCATTACTGCCCTTCATTCACCTCTACACTCCTTTTCTCTTCAAAAGTACTCTTCCTTCACTATAACTGACCTTGTCTAACTCCCTCTTTCCACTGCCTGTCTCTCACTTCTCTTTCCTATCTTCCTCAATCACTACCTTATGTTGCTGTATTGCTCAATCTGTTCTCACTCCCCCCTTACTCTCTTTCTATTACATCATCCGTCACTGACCTTCACTCACTCCACTACTCTCACTCTTTCACTCCCTTTTGCTCACTCCCCTTCCTTTAATTTCTCCCTCATTCTCCTTTCCTTCATCTGTCTCTAAGTCTCTTCCTCTGTCTCAGTCAGTATAACTGATTTACTCCTTCACACTTCTTCACTCTACCTCTGTTTGTCTCTCTCACTGTCTCCCTATCTCTCCACCACTCTTTCTTTTCTTTCCTCTCTCTTTCCATAAATACTTCAATCTCACTCACTATTGTTTCCTCTCTCTTAATATGCTTATTTTTCCCTCCCTGTCACTGCCCTTCACTAACTCTCACTCATCTTCTCCTACTTCATATTCTCATCTCTGTGCATCACTCCTATTCTCTTTCAGCTGTTTCTATTCTCTCACTCCCCCTTACTCTCTTTCCCTCACTCCATCCGTCAATCCTCTTCCCTTACTTCACTTTCCTCATTCACTTTTGCTAACTCCCATTCGTTTACTCCCCGACTCCCCTTCACTCCATTTTTCTCTCCCTCTCTTCTTCTGTGTCACTCAGTCTAAAGCCTCACTCCCTCTCACTCACTTGCACTCCTTCTCTTTTTCCCTCATTTTCCTTCCCACACCCGTATACCCTTTCCCTAACTGTCATTGCTGTTTGATTGGATGCACTTCCTTGATGTGCGTAATAAATGTATAGATGCTAAAGCTGTATTTTTTTTACGGGTCTCCTCTCGACAAAACAGACCCACAGAGCACACAGGTGACTTTGGGGGCATTCACCTTTTTTAGCCCCTCTGGAATTGTGAAGAATTGCCAAATAAACAATATTTTCTGTTTGTCCTTTGGTGGCTCCACAACTAAGGTTTGCACATCACTGTCCGATGAAGAGTCTTCTGCCATGTTGAGAGTTGTAAACAACAGGATGTCTGAAGAGCTCCTTCTCCTAAGAAAGTGAAACAGATAGTGAGGAAAGTAGGCGGGTGTTTGAAGATTCTAGTACAGTAACTGCTATGAACCAATCAAAAGTGGTATTTTCAAGTCATGCCGCTTCAAAATGGCGTTTTGCCCGATTTCGCGAAAAGTTTCAAAACACAAAAAGAAGGCAGGGCAGACACTCCCTGACCCCCTAGGATTACTCAGGGGGTCCCTGAAAGACTCGGAAGGGCAAAAAAAACAATTTTTGTTTATAAAAAAATCGCGAGGTGCGCGCACGGTGCACGCACCCCGAAGCAAAAGTGTGTTAAAAACAATAGTGGAGAACGTGGTAAAGGAGGCAGTGAAGAGACTCCCTAACCCCCTAGGCCTTCTCAGGGGGTCCCTGAAAGACCTCTAAAGGCCCAAAAAAGGTGTTTTTTTTTAAAACAAAACCCGCGAGGTGCGCGCACGGTGCAAGCACCCCAAGGAAAAAGTGAGTTAAAAACAATAGTTGAGAACGTGGTAAAAGAGGCAGTGAAGACACTTCCTGACCCCTAGGCCTTCTCAGGGGGTCTCTGAAGGACACCTGAAGGCCCCCAAATTTTTTTTGTTTTAAAACAAGAAATTGCGGGTGCGCGCATGGTGCGCGCACACTGAAAAAAATCACAAAAAAAAGGTAAATAACAACTATTGTCTACCTTAATCTTGAAAGGAAACACTTTGCATTCAGAGTTGTGAGGAAGAGAAATTCCTCCGCCTTTGTGATAAATGCAATCATGTCCATGAATTGTATAGCCAGGTGGAGTGGCTATGGCTAAGTCAGGTCCTGCTGAAGCATTTGACCATGTTTATGTTACAAATGCTAGGTCAATATTGTATCGCTCAAGGAGGTCTTTAAATTCGTCATAGTTTTTTATTAATGACCTTGTGTTAACGAGGATACACCTGAAGGGGCGGGCTTGTTGCTGCTTATTACAGTTTAATTTTAATGAGGGGTTCTCATAATTTAGGAGATTGGGAGAAAATAGGCAGGAGGGACATACTATATTGTTTACATACGTCCTGGGGTAGAGGATGATACAGATTTGGGACTTACCGCTAGACTGGATCGATAGCAGGTCCTCATTAGACTATATCTTTCTGAGGATCGGGTCTGTCTTAAAATAATGGAGAACGTGGTAAAGGGGGCAGTTAAGAGACTCCCTGACCTCCTAGCCCTTCTCAGAGGGTCCAAGAAGGAGCCCTAAAGGCCCAAAAAATATATATATATTTTTTAAAGCGCAAGGTGTGCGCATGTTGCAAGCACCCCAAGGCAAAAGTGAGTAAAAAACAATAGTGGAGAACGTGGTAAAAGAGGCAGTGAAAATACTCCCTGAACCCCTACACCTTCTCAGGGGGTCCCTGAAGGACCCCTGAAGGCCCCAAAAAATGTTTTGTTTTAAAAAAATAAATTGCGGGAGCACGCATGGTGTGCGCAAGCTGAAAAAATCTGAAAAAAAGGTAAATAACAACTATGACTGCTATTTGTTGTTTGATGTTGTAGACTATACTGTTCAACTTTAAGCAAATCATAAAAAGTCGTTGTGCCATGCATATTACTGGATATAGTAAATCCATTATATTATACATAGGCAGTTTGTGAAAAATAAATATATATGAAATAATAAAAATTGATACTATAATGACCAAGTTAAAAACTTTTGAAATTCACTGAAAAAAACATATGTTTCAGACCACATATAGTTAGAAATTAGTGTTTAAAAAACCTTGCAAATTCACTGAAAAAAACAGAGGTTTCACACACATTATAGTTAGGAATTAGCATTTAAAAAACCTTGCAAATTCACTGAAAAAAACATAGGTTTCACACATGTTATAGTTAGCTGGACATTTCACTCATACAAAACCATTGAAATTCCCCCGTTATAGTTAGTTCAGCTAACTATAACTCACACGCCCGCAATGCACTGCTGATGACGTCACATATTACATCACGCATGACATGGTCAGTGACATCACTCATGACATCACTGATGACATCTCAAATGACATCACTGATGACATCACTGATGACATCATCCTTGTGAAAGAGTGGCAGACCTTCTCTCACCCTAATATAACCTTTGATACACACATTCAAAAATAGAAAATAACATTTTCAATACAATAGACAACCAATGCCACTTACAACACACCAATTTAGTAACTCCAAGATCTATACACACATCCACTCATTCATCAACAGTCTTATACAGTCACTCATACATGTACTCACTCATCATATGAACACATAAACAGATACATCCTGGTCATCCTGTTACACACCGACACTTATCCAAAGAGTTACACACACATAACTCATATGTACTAGTTTAAAACATATGTACTTACTCCTAAATACACTATTGAGACAGTCATTCATTCACTAACACACCCATATATACACTCATCCATCCATACAGTAAAAAAAACAAATAATAGCCTATATAGACACTCATGAAGCTACTCACCACACACACTCATCCCCCCATACAGTCCTGCACATATGCTGCCTTCAACACATACAAGCAGTAAGTCACTCATTCATGCATTTATGCACTACGTAAGACCTCGCAACGAAGCATACAGACACTCAGACACTCCTACTGATAATCAATCAAACAATAACCTATATAGACACTCATGTATCACTCATATAGCTACTCACCAAAACATGCAGCCACTTATACAGAAAGTGATTATAAAATTATAAAACTAAGTATAAAAATATTTTTTTCAATTTTTTTATTTGCAAGCTTTTCTTTTTTTTTGTTATGATCACAAGGTCCATGCACCGTGAGCACACCGTGAGTGCCCCGTGCGCGCACCGTAAAATTTACGAGCGCTCACCCCCGAAAGTTTTTTAAAGTTCAAAAACGTAATATCTACGTACTTAATATTATTTTAAAGGTAGACAATATCTGGTATGATAAAGAAAATGGTTTTTTTTAAACTTTGAAGAACAGTATATTACTTTTTAAAGCAATTAGGAATCTCGCAATGGTACGTCACACCGTGAGTGCCCAGTGCACTCACCGTAAAACCTATGAGCGCTCACCCCCGAAAGATTTTTAAAGTTCAAAAATGTAATATCTACGTATTTAATATTAATTTTAAAGGTAGACAATATCTTGTATGATAAAGAAAATGTTTTTTTTTAAATTTGAAGAACAGTATATTACTTTTTTTAAAATTACGAATCTCGCGAGGTTGTGCATTACGTAAGCACTCCGTAAACGCACTTAAGCGCTACGTAAGCACTCCATAAATGCTCCGTAAGCACTCTGTAAGCTTACGTCCAACCATGTGACCGTAAAACAAGAGATTCTATTGGTTTATAATACTTCCTACTCCAATTATTGAAAGACCCCTCCCATGTTAATCATTCATCTTTGACTTTCACAGAAGAAACATCTATTTTCTACAGCTCCTGGGCTTTAGATGAATTTCTGGAAAATGTCTGGACATCCACAGCAACCTGAAAATGATTCTACAACATCAGAGGAAGAATTTGTGCCTGAACAGCAAAGACCTTCCAAAAAAAAGGAATCAATATTTTGGAAGTTTTTTACCTGCCCTGAAGGTTTAAAAAAAGTCAATGCCCCACTGGTCACTTGTAAAATGTGTGAGACAGTTCTATCACGGGTTAGTGCAAATAGGAAATATTCCTTTGGCACTTTTAGTATGGAGCGCTATATTAAAAACATACACCCAACCAATTGGGCGAGAGCAGTAGTATGAAGGGCAGACGAGGAGCAGGGCTCTGCTCCCAGCACATCATTGGTACCACCACCATCAGCACTACCATCTGCTATGTTTCTGAATATTCAACCAGAATTACGCAATCTAATTATGCGTTGTATGACTTGCAACCAACTTATTTCTTATGAGCAACAGTCCATTGAGGCAATTGTGGAAAAGAGTACCAACCACAACTACCGCCGTTAATTTTTTCTTTTTTTTTCAATTATTTGTTCCTGTTGAACAATTGTTTTGTTTAAAAAAGTTCATTTTTTTACCGTTTTTGCAGAAAAAATAAATAAAAAAACAGTTATTTTCAGAACTACCTCTACTGGTCAAAAAAAGAACTCTATTTCTATGTTTGTGTGTAAAAGTTTGTCATAGTGAATGTCTAGTGCAAAACTATAAAGATGTGGTACACAATAAATCTATAGGGTGTTTACCTATAGTATACTGTAGTACTTCCAAAGCACTGAAATGTAACATATGTATATAAATATGTTACAACTCTATGCTTCAATTTGCACTATTAGTGAAAGTGCGTGAATGGGCATGCTTATCACAAGCTCAGTTCGTCATGAGCTACAGTGCTCCGATGCTCATGTCGAAATGAGCTCGTCACGGCCTGTGGAATGCTCACACGCTGGGATAATTCCCCAGCTGTGCTGAGCGTTCCATGGAAACGGGCATGGCCATGACGAGCTCAGTTCATCATGAATGCCAAAGCACTGTAGCTCTTGACGAACTGAGCTTGTTATGAGCATGGGGGCACTGTGTGAGCCCCCCACACTCCAGGGTAGTAGCCCCAGCAGCCAAGGGGTTAACAACAGTTTTATAATCCCCTTGTGTGTCTTTTACACAACTGTTGCATCACATTTGTGATGCAGCAGTGGTACAAAAGATGCACCATAAAGTACGGTTTTTAAAATCTAATGTACTTGCAAGGTGCATCATATTGTAAAATTATGCACCAAAAGGATGCTTTTCTGTATACATGGGGAATGTTCTCGTACAGGAACGCCTCCTAAAAGTGAACAAGTGAAATTTATAATATTTTAATTCAGTCACTTTTGCACTTTTACTACGTAAAAATCCTGCACCTGTTTGCAACAGAAAGCAAATGGCAGTAAGCGAAAGTGAGCGCAAAAGGGAAGGGGTGTGAGAAACAGACAGGAGGAAGTAAAGTGGGGGAAGGGGCGTGACGGTGAGGGAAGGGTTAGGGACAGTTAAGAAATGGATAAGAGGGTGAGGGAAGGGGAGTGAGAGAGAACCAAAAAAAATTAAAAGAGAGGGAAAGTGAATGAGGGAAAGAGGAGGAGTAGTAGAAAGAGAAAGGAAAGAAGATTAAGTGTAAGGGAGAGAGAGAGAGAGAGAGAGAGAGAGAGAGAGAGAGAGAGAGAGAGAGAGAGAGAGAAGAGAGAGAGAGAGAGAGAGAGAGAGAGAGAGAGAGAGAGCAAGGGACTGACAAAAAGTGAGGCAGTTATTCTGTCACAATGAGAGAGTGATAAGTAACTAATTTTTGTTTCTCATGCTTACCTTATAAATAATGAAAAGTTAGACAGTGATGAGAAAGTATTTTTTATTTGTTATACTTACCTTCTAAGAAATATAAGTTGATTAAATATTTTTAATAAATATAATATCTATAAAGAGAAAAAAAATGAATTATAATATATACAATATATATTTCACAATACAAGAGAGAAGGAATGAGATTAAGAATCAGAAAAGAAAACCATTTTTCGTTTCTCATACTTACCTTATATATAATGAAAAGTTAGACAGTGATGAGAAAGTATTTTTTTATTTGTTATACTTACCTTCTAAGAAATAAAATAAGTTAATTAAATATTTTTAATAAATATAATATCTATAAAGAGAAAACAATGAATTATAATATATACAATATATATTTCACAATACAAGAGAGAATGAATGAGATTAAGAATCTGAAAAAACACTAAGAGATATAGTAGGAGTGAAAGAAACAGAAAGGGAAAGAGAAGAAGAATGAGGGATAAACAGAGCGAGAGAGAGAGAAAGAAAGAAAGAGAAAGAGAGAGAGAGTGCCAAAGGTTGCCGCCATCTGTGTGTGCCAGGAGGCACTTATATTTACATCAGGGCTCCTACACAGGAAGAGAGTAAGAGAAAAATGGAAAGAAAGGAGTAAGAGAATAAAGGAAGGAGAGTTATCAAAAAATAATGAGATGCAGGGAATAAGAGTAGACGATCGACGGATGGAGTGAACGAATGAGTATGAGAGAGAGTGACTGAATGGAAGCAGCAGAAATAGAATCAGAGTGATGCAGAGAGAAGAGAACATTAAGTGGAGGAACAGGACTCAGATTGAATGAAGGGGAGTGACAGTGACGGAAGACATATAAAGTTGAGGGAAGGGGAGTGATGGAAAAAGAAGCATATTGAGAAAGAAAAACAAATAAGTGAGAGACAGAAGGATCTATAGAAAGAGAGAGAAACGAAAAGGAACACTGGTGGAGAGAGAAGGAGACAGTAAAAGAGAGAAACAGAGGAAGAGTGACAGACTGTGAGGAACTAAATCAGTTATAGTGACTGACACAGAGGAAAAGATGGAAAAAAGGGTAGTGAACGAAAGGGAGTGATGAAGTGAAACAAGTGAAGTGAGTGAAGATCAGTCAAGGATGAAGTGAAAGAAATAGAGTAAGGGGACAGTGAAAACAGACTGATCGATACAGGAAGACAAAGATAGTGATGGAGGAAGATAAAATAACAAGTCAGGGACAGACAGGAGAATGAGAGAGTTGAACAAAATGAGTGAGGGTGAAGGAAGAGTGATGGTGAAAGAAGGAGTATAAAGGTGAATGAAGGGGAGTAAATACAATAAGGGAAGAAGAGTAAGATGAGGAAAGGTAAAGGAGTAAGAGAGAAACTGAAGAAAGGATAGACAGAAAGAAAAGTAAGAAAATGATGAAAAAGTATTTTAAGATTGTCATACTTACCTTTTAAATGTAATATCTGTGGAAGAGAATAAACAATTGAGTTATGATATATATTCACTGAAAAAACCATAGGTTTTAAACCTGTTATAGTTAGGAAGTAGCATTCAAAAAACCTATTAAATTCACTGAAAAAACCAAAGGTTTTACACACGTTATAGTTAGGAAGTAGCATTTACACAACCTATGAAATTCACTGAAAAAACCATAGGTTTGATACATGTTATAGTTAACTGGACATTTTACTCATATAAAACCAATGAAATTCCCCCGTTATAGTTACTTCAGCTAACTATAACTCGCGTGCCCGCAATGCACTGCTGATGACGTCACATAGTACTTCACTCATGCTTTGAACATTTTAGTTTCTATTTTTGAATGTGTGTATCAAAGGTTATATTACGCTGAGAGGAGGTCTATCACTTTTTCAGAAGGATGATATCATCAGTGATATCATCAGTGATGTAATTTCAGATATCATCAGAGATGTCATAAGTGATGTCACTGACCATGTGATGAGTGATGTAATATGTGACATCATCAGCAGTGCATTGCGCGCGCGCGAGTTATAGTTAGCTGAAGTAACTATAACGGGGAATTTCATTGGTTTTATATGAGTAAAATGTCCAGTTCACTATAACATGTGTCAAACCTATGTTTTTTTCAGTGAATTTCATAGCTTTTGTAAATGCTACTTCCTAACTATAACGTGTGTAAAACCCTTGGTTTTTTTCAGTGAATTTCATAGGTTTTTTGAATGCTACTTCCTAACTATAACAGGTTTAAAACCTATGGTTTTTTCAGTGAATTTCATAGGTTTTTTAAATGCTAATTTTAAACTATATCGTGAATGCAACCTGTAGTTTTGTCAATGAATTTCTGCAAATATTTTTTTCGGAAAGAAATAGTTTTGTTGACTGTCAGAGTTGTATACAGATTCCTTGTAAAGCACTAGTGGATTAGAAAGTCTCTACCTTGCCTTATTTTGAAAGTATTGAAATTTGTAAGTAAATGGAGATCGCCTTTGTAAACTTTTTTGCGCGACCGGGTGCCGGCACCCTCTGCACCTTGCCTTATTTTGATCGCATCAAATTTGTCAGTAAATGGAGATCGCCTTTCAAAACTTTCCTGCGCGACCGGGTGTGCGCACCCTCCTATATATTTTCAGAAAACATAGCAATTGCAACTCATTGAGTGTCTTCATACACCCCTTAATCAAGTTATAGTACGTCAAAGAGACTGTACCTAGCCTTCTTTTTTATTGTTATGAAACTTTTCAGTAAATGGAGCCGAACGTGTTTTTAAACTTTCGTGCGTGACTGGATGCACACACCCCAGTATTTTTTGAAAAACATAAAAGGTTTCATACATTAACAATTGTGTGCTTGATTCTCCTTCTGAAGATGTACAGCATCAGGATGTGTTTAGGTTTACTCCTTTTCACGTTTTGAAACTTCAGTGAATTACACCGCTACTTTCAAATGACGTACATGACCAGATACTGTCACCGCGTACACGTCCTCATACGCGCATGTGAAGTCATGTGACTTGAAAACAACATTTCCAATTGCTTCTTAGTTTCTGTTCTGGAATTTTCACAGATCCCACCCACTTCCCTCCCTCAGCACGTACATGTCCTAATGCGTGTATGTGAAGTCATGTCACTCGAAAACAACACTTCCAATTGGTTCTTAGTAGTTTCTATTCTGGAATTTTCACGGACCAGTCCACCCACTTCCCTCACTATCTTTTGTACTCTCAAGGGAGAACAACGTCTTACATCTTTCTGAAGACTTTGCTGAAATGGCTGCCACTCCGAATTCGTCTTCCGAATCTGAAGGAAATGATCGACTACCTTTAAGAAAAAAGAAAGAATCGTTCATCTGGCAATTTTTCACTTATCCTAAGGATAAAAAAAAAGTGAATGCACCAAAGGTAACTTGCACAATCTGTGACGCAGTTCTCTCAAGAGGAAATCCGTCCAAAAACTATTCCTTTTCCATACATACCATGATGAGGCATGTAAAACAAGTGCACCCTGTGAAATTTGCACAGGCATCAACAAGAGCCCTAGCCACGCAACTACCATCAGATGTGGCCAGCACATCTTCTGGTGGATAACGTCTTTCTCCATCCAGTGCAGAGATGGACTTGAGACCATATTTGGCAAAGGTGCATATGAAAAGCAACGAGTGTGGAGAACTTCTTCTGTACGGAGAACAGAGCCTTGTTCTTATTAAAATGAAAATTGATAATCACAAATGCTCCAACAGAAGACAATTATGCAAAAAAGCGACGATACTTTGGGCATATTATGAAGGAGACGTAATACATTATCCTCGGTTTCATTGACAGGACACTGCCGATAAAACAACGATAATAGCCTTCATAATATGATCTATGAATTGCAACCGAAACCTACTTTAGTTGTCTTTACATCTAACATTAGATTCGATTGCAATTCATAGAGCATATTATCAACACCGTTATCGCCGCTATATCTGCAGTTTTCTGCCGATAAAACCGGCGTTAATGTTTTACCTATCCTTGAAAATATTCTGCTGCACCTTCTTGAAAACGGCATTACATCGCCTGCCGTAAGACCACTTTGCATATGTTGCGCACAGTATCTTAATGATATGCAAAGTGGGCGTAGGTCGAACCACATGCAAAATGTGGTTGGAGGAGAAAACACCCTACCACTAAAAGAGGCGTTGCGAGAAAAAGAGGTGGAATAAACTTGTTTATCGCAGGACTGTTAAAGCCTGCTCTAATCAAGTATTAAGCAGCGTTAACGTAAGAGTGTGGAAAATAACACTAAATCCACCCCGTCCCCTAATTACAAGGCACACATTACTGTGTGAAAACAACTTTTGTTTTCACGCGATAATGTTAAGTACCGCGGCTGTTACAGCATTTACTATCACATATGTGTTCCTATTGATATTAAAGCACTTACACCGTGTTAAATTCCGCCCATACCGTTGATATTTACAACGCCGAGCAGCGGCAATTTTTATCGCTTAGGAGTCTTGCTATTATGAAAATGTATCTCCTAAGTCTCTGATTCACAAACTATGCACCGCGGCTCCCCTGTGCGCCGCAATAACATGCCAGGGGCGCCGCGCCCACTGTAGACTGACTAACCGTCCATAAATTCCACGGACGTCAGTACCCTGTTATCTGCAATTGTGGCCATCAAAAGGAGCTGCGCTGCTCCCCTCTGAGAGGCCTCACTCCCACTGCTGCAGCGGCTGCGCACTCCTCCAGGAGCAGCCCCTCCCATCCATTGAAGTTCTGTGTCGGTCTCATTACCACTTAGTAAATGAAAAGAAGCACTGAAGGATATTCAAGTATGTAGTACTCCTCCTGCTACAGCATATGGAATGGATTGTGTTGGGTATAAAAAAGTGAAACACCCACGCTACAATCATATAGAACACTTCCTTTAAAGAAGCCTGTGAATAACTTTAAAAGATCAGGTTAGCCTTCTTTTCCTCTCTCATCATTCTTGAACCAAAGTATTTACAATACTATATTGAACAATGCCATGGTTGCTGCTTTTTTATTTTAAGAATCTTGCAATCATTCGCAAAGCCAATAGACATGGCTTCTTTTTCCTGACAAAAAACGTGCAATATTACATATCTACATAGAATGACAGAAAAAAACATAACACTACAAAGGCCCAACACTCTGCTAAACGCAGATTTTTAACCTATGAGGCAGATTTATGTTAACTGCCGCATCCCCAAGGATCCACCAGTTATTGTGCGCCACAGTGCGCCACTGCTCTGCCACCCATGGTGCGCTACATTTATAATGTGGCGCACCATGGTGGAAAAACAGCACATATGTGTAACGCATCTGTGCCGGAAAAGTGGTACATTGCTAGAGTTGCGTCACAAGTGTGACGCAGCTCCAGCAAGGCTCGGGGGTGCCCCATATTCACAATGCTGCATCAAGACCTACGCCTGCTTGAAGCACATGCAGGGTTTTGAGGCAGCATTGGCCTGAAAGTGACTGAGTAAAATCTCATACATTTCACTCAGCCACTTTCAGAAGGCCTTCCTGCACAGGAACGCCCCCCCCCCCCCTGCACAGGAACACTTCCTTATGGTGCAGGAGTTCACAACGTAACATATCTCCTAGATGCATCACGTTATAAATATGGCGCATTATTTGCACCATCATTGCATCAAATAAAGTGATGGAATTGTGGTGCAAAGAGACGCAAGGGCATCATAAATCTGCCCCTATGTGTTTTAAAGTGCCCTCTAAATTACAACCAACACTCTCTTTGAAGAGGCCCCCCAGTTTTTTTAACACCTCTTAACTCCTCTCATGCTCATGACAGAGCCGCTCCGTCGTGAGCATTGCCTGGGCTGTCCTCATGACGGAGCGGTTCTGTCATGGCTCTGCTGCTGCGCCTGCGCAGCACTGATTTTGTGCCTGCGCAGCACGTTCTATTGACTGAGCAGAGCCATGACAGAACCATTCTGTCATGAGCACAGCTCAACCGCAGCTCGTGAAGGAGTGGCTCCATCATGAGCATGCGAGCGCCACTCAGCCCCCCGCCCCCCTAACGCTGAAGCGGAATTGCCACCGCAGCAAAGAAGTTAAAGTCCTGGAAAGAACACCATTTAACATTTAATATCATTTACCACCAATGTTTTCATATATCAGTGTTGCTGAACTCAGTGAAATGTCGCTGATTTCATTAAATCACTTTTAAGGCACTCCTTATGACAATGCACCCAATCCTGTGTGGAAGTGCTTATATTAAACATGACACTGGTATAACCAGGATACACAAAGAAATGACACAGTCATGGAAAAGTTTCTTTATTTTTTATACTTACCTAAGAAATAGTAACAAAGTAAAAGTAAATTTCTTTTAAAAACATAGTATCTGTGGAAGAAAAGTAAAAATAAGATTATAATGTACATTTCATAAAACAAAAAAAGTAGGAGTGAATGAAACAGAAAGTAAAACAAAAAAAGACCAAGGGAGAGAGAAAGAGACAGAAACAGAATGTCTAGTATATAAATTAATAAGTAACATAATTAATTGAAAGAGATAATAGCACTGAAGGAATGAGTCTCTAAACGAAAGTAAAGTAAGAGTCAAAATAAAAGTATGATCAGTGATAGTACACAAAGTAAACAGTCTCTTAAAGAAACACAGTAGGAGTACAGGAATATCTTAAGGAGATACATTAAATAAAGGAAAAACAGTAAGAGAAACAGAGTGAAAAAGGGTGAGTAACAGAAAGTAAACAGAGTACAAATAGACAAGCACAGCAAGACACATATAAATATAAACAAAGTAGGGTAAGAGAAGTAAAGTATGGGCCTTATTTATGAAGGCCTTGCACCGCACATGCGTCACTTTTAACATGACAAAAATTGGTGCATCGGTGGCGCAAGGCTTTCATAAATGAGGCCCTTTACATTAAAGTGTAAGAATTGAGCATAATTAATGAAAACAAAGTAAGGGAACAAATATTAGATACAGTAAGACAAACAAATTCAGATTCTAGAAACAAAGGTGATGCAAGGTCAATAAAGGTGAGTCACCATAAGACAACAGTAGAAACAAACTGAAGAGATAGATAGACTGAATTAGAAAGTGACAGAAAAGATGTTACAGAAACAGGAAAAAAATTAAGCAACACAAAATGTGAATGAGTTAACACCATCGATGCTAGTGTTATTTTCCTCCTGTGCTGAGTTATGTTTATTCCCATTGTTCATGACGAGCTCACCTCATCATGAGTGTATGGAGGTGTACACCATGACGAGCTGAGCTCGTCATGAGCGTCGAAGGAGTTAAACGGAATAAGTGTGACTAAACAGTACTGAGAAAGGAAGGAGATAAAAACAATAAGGATAAGAGAGAGGCAGACAAAACTCTCGGATGTTATTAGTTGTACTTACCTTATAAATGTAATATCTGTGGAAGACAGTAAAAAAATCTGTTATAATACATATTTCTAAATCCAATGTAACAACATAACTTAAACAACATATTACATGGTTTATTTTTGCTGTCCTCAGAATACATTGATTTTCACTATAAACAGTGATTTCAATATTAATCATCATGTAACAGCGGGGAAAAAAACCACAATCAAAATGATTGTATTTAAAAAACCCATACAAGATCTCCATACATAATATAAATACCTGAAAAAGACATGTCTTAAATGTTTTTCTCTAATTCGCAATTTCTTGAGTAAGCACAGTACATCTTCCACAGTTACAAACTAATTAAACTATACCACCTATTTTTAAATACATCTCAACAAAGCCCCGTGCAAGTATCTTCTTTAAAAATCTATCTTAAGTACACATTTTCTTCTCTCATACCTTTCCGTGTGGCCAAATTGTATAAGTTAACTTGTTATCTTTTAAATACCTCTCCAAAAACTTGCGTCCATATATGTTCTAAAATAATTATCTGATGTACTCATTTTGTTGTCTCATATTTTTCCGCGTGGCCAAATACTATGAGTTAAGTAGTTATTTTCTGAAATTTCTTAATCTTATCTATTCTTTTCTGAATCTTTCCAGTTAAAATTTGTAACGTGTTCTATACCATCAAACATTAAGTAAACTTGTACCTGATGCTATCACTATGCCAAATACAAATTTCATTTCTAGATTTGCACACCCTCAGTCACATAATATTTCTAAACAACAGAGTTTCATATCTTTACAGTATTAATCTTCCTACACCAAGTCATTTTACTGAAATTTGGGTTGCAAAAATACCAGATAGGAGTTAGTGAAGCCAAAAGGCAAACGTTTCTTAAAAGTCAATTGACTATCATTGCAAACCGTCCAGCCTGTTCGACTCTTCAAATAAGCTGTGTAATGTCCTGATGATGTTGAAGGCCCTTCATGAAAAATAATGGCTACAGTTACAAATGTTCTTCTAGAAATTGATACTTGAGAAGCCACAACATTTTTAATTAAAGTTGACAATTTACTCCCATCAGCTCTGCATCGTTGAAACATTCAAATTACATATTGTCCATACCTGTGGATAAATAAAGTTGATAACATTTCAGACCTACATTGAGAACAGACCATGTTCTGATGCGCATCTTTAACTAGTTTATTAAAAGATACTTCTTTACAGTCTGGTAATGTTAAATATATAAATCTTTCACTGTGTATATCAGTAATACTTGAAAATGAGCAATTATCACACTTATGTTCCCATTTATAAGAAAGGCCAAAAAGACAATCAATATCTACACCTTCATCTTCCAAAACTGTAAACATATACATAATAAATTCCTGAAAATCTTGCTGAATATTCTGAGAAAATTGATTTAGTCCTGCACATATGTCTAAAACATTCCTTAGTTCTGAAACACTTGCTACTTCACTATCACCACTGTTACATTTTTCAAATACAGAATTTAATGAACAACAAAATGTTTGCTCCCGATTTTGTACAATCTGTTCCTTAACATTTTTTAGAAAAAAAAACAACATTAACTACTACATTTGCATAGCAGTTGACACCAGACCTGTTTTCAAACTTAAATCCAACAATCTCTTCAATACTAAGGTTTGTCTGACGCCTACCAACGACAGCTACATCTTTTTTTCTTCGTTTCTCAACTACTTCGGCACATTTTTCCTCATTTCTCCTTTTCTGACAAACCATACGCCTTTCAATTAAAGGATATTGAGGCTAATCTTGGAGCATATTCTCTTCTTAACCTATTATACTCCTTCACACAATTTAAATCTGCACTAATCTTTGTCTCATCATAATCAATTAGATAAAGTCCACATAAAGTTCTAACTCGCGATAAAGCAACATACGCCATACCCTCTTTGAATACAGTGCTTCCAATACTTACCAAAGCACAATCTACACTTAAACCTTGCGATTTGTGAATAGTCACTGCATATGTCAAACAAATTGGAAATTGCTTCCGACTGACATATAAGTCTTTCATAAGCAAAAAACGAGTTGAACAGCGACTAATTTGTTGAACTTCCTCAATTCCATCAAATTTAATTCTTAGAAATTCAATCGCATCCCTATTTGTATAATTGACAAAACCAACAACATTACCCATTGCTCCATTTACCAATCCTCTTTCTACATGTAAATTTCTCCGTAAAATTGTCCGACAATTTAAACATACATACGGATTTTTCTCTAAGCCAGCATTTTTAGATATAGATTTCTGAAGAGAATCCAATTTTAACTTCAACTTTTCAGACAAAACAATAGTACTACCTTCATGCTCTATTCTATCTTTAGCTTCCAGTTTCTTAATTTCTTGATTTTCTAAATTCAACATTTTCTCATTAAAAACTGAACATTCTTTGAGAGTTGGCATCAAGCATATGACTGACTTATCTGCTACCTCTTTACTATATATTTTCTCAGGTACATTATCTTCATTAGGAAACAGCTTGGAAAGTAATCGTGTTCGTAGAGTGTCTTTCACATCTTCAGTTAGTTTTCCAATCCTTATATCTTGAAGAATATTTCCATATTTAGTATCCTTTGCCTGTCGCATATTTTGAATCAGTTCAGTGTATTTGAAATGTGACCATATATTAACATTTCCAATACTGCCCAGGCACTTTCTGGTCTCCTCATGCGTAACAGTTTCAAATACAGGTTGTCCTTTCACAGGAGTTAGCTGCAGTAGATCTCCATAAACTATGACATGTTTACCTCCAAATAACACATCATACTCTGTCTTAAGTATCTGTTGCATTCTTAAATGCACAAAAGCAAGCATTAAATTGGATACCATGCTTACCGCATCAATAACAGGAAGTTTCATTTTTTTAAGGACTCTAGAAACTTCAAAACAAGCTTCTCCAGAAAGCTTGTGATATTGTAATTTATTTTCATGTTCAACTGGCAGCATCAGTAAACGATGTAAAGTAATACCTTTAATATTATGTGCTGCCAATCCAGTTGGAGCATAAACAACACACGACAGTGTTGACTGAGTTCTTTGCTGTAGATATGTAGTAATTCCTTTAATTAGGAAACTTTTACCAGTTCCAGCTTCTCCACTTACATATAGTCGAATAGGTTCAAACGACATACATGAGCAATCTTTTTTTTTATGACGAAAGCCATGCTCAATGTGCTCTGTCACTTCATCATAAATCTGTCTTTGCTCAAGATTAAATTGCTTCTTTAATTCTTCTAAGTTTATTACTTCCTCTTGACCTTGCTGCATTGCTCTTTCAACCTCATCCATGGCAGTGGCTGCTTCATTTTGGATAATTGGTTGTCCCAGTGGATCTTGACTTAATGAAGCCGAACTTTGACCACCTTGTGAACTATCTCTAGCAATCTCCGCTGCAATTGTTGCTTCTTGCTCTATTTCATCATTCCACATTTGGAGATAATTACTAAAAACTGGACATTCGATAGTACTTTTAGATGCGTTGAATGAATCTTCATAACTATCAAATTCCCCAAGTAGTTCCTCTTCTGTACGCCATGGTTTAAACAGTTGCAAAAGAGCAAAATAGTAAAATTCTCTTATGTCAGGTGTATCGCAACTCAGTTTTCGATGATTAATCAAGTGTCCTTTTCTTTGTTTCACCAGACATCCTTCATGTCCAATTACAGCGTGTACACCTTTATCAATATTCTCTGCAATATTCCTTTTAAAAGTGTAGTTTTGAAGTATTTCATACAGACAAATGTTTTCAAGCAGAGTACTCCTATTTGGATAGTATGTATCCAACAAATTTGTTTTTCAGAATGTATGTACTGTTTGGTTCTTTCTGGGCTAAATATTCAATTTCTTGCACAGGTTTCAGAACACGCTTTCGAGTTTCTGCAAGACCCAAACTCACCCAGAGAATAGTCCTTGATTTTGCATAAAGACTTGCTGATGATAACCGATCACAACATTCATATGCTCCAATTTCTCGGTGAGACAACATCTTCAAACTGTACGAATACAATTTCTTGCTTAGGCTCTTTTCATGAGAAATGTCTTCCCACATCTCCTTCAGTTCCGTCTTTTCAGATTTCGTGATGTAAGACGTTACATATCGAGCCACAGCAATGGAGTTGTCTGCAACATATTGTATGTCCATGTTAGCATTCCACATGGACAAAATGACTGGATTATAGTCATTTATATATTTGGATTCTTCACCTCTTCTTAAATTGTACGTATTTTTAGGTGACCTTCTTCTGATGTTATGTCGCAAAGATGACATCAAATTGTTGACTCTTCCTTTTGAAAGTACCGGTCGTGCAAATCCAAAACGACATTTGGTGTGAAATTTACTCTTTGATTTGAATTTTCGCCGACAATATTTTCCACAACGATGACTCTGAAAGCGTAACACTTTTCCTCTTAAGTCCTTATCAGTTGTACTATTAGGTATGTCACAAGTGGCATACTGTTCAATGAAAGACACTACACTCTCATCTGAGTCTCTTCCAAATTTAGGAGCATCCTTGATCTATAACAGCATATGATTATGAGGAGCACCTCTTGCTTGATATTCTTTTCTCCAAAAGAAATCCAGTACTTCACCAAGAGGTGGATTTTTCTTGTTTGTAAAAAAAGACATCATAGCTTCAAATCTATGATTAAAATATCTGCAAACATTAACTGGATCTAACGAACACAGTTCTCCAGGTGTCTTGTAGTTTATATTTTCTATGTTTGCATTCGCCTCCCGAAGAAATTCAAGCAAATCTTCCCAAGCATACTCTGCACAGCTTAGAGTTAAAAACCATGTATGTGCTCCTAAGTTTCTAAGCATGCACTTCAAATCTCCATGACGACGGTACCAATACTCATTAGTACCACGCTGACAAGCCATTAAATTAATTAGGTTTAAATCCAAAACACTATCTTTCTGTTGCACTTTATCCATAAATTCCTTTGCTGAAACATTTTGCAGATGAACTCCACTTTTTAAGATATGGTTTACTGCATAAGACAGACCAGATAAGTCACTCTCAAACAGAAGAGGAAACAAATATGGAATGCATTGGCGAAACCTCGGATCTTCTGCATATAATCTTGTTGTCCGGTACTCAGATGCAGGAATCTGCATAGGTCGATCTTCATATCGTGTACCTTCACCTGTAGGGAATAACTGTGGAAAACAACGACTGTCCAAACTTTCTTCCCACACACTAATAGGATTTCCTTTCGCTTTTTTCATCTGAAATAATTCAATAGCATTCCTTATTGCGTCTTTGGAATGCAGTGGATGAACACTGTAATGCTTATAAATTTCTTCACTTCTGGATAAGTCAACTTTTTCAATTTGTCCAATAGACAAATCATTGTCCTCTTCTTCACTTACTTCTTCTTCTTCTACGTATACATCTTTATAGTACTTATCTTATTGTTTTGGACTAAATACAATGTTGCCTTTTTGACTTTTCTAACATCCACTAAATCTTGCCAGATTTTCTTACTCTTTGTAGGTACACCATTAACTGGAATAACTAGAGGTTCTTCTTCTACACTTTCAACACCAATTGTTTCCATATTTTTTTTTAAATCAAGTGGCAGATATGCAACTCTACCCTTTAATCCTCTTTGTAAATCTGAAGGATTTAATTTGCCAGTCTTAGGCTCCATACAAACAATAGCCTGAAAAGGATGTACACATTGAATCAGAATATTTGAGGGGAATATAGTTTTGTCTTTCGAAACCATCTGCCACCAGGTAGAAGATGATCTTAAATGTAAAACGAAAACTAGGGAAAAAAAGGCAAAGGGGTGGTTTGATAAAGAATGCTCCAAATCCCACAGAGAATTACATAAAGCCCTGAAAGTAATACCTCGAGATAGACTAGAGATGATCAGGCTTAGGAAAAAGTATAATCTGGATATTCAAAGAAGGAAAAACGAAATAAAAAGACAAGCTTGGGATGACTTGCATGAGAAGGCTACTCTGAGGGATAGCGCCAAATTCTGGACAATTGTCAGTACCCCCCTGTTCAATGGGAAAGAAAATGCACCACTAGAGGTGAATATCCCCGAACAGGATTGGCTGGATCACTTTCAAAGGATCTATGGCAGTAATCTTGAGCAAGGCCCCACAGACCCAATTGTGATGGATATAAAAGATACCCCACCTAGATTTACTATAAAAGAGGTACAGAAGGCAATAGAGGACACAGCGGCTCAGAAGGCCCCTGTCCCAGATGGCGTACCTGCCGACATGTACAAAACAAACTCGGCCATGTGGTCAGTTATCCTCACTAATGTTTTTAATGTAGTCAGTGTGGATAAGACAAGAGCAGCAACAACTTGGTCACAATCTATTATAATCCCCATATTTAAGAAGGGTCAAAAGGGGGACCCAAGATGCTATAGGCCCATATCATTGTTAGATTCTTCATTTAAAATCCTAGGTAAGGTTATCCTAGAAAGAATCTCAGCCTGGGCCACTAATAAAGATATCCTGTGTGAGGCTCAGTACGGTTTTCGATCTGGTAGAGGCACAGAAGACCAATGCCTAAATTTACATCTTACCCTGAGCAAATATACAGTAGCATCAAGGGGGATGATGTATCTAGCTTTCATGGACTTGTCCACAGCCTTTGATCTAGTCAATAGGTCAAATCTGTGGACAATACTCCTAGAAAGAGGACTAGATAGAGCACTTGTGGATTTCTTGGCACAACTGCATAGTGACCTGAGGGCGACCATTCGTATGTCCCAGGAGGGAAACTGTACCACATTTTTTAAATCTGGAAGGGGGGTCCGCCAAGGATGCATCTTGGCTTCTATGCTCTTCTCCCTTTATATTAACTCACTGGGAAAGTCCTTGGAAGTGGCCACTACTGATGTACCGCGCATGGGTGGCTTCTTGATGCCGGTTTTATTATATGCCGATGACATGGTACTGTTGTCGAGAATCCCAAATGGCCTACAACATCTACTAAACGCCTTTGGGACTTTCATGCAAGACCTGGATTTATTAATAAATACAGAGAAATCACATGTCATGGCAGTGGGCAAAGGCAAGAAAAGCACCAAAACCCTCTCCTGTAATGGCTCTGTGCTCTGCAACGTCAAAGTTTTCACCTTCCTAGGAGTGGTGTTCGATGAGAAAGGGACGTGGGCACCACAAATCTCGAGCAAAGCAGCGGCAGTAAAGAGATCGTCGGCCGCTATCCTGGGTTTCGCAAAACGACTTGGCGGCAAACCGGCCGAGGCAAAATTGTCCATCTATAAAGCCAAAACCCTGGCCATTGCCAGGTACGGGGCTTCAATATGGGGTTTTAAAAACATGACCCGTATACAAAGAGAGGAGAATATATTTTTGCGATCCCTTATGGGCCTCCCCCAAACTACTCCTGCCTTTGCAGTTCATATGGAATTGGGGATGGGGTATATTGAAGACACTCTGACCTTGGCCCCACTTTTGTCATGGATTAAAACATGGCTTAACCCCGATTTAACTCTAAATCATAAGATCATCAGGGATTGCATGGGGAGGGATGGAGTGGCTGAGATCGGGTGGCTAACACATATTAAAACATTAGCAGGATATTTGGGCCGTCCTGATCTATATACAAAACCTGAAGGTCTGTTAAGAGAAGATATCAAATGGGCTAAGACCTATTTCATAAAGAAAAAGGAGGCAGAAAGAGAGACATGCAAAATAATGAAGCCAACTGTAAGGTCTCCCTACATGATGATTACATCGCCATCTATACAACCATACTTGACGATAGTAAACAAACCATATCATCGGTGGCTCCTTACAAAATTTCGATTTAATCAAGCTCATTTTCTGCTGGGCGAATATGATGAGTGGTGTAAGCCCCATGAAAATGCTCCCTGCAGTTGTGATGATTTTTCTGACCTGGATTTATTGCATTTTGTGTTTTTTTGCCCCTTTTTTAAGAGTGGTAGGGAGAGGTTTATCAAGCCAATATTGAGAGGTCAAGAGTTTATGCAAGTTAAACCGGCTTTATTGTTCCTGCAGCTTATGGAATCACCATTAGTAATGTGTGGGGTTGCTAATTTTTTGACAATGTCAATTCGGTTCAGGCAAAATAGACTTCGGCCATCTCTTGCCTTACAGTATGAAAATTGAGGTTTGACCTAAATTCTTTTTAGGTTAGTTGTCCCGTAACTTTCAATTTATTCCGGGAATCTCGCAAGATTTGCACACTTTGCTTGATTTGTAATATGGATGTAAATTGATTGTAAATAGAACTGTAAATAGGGCAGTAGTAAATCAATGTATAAACATTGTAATACTCCGAAAGATTTGTACTACCGACAGTGGCTCCAAAAATCATGTAGTTGTAAGTAAGTTTCTTGTATAGTTATCTTGATTATTGTCAAAGACGTGTATATATTATATTTTGTGTTTTTAAAAAAAAAAACTTTTATATAAACCAATTTTTAAACTTGTACTTGAGATCAGAAATGAATGTATAGCATACTTTTATGATTTTAAAATAATCGAATAAAGTGTATTTGACTCTGACTCTGACTCTGAATCTGAATAGTCTCATAAGTATTTAAATCCATCAGTTCTGATGGAATATTTATCAACTCAAGATTATTTGGACAGCTCTAGCAGGCATTCTATTTTCATTTAATTTATTATAACAATATTTACAAATAAGTTGCTCAAAACCCAAATCAAAATTATTTTCCACCAACAAATAAGTTGCAAAATCTTTCCATTGACTATTACTTTCATGTTCACTTTTTAAATATAAATCAACTAACCTAGTTTGACTTTTGTAATGAATGCGTCGACAACAGACACAAGGAAACTTTGGTTTCTCACCTGCAATAACCTTAAACTTTGTTATTTCCTGTTCAAAATTTTCAATATTAATATTTACAACTTTTTCTTACACATTTCCTTCTATAATTATATCAGTTTCTGCATTATCTTCCTCTGGACCAAAATAACTTACCTCAAATTCTGCACAAATCTTCTTAACATCTAATTCACATCCATGTAAAAGAGCACTATTTAACTGTTTAAGTTTAAGTGCTGGACTTTTTGCATAATACAACTTTCTCACTAATTTTCTCATTTTGGTATGATGTACTGCTAACATCCTGAAGTGATGAAAGACACTCTGGCATATTTTTTTAGAAAGACAAGCCAGAGAATGACCTTACAGACCTATTTTTTCTCGCACTCTGCAATGATCTAATTCTTGCAACATTACACATTTTTTTAAGACTTTCTTTAGTGTACTTACGTAAGAAATTGCGAAAGAAATCAATTGAATCCTGTCGTACACTACAACTGCTACTACAATTCCAACTGTAAACAGGAATATTAGGACGTCCCTCTTAAACATCTCCAGCCATCACCTCTTCTGCATTTCTAACCACAATTTTCTCTTTCTCAATTACACAACCATCCTTCACCTCATATGCTCGACCACTGGTGTCAACTGCATGCAACAAATCGTTACTTTGAAAGTAACTCTCTTCATTAAAAAATGGCTCAGAAGTTTAAGTATGCATCCACTTCCCAGAAAACACTTTACAAAAATTACTTCTATTTATGTGTCTCTTCCATTTACTTTTAGCTTTTAAAACTCGGATTGCCTCATTTAGTGTATTTATTCTATTAAGTACTAAAATAAATAATTTTCTTTTTGTCTCAAACGCGCGCTGAACAATACCCTCTATATGTTCTTTCTTCTTATAAAAAGCAGATCTTCTCTTACAAACGTTCTCCTTTTTTAATAAATTCGAAACTACTCTATTATAAAACATACGCTTCCTGATTTGCGTGAACTGATTCGTCCGAGTTTTACTATAAAGATTTTCCTCTCTGCTGATTCCAGAAACAATTTTATGTTGTGTTCCATTTCTCCTTCTCAATACTGATAATTCTTTTTCCTTTTGAACGTTATTGATTTCAGTTTTTCTTTGAGTTAATCTTCTTAAAAAAAATTTGGTTCTCTTACCAGGAGCACTCTTCTTTTTATCCGTCCTTTGTTGTTTTGATAATTCTTGAATTTCTTTCTTCTTCAAATTGTATGTCCGTTTATAGAGCTTTCTTTTTTCACTTCTGGTCGGCATTGTTCTTTACGTTTCTGATGAAAATGACAATCTGTAAAACACAAACATAACAAATATTATAGTTGGCTACTAGCATATAACGTACAAATTAAAACCACAGATTAATTTTCTAAGTAGAATAAAGACAAAGAAAAAGTCTCTGAACAGAGTATGAAATCCTGTAGTGAATGTTGGTTCTAAATTTATGACAGTCCCTAGCTGTGTTAACATTATAGACGTATTTTCTAATTCTAATTTTGTTAAAGCATACAAACAGTACACTTTTTTCAAGAACTATTGGTCATCCTATTGCTTTAATCTTTTTTACTACAATCTCTTTTACACTTCATGAGAACATATTTTATCACTCTCATAAAACAGATGAACGACGGATAGGACAAGAAAACTGTCTTCAAGAATGCTTTAGTATGAAAAATAATTGTTTAAAAGTTCATAATTTAATAGAACTTCCAGCATAACATCATCAGGGACTTCTTCTAATTCATAGTCCTCATCCCCTTCCACCATCTCTAAATAGGCAGAGTCCAAGGAAATGTCCATAAAATCATCATTTTCATTCGGTATTTCCTCCTCAAACACAGCTTCTAATATCTCATCCATTAATTCATCTATAATTTCGAAATGAATTTCTTTCTCTTGAGAACAATTCTCCGTCTCTATATTCTGTTTGATCTTCTGTATCCTTTTAAAAAAATATAAAGACTAAATTATATCTTTTTCAAAAAAATATCACTTAAAAGTACCTTTACTAATTTTTAAACTACATATATTTTTATAATTTCTAACTTATTAACTACATATATTAAGATAGCACCTTCCTCTTGTTTTGAAAACAAATTGGCAGTATAACCCTAAACATTAACACTGATCCTTTTTTTGCATTAAATAATTACTGCTGTAAAAAGACATTTTACTGTAAAATTTGTTTTTAGATTTTCTACATAACAGAAATATTGATAAACTTTATAAATAATTTTTAGAGATCCATTTTCTGAGTGCACCACTCCAAAGTGCTATTCAAACTATATACACTCTGAAGAGAAGGCTCACATTGTACAAACCATAACATTCACTTAACAGATTACTACTTCCCACAAAGACAGTTGCTTTTATGTTTGAACAGCATACTCAGCATGTAAATTTCATAACATATACAAAATTTCATGCTAACCAGGAAGAACCACATCATAATAAAGCTCTGCAAATATATGTAAAACAGTGCCTATAGATAGTACAGTCAAAGATATGCAGGAAAGATGCCCATCACACCAAGAACCATATCATAATACCCCTCTGTAAATGAAGAAAAAAGACTGCCAAAGATAATATAGCATGATTTCAAAAATAATGAACACTTTGCAAGAATTATTTCATGGAAACCAGAAAGAATTATAATCAAATGATACGTAAACCTGAACTCCATCAAAAAGAACACATGCACCAGGCCCATAAAAAGATAATTTCAACTATCAGTGGAAAAATATCTCAAAATACATATCTAGTACAAGCAGATACAGACATGGGAAAAATAGAACATAAAATCATGGTCCAAACTGAAATGTTACAAATATTTAAAAAAATCTTCTTTATTATTTTAATGTGCACCCCCAAAAATTGCCTTTGCAAAAATACCAACTCACCTGAAAAAAAGAATATAATTCCTGGTATTCTGCGATAAGGATAAGATTCTCTACCATTAGATATCCTAATGCCTAACTAAAATCAATAATTGTTTATTTAACACATGACATAACTAAATATAAAATAAAATACCAAATATAGAGTACAAAATAGATACAGGACAGGAGAGATACAGACTACAGGAAAGAGAGAGACATTAGCAGGAAGAGGAGCATAAAGAGACAAACTAGCATTCAAAGCACAAACAGACAGCCAGAAAAATAACACCACCACTGAAAAGTCAAGAAACAAAGGGAAGGTACAATAAAGAAAAAGATGACCATACATTCGGAGTCACAAAGTAGAAATAACAGACAAAAACAAAGAAGACAAAAGACAAGAGGTACAGACACAGAGAGGACAGCAGGCAAACTCTACAATAGGGTGAGAGAGAGCAGAAGGAGCACAGAGATGGACAAACAAAGCAGAAGAGAGAGAAAGATGGAGAGAAGAATAAGAGGAAAAGAGATATACACCACCATGCAGACAATCTAGGAAGAAGACTGAGAACAGGAGACAGAGAAGCATACAAAAAGAGCACGAGAAGGACAGAGATATCACAAGGGACAGTGAAGGTAAGAGTGCTTTCAGGCCAAAAATAAAACAATCTCAGAAATGAATATAGTGAAAACCACAACCAACACACAGAGACCAAGAGAAACAAAAAGAATAAGATACAAAACGTATCATTTATGAAAGCCTTGCGCCACAGATACGTCACTTTTTCCCATGTTAAAAGTGACGCACCAGCGGCGCAAGGCCTTCATAATTAAAGGCCCATGTGAGGGAGAACAACAACTGCATAGAGAGAAAATGTATAAGAGACAGCAACGGTAAAAATCAAAGAATAGGCGACATGCAGAAAAACTGCACAGTAGACAAAGAAACAGAGGGCGAGCCAGACACACTAAAATATATAAAGTAAACAGCACAAAAACAGTATGTTGAGAAAACGAAAACAGCAACACAAATATATGTATACTGACTCCACTAACTTAGTGCAAGAACGTATCTGTTACAAGAACTTCTGCAAAATCTTAAATCACAACTCTTTTTTTCCCTTTACCCCCACCACTTTCCCCTCTAAACTCTCACCCACCATTGCAGCTCTCGGCCACAAACCACTCTGTAAATTTTGCCCTCTAATTTTTTACATATAGGTAAGGTACAACACGTAACATCATACCTACAGCAACTAAGTACTAATACCTTTGACACAGATTAATAGCTGCACAACTTAACTAAAAAGTCTGCGTACACCAGGCCTCAAAAGTGTAGCCCAATACACAACAAGCCTACCTTTAAGAAACTGCCTGTGCTGAAACTCGAACAGACCCGGCCACCTTAAAGCCCTGAAACTATCTTAATTTTCTCCTCTCTCATTAAACCAGGAGTCTCCAAACCGGTTCTAAAGGGCCGGATCCATGCCATATTTTTCGGATAATCCCATTGAAAAACATGTAATAATTTTTAAAATCTGGCATGCATCTGGCCCTCCAGGACCGCTTTCGAAACCCCTGCTTTAAACCTTTACATTTCATTTCCAAACCACGTTTGCTTTCCATAACACACGTTTTTTTTCAATGCTCCACATTGAACGCCTAAACACTTTTCCCATTTTAGTATCCGAAGCCACAACTGCAACATGGCTAATGCACGAATTAATTAGTCTACATTTCCCGTTTTTTCACTCTTTAAATTCTATAAATCTCTTCACATAAATAGATACCAGCGGCTCAGTACCTCCTACAGTTAGAAAACTAAGTCGCTCCCTTTCACTTACAAATGCCTTTGAGACGGCAAAAAAATGTCGGGCAGATTTACAATCCCCTTACGCCACTTTAGCATCACTTTTAACATGTGACAAGTGAAGCAAAACTGCCGCACGGAGCATGTTAATCTGCCCCTAAATCTTTATAGAAATGACTGTACTCAAACATATAATTAGTCGTTCACATGCAGGCACTTTCAATCACATGACTTATTTAAATGGAATCGCTGTAATGTTGCATGTCTTTTCAAAGATACACCAGTGCCTGCTATAATGCCGACTTTCTCTTTATTTTTCAACAGTGGTAATTTTTTTTTCATGTAATGAAAACTACTATGACTTTTTAAACGGCAAAGCTTACGTGGTAATAGTCACTCTGCATATGCTTCCCTTTAAGAATTTAGTTTATCTACCCCCGCATGTGAACCTTGATGTTTCCGTCTGGCAGCGAATTCCGGCCTTGAATCACAAGACATGAACAACAGTCTTATTGTCACAAAAACAAGTTACCCTACCATCTGTTCACACACATATCTTTCACTTAGCTAATATTCACAGAGAAGTGCATTCCTTATAAAATAGTGACCTTCCTTTACAATTTGCTGAGGTGACTCCTTTAATTTTTAACGCATCCTCCACTTCAAGACAGCCCTATTTTTTTATAACTACTAACCAATGGTTTAGTGACTGGTCTGACAGAAATTATATCAAGTCATTCTGCTACTCTTCACTCCATAGTCGGCGACCTATTTTTCTGGACTTCCTGTTGAACTACCAGTGCTGCAACTTTTGTGTTCCTATCTTGTTTATTTCAAAATGGATGTCCCTCCTGTCTTCGCCGGAACACTTAGAACTATTTCGCCAGAGGATGCTTGACTACTATGGCATCTTACCACTCTCGACTTTGAGTGCATCACATCGATTATCATTTCGATATTCCTATTTCACCTGTGTGCAGCCTGTATTTCATTGCCTGAGCGGGTCTATCGCATCCAGCGGGTCTATCCACCTAGCTTTTATGGACCTGTCCACAGCGTTCGACCTAGTAAATAGGTCGAAGCTGTGGACGATTCTTGCGGAGCTGGGGCTGGACCGTGCTCTGATTAACTTTTTAGCTTTTTTGCACAGCGACCTGACTGCATCAGTACGGATGACCACAGAAGGCAAGTGTACCACTGGGTTTAGATCAGTAAGAGGGGTTAGACAGGGGTGCATTCTGGCCCCCATGTTATTTTCTTTGTATATTAACTCGCTGTATTCTGTTCTTAAAACAGCTACCCCAGATATACCCAATATGGGAGGGTCACCGTTGCCGGTACTGATGTACGCCGATGACACGGTCCTCATTGCCAGAACCCCCAATGGTCTACAGTTGCTTCTTGACTCGTTTGGGGCCTTTATGAAAAATCTAGACTTGGTTGTAAATATGGAAAAATCGCACGTTATGTCCATTGGGAAAGGTAAAAACACCACAAAAACCCTACGATGCAATGGAGTGATTTTATCCAAAGTCAAAACATTTACATACCTTGGAGTCATCTTCGATGACATGGGTACCTGGACCCCGCAGGTTGCAAATAAAGCAATGGCCATACGGCGGTCATTTGCAGCGATATTGAGTTTTGCTAAGAGACTGGGGGGTAAACCAACTGAAGCCATCCTCAAACTGTATAGAGCGAAAACCTTGGCTCTGGCTAGATATGGGGCAGGGATTTGGGGATTCAGGGACTTGGCACTGATTCAGAAGGAAGAGAATAGGTCCCTGCGCTCACTATTAGGCTTACCACAGTCTACACCTGTCTTCTCTGTCTTAACTGAACTAGGGCAAGGTTACATTGAGGATGCCCTTAACCTGGCCCCACTACTTCTTTGGGTGAAAACGTGGCTGAACCCGAACTTGATGTTAAACCGTCAAATTATTGCTGACTGCATGGGGAGAGACAGAGTTAAAGATATAAAATGGTTAAGCTATATTAAGTCTGTTGCTACTCATTTGGGTCGTCCTGATTTGTATAGTAATCCCGAGAGGCTATGTAAAGAGGATGTTACATGGATTAAAACTCATTTTGTAGAGTCTAGGAACATGCTTCGTGAAGCCCAAGAAATAGAGAAAACAACTGTTAGGGCTCACTACACTGTTGTCTCAACCATGACCATCCAGCCTTATTTGATGGTAGTGAATAGGCCATACCACCGGTGGCTTCTCATAAAATTTCGTTTCAATCAGATGCACCTCCTTCTGGGTGATTATCCAAAATGGAACAAGCCAAGGGATCATGCCCCATGTAAATGCGATTCTTTCTCTGACCAAGACCTGATCCATTTTGTATTTTTTTGTCCTTTTTTTGCGGAGGGGAGAGAAAAATATTTACTACCGATTTTGAGAAACAGGGGATTTATGCAAGTGAAACCCGCAATGCTGTTTTTACAAATTATGGAGACACCTATTGTAATGTTTGGGGTTGCTAGTTTTTTGGTTGCAGCCATGAGAGCTAAACGGCTTAGATCACTGAACACCTCATCAGCTGAATGAACCATGTAAATATTGAGATGTAGCATATTATAAAACATATTTCCTTATGATTTGCATAAATAATGCTGCTCCGTATAGTTTTAATTTGTTCTGAATATGGCAATGAACTACCTCTAGAATATAAAAGTGATGTTTTAATCGAGGGATTTGATCTATCCACAAAGTTAAAGTAACACCTGAACCCGATTCATCCTGCATATATGTTCTTTTTAATGTCCTGTTTTAACATCTTTTTTAAATGTATAATACATAATGTACTGTCTTAGTGAAAAATGAATGAAATGTACGCCTACCTTTTTGTTATATGTGTTTCTGTATTTGTAGTATACTTTTATGATTTTAATTAATCGAATAAAGTACTTTTGACTTGACTTGACTCATTGCCTGAGCTGTGATTTCATGTGGGCCCTGGACTTATGTCTCTGCAACTTGGTACCTCCTGACGTGAATTACAATCATCTCATGAATCCGTTAATTGATCATGAACAGCTTTTTTGGGTCATTGGAATATATTCGCAGCAGGGCAAGATTTCCTGGCACACAGCTACATAGAGAAGACACCGAGCTGCCCTCTGATGGTACTAGAGGCTCCGGTAATTGAAGACCATGAATGTTGTTTTCCACTTTTCAATTGGATGGCTGACATGTTTTCGGATCATAACAGTGACTTCCTTTTAGAAGCGGTAGCTGCCTATTTCGCCTTACACAATTGTAGGATGACTCTTATGCAAGCCATTGACGTCCACATTTCGTTTTGCCTCCCTATCTTTTTCACGTTTTCTTTTTTTTTTTTTTTTACATCAACAGACCTATTGGCTTTACTAACAGAGGACATTACAATTTCCTGCTGGTCACATTTTTGTGTTTTATGTGGACTACATTTTTTTTCCTCAGCTACTCGATTTCGAACTTAAGTTTTTATTAAACTCTAATTTCAACAATTCTGTTGCATATCTTATCTTATGTTATTTCAAACGTACTCGGAGCAAAACTGGCTAATATATGCTACATGTGCCCTGATTAATGTGTAAAGATAGCATGATTTTTTTATAAGTGTAAACGCCATTTCTCCTTTCAACTGCTTATTTGCCCCTCACACACCTCTGCTGCTTTAGTTTTCCATGAACTGAAATATTTTTAATGCATAAGAGAAAAATATGTTCTTTCACTAATATTTCCATTACTTTTCGTGCTGTATTTCAAATGGAATACTGAAACCTTCAAAAGATATGTCAATACAGTAGTTCTTCTCAACGCTAATTTGTGAACGTTCCAACAGATTACATACATGCACCTCTAGCCAACTTGTTGCTTTTGGCGCCTTTTTTTTTCCTCACACAACAGCATAACACAAACTTGATAGTGCTTCGCATGCACAGAGCTGATTGTTAATGAGCTGATGTCTAACCACTAGCATTTTCATGTATTGTTGCTAAACTGAAAGGCAAGACACCTTCTTAGATTTAATAAAATATAATGTACTTCCTCATAACAGTGTACAATTAATTTTGCTAAACCATATTAATTTTACATCAACTATACCGTTTGTATTCTATGTACTAGTGACTATACCGATTACTTTGTTGTTTGCAATGTCTGTACTCGTATTAGATAAGAGACTTGCCTTGAAAACAGTGCATTTCTGAATAAACATTTCAAATATACACATTCTCTCTTTTAATCCATATTCTCAACTGAAATAATTGTATACTAAAAGAATATTCATGTGTTTTCCATGTAACCTCAGCTGTACTAACTTCATGTTTTCTTTTGTCGACCTAACTTACTCATACTACAACCCGTAGGCCTGTGACGGCCCGTCAACCCTTTCTTAGCGGGTCGCGGACCATGCAAACAGTTGTACCTCTGTAAAAAAATAATTTATTACTGTTACCAAGCACCGCCGCAGTTCCGCTTGACTCAGAGTTAATCACTGCTCCCCCGCTTCTACAGACCAGACGCTATGTCGTATTTCACTACTTATCACGCTTTACTCTCCACAATAACAAACACTTCTCCGCCAGCCACCAGAGAACAGAGTGCAGATGCAGAGGCACTAAGAAGTCAAATGCGACATACCCTCTGCTCTATGGAGCCAACTGAGCAGTAATTGTGAAAGTAGACATTCACTAGCACTTCAAAAAAGCATCTCAATTATATAAATAGTTTTTTGAAAAGCTGCCAAGTACTTTGATGCGACTATCTGTGTGTGCCTCCATAGCAAACTTCCTAGCCCGGACTGAAGGCAGACACAGACAGACACACACAGTAAGATAACACAGGGCAACGGAGACGGAAAGCAGAAGGGAGATTAAGATGGAGTCAAATGGCAGGAGGGAGAGAGATATTTCTATACTCGGTTTGCTACCTCACTGTATGAAGGAATGTACTGCACAAACCTGTGTACAACCTCATGGTCACAACTTTTCATTTTATTTTACTCAACCACCTCCCCCTCTCACCCCACCCCCACCAGTGCAGGCCGCGGCCACAAACCACACTGTAATTTTCTCGTCTGACAGAAAGTTTATGAATACCTTAATCATTACCACTTTTTGACGACGGTTTCACATTTGTACTACACGAACCTGTGCACAACTTCATGGTCAGAACTTTTCATTTTATTTTACTCGACCACCTCCCCCTCTCACCCCACCCCCACCAGTGCAGGCCACGGCCACAAACCACACTGTAATTTTGTCGTCTGACAGAAAGTTTTGGAATTCATTAAGCATTAGCACTTTTAGACAACGGTATCACATGTAATGTACCATTTCTCTCTCTATCTGCATTATCTGTGCCTGTGCTAATACCATTTTTTCACTTCAAAATCAACTTCTCTCATTATATGTAAACGCTTCAAAATCACACAAATAATTACTCTCTATATTAAACATATTTTATACTCCATTTTTTGCTGTTCACCAAAATTATGTACAAAACTATAATTTACACTTGAAAGAATGTGAAGAAAAGGCGCGCAACCCTCATTAAATTCACCGGACTTCAGGCCCACACGCCCCTCCCGTCTGCTGGGCAGCCCAAGGTAACATATATATTCTAGATTCACACACCGCCGCACTTGAACGTTTCACATCTCTATAAACATCCATTTGAATGTTAAGTAGGCCTTGCAGTTATTTTACCCCTCCTAAAAGCCCCTGCACCTTTACTCTGCCAACTAATTAAACATTCAAGTTCACCTAACAACATTTTTTTAATTTGCCCCCCCAAAAAATTTCGTTCCAGTTTCGTCTCTGACTCACAGTGGTTTTAAAAATGTAACAGTAAAAGATTACATAAGAACATGACTGAACACCATTTAGCTTATTGAAATCTATTATGCAAAATGGAAAACTAATAATTGCAAACAAATAATGTCGATAAAGAGTGATGAAATGAAATGGAAAAATAGTTTTAAAAATACAAGACATTATGACAGCCAAAAATGAGGTTACTCAGAGACTGTGAGTAAAACGAACCAATTTTAGTCACTAAACCACATTTTATGGTACATGACAAAACAAACAGTTACAGACTTACCATTACCAATGCTTTGTAAGATGTAGACCAGTGACAGTCACAAAACAGATATTCGTTTGACGGAACTCTTAATAATGCTTCTATCACTGCAACCAAAATTCAATGGCACAGATATCCTGTCAATACAGACTCATATATGTCTCGTCAACCAATAATATTTCTTCCCGCAAAATTTTGAAATCAAATTAACATTTCAGTTGGTTGTCCCTCACAATATTTTCAATGTCACATAAAAGTCACCCATCACCCACTGCCTTCTCTGGCTGTTTCCATGGTAACACCTCATTAAGGGGCACATGCATTAACCTATTTAGGAAGTGCAAACGGTGCGAATCGGTAAATTTGGCCGTTTGCACTTCCTAAATAAGTTTTTGGGATGCATCATGCATTTTTGTGAAAATCGCTATTTTAGCGATTTCCAAAAATGCGATTGCTTTTAAGGAATCGCAATTTTGCGATTCCTTAAAAGCAATGCATCATTGTTTTGAAATTTGCAAATTTCAAAATAGGGAGTGCAAATTACCACGAGGTTGAACCTCGTGGTAATTTGCGAAAATGTTTAAATATGCACAAAAATGCATTTTTTAAAGTGTAATGTTACAAACACACATGTCCTTAGGACATGTGTGTGTGAAACATGCACTTAAAAATACATTACAGGGGTGCAGTGGGGGGTCCTTTGGACCCCCCCTGCACCCATGTAATGCATGAACACATTGCTATTCTGAAAAAGAAAATCGCAATTTGTTAAAGCCTTCCCATTGATCCCTATGGGCCTTTTGGCCCATAGGAATCAATGGGAATAGCGATTTTGCACTTTGGAAATCGCATAATATTTGCGATTCAGTAAAAATTGCGATTTTTACCGAATCACAAATATTTTAGGAAAATATACATGCATCCCATTTTGCAAGGCATCTATAGGAGAGATGGTGTTCATTTCACGGATGAGGGAAACAGAATCTTCCTCTGTAACATGAGACTCTGCATCGGTACTTACTTATAAATGCAGAAAAAACTCAATTAACACAAGGGCTCTTTTCAGAGCCACCTTATATCTAAGCACTCAAACTTCTGATTTATCTCCATTTTCACACTCTTGTAAATAGGTGTGCGCGACCAAGTGCGCGCACGCCGCAACTTTAAAAAAAAAATATATATATATTTTTCGCGTTCAAGGGCCTTACTGCACCCCCTGAGAAAACCTACGCGGCCAGACAATCTCTACCTTCTCACCTTTCCATATTCAAATGCTTTGAAATGTACAATATATTCACTCGCACTAACAAAATGGCGGTCAACACTTCCTGATTTCTTTCGAATCGAAGGTTCACAGACGTCACACAGCAAAAAAAAAATTCCGCTTGCGCACAGCCGCACGAGTGCGCGCACCCTTGCGCACGTATAGATATATAATTGACTTCAATTTTAATTTTCTCAGCAACTACTGAACGGATTTACACCATTTAAAATAAAAGCGTAATCTGCGAGCTGAACTCTACCAATTTGCCAAATTTCTAATAAATCCATTCAGCCGTTCGAGCTGTAGCCGCGTCTAAACGTCCTATGGAAAATAACATGGAGAAAACACGTTTTGGGACCCCCCTTTTATCTCAGCCCCCACTTGACGAATCCCCCCCAAACTTTCAGAAAAGGACCGCAGCGGACCGAGCCATATTCTTTGAGAAATTCGTGAAGATTCATCCACCGGGGCCAAAGTTAATCCAAATAGAATGTTGAGGATTTCCTATGGAAACTAGGTCCTAACTATAACTACCTACTGGCGACCGCCAGTAGGTAATTTCATAATACAAAATAACTTGTACAATATGGTATATGTTTTATTTTGCTGTTCTCAGAATATATTGAATTTCACTAAAAACAGTGAGTTCAATACTACTCATCATATGACAGCGGGCAAAGAAAAACACAATCAAAAAGATTGTGTTTAAAAACCCATACAACATTCCAATAAATAATGTAAAAATATGGAAAAAAACATATCTTAAATGTTTTATTCCAAACAGCAATTTCTTAAATAAATAACAACAATCACAAACTAATAAAACATTTTTATTTCTTTTTTATACTCTCAAAGTAAAGTTATGTATAAGCATATATTAACAACATTTACCCGAAATACTCATTTTTGATTGATATACTATTCCACATGGCCAAATAGTATATAGAAAGTCCTTTGTTTGGAAATTACTTAATAGTACTCTTAAACTTCCATTTCCAAACCATCTTAATCAAAAGCTCCAACATATTTTCTATCATCTAACAATAGTTATATCTCCACCTGATGCTATTTATCATGTACATAGAACCTTAAACAACCAGTAAGCTATCAGAATCTCAACATCATGTGGTATGCTGATGACACTCTGCTCATCGTTTCTCTTTATCTTTATCATGATCAACATTTCTTGTAATGCCAATATCACTCACTATGTGATACACTTACACTACCTCTATGACAAATACAATTTTTTTTATCTTGATCACCCTCACTCACAAAGTAATTCTTAACAGCAGACTTACTTTTATTAACAACACTAATCTTCCTAGGCCAATTATTTTCCCTAAAATGTGGGTTGTAAAAACACTAGGTAAGAATTTCGTAAGTCAAAAGGCAAATGTTGTTTAAAAGTCAATTGAGTATCATTACAATTAGTCCAGCCTTTTTGACATTTTAAATAAGCTGTGTAATGTCCTGATGTTGTAGAAGGACCATCATGGAAAATAATTGCTGCAGTTACAAAAGTTCTACCTGAAATTGATAATTGAGAAGCCACAACATTTTTAATTAAAGTTGCCAATTTTGTTCCATCAGGTCTGCATCGTTGCAGCATCAAAATGACATACTGTCCATATGTTCGTAAATATAATGTTGATAGCATTATAGAGTTACATTGGGTACAGACCATGTTTTGATTTGCTCCTCTAACTATATTAATAAAAGACACTGGTAACGTCAAATATATAAATCTTTCAGTGTCTATTGTAGTACTACTTGAAAAGGAACAATTGTCACAGTCATGTTCCCATTTATAAGAAAGGCCAAAAAGATTTTCAATATCTATACCTTCATTTTGAAATACAACAAGCATATACATTAGAAATTCCTGACAATCTTGCTGAATATTCTGTGAAAATTGATTTAGACCAGAACATATGTCAAAAACATTTCGAATATCAGAAACACCTTCTATTTTTGTTTTATCACTGCTACATTTCTCAAACACAGAATTCAACAAACAACAAAACCTTTGATCCCGATTTTCCACAATCTGCTCTTGTAAAGTTTCAAACTAAAATCCAACAACATTTTCAACAGAATCCTTTTCCTTACTTCTTACAATTACTGGTTCATCTAGTTTTTTTCTTTTTGCTACAACCTCGCTACAATTTTTCTCATATCTTCTTTTTCGACCTACCACACACTTTTCAAATAAAGGATATTGAGGTAAATTTGGAGCATATTCTCTTCTCAACCTATTATATTCTTTTACACAATTTAGATCTGCACTAATCTTTCTCTCATCAAAATCAATCAAGTATAATCCAGATAAAGATCTGACTCGAGATAAAGCAACATATGCCAAACCCTCCTTGAACACAGAACTTCCAATATTCACCAAAGCACTATCTACACTTAAACCTTGAGATTTATGAATAGTCACTGCATATGCCAAACAAAAAGGAAACTGTTTTCGGCGGACATATAAATCTTTCACAAGCAAAAACCGAGCAGAACAACGACTCAATTGTTGCACTTCTTCAATTTCATCGAATTTAATTTTCAAAAATTCAATTTCATCTCTATTTCGGTAATTCACAAAATCAACAACATGACCCATTGCTCCATTTACTAAACCTCTTTCCACATGTAAATTCCGTCGTAAAATTATATGACAATTTAAACATGTATATAGACTCTTTTCAAAACCTGCAGTTTTAGATATTGTCTTCTCTAAAGAATCCAATTTTGACTTCAACTTTTCTGACAAAATAATAGTAGCTCCTTCATACTCTATTCTATCAATAGCTTCCAGTTTTACAATTTCTTGATTTTCTAACTTTAACATTTTGTTGTTGAAGATTGAACATTCTTGCAGACTTGGCATCAAACATATCCCTGATTTATTTTCTGCAATTTTTCTATAAATATTCTCTGGGAGAATTTTTTCCTTTGGAAACAAATTAGAAAGTAATGTGTGTGTATACTTGTAAAGCGCACTATCACCTGACAGGCATCCTGGCGCTGTATACCGCTGTGGAACCCTTCCGGGATTTCCCTGTGAGATGATCCCTACTGGGCACCCCCAAGGTGAAGCCAGGCATCCCAGCGCTTTCGAGCCGGTGTGGAGATTAAGCAAGCTATTGCCCAGAGTTGCAGAGTGGGACCCATGATTAGAGTAGGCACTGAGGCGAGAATTATCAAGTCCGTCGACATTGAGCCCAAGACCCTGCTGCGTTGGGAATTGAACCCTGGTCCCGGGTCAGACCTCTGCTTCAGGGTCTGTCGCTTCTAACCAGTGAGCCACACTTCTCCACTGTAAAGCTTCTTTCCCATGTTCACTTACTTTTCCAATCCTTATATCTTGAAGAATTCTTCTATAATCCTCATCCTTTGCCTGTCGCATATTTTGAAGAAGTTCTGTATATTTGAAATATAACCATATATTAACATTTCCAATACTTCCTAGGCACTTCCTGGTATCTTTATGTGTAAGCATGTTAAACACTGGTTGTCCTTTCACAGGAGTTAGCTGTAGTAGATCTCCAAAAACAATGATGTGTTTGCCTCCAAATAACACATCATACTCTGTTTTAAGAATGTGTTGCATTCTTAAATGCACGAAAGCAAGCATTATATTTGATTCCATTCTTACCTCATCAATAATGAGAAGTTTCATTTTTTTCAGGACTCTAGAAACTTCACAACAAGCTTCTCCAGATAGCTTGTGGTATTCTAATTTATTGTCATGCTCTACTGGCAGCATCAATAAACGATGTACAGTAATCCCTTTAATGTTATGTGCTGCCAACCCAGTTGGAATATGCCAACCCAGTTGGAGCAGTAACAACACAAGAGAGTGATGACTCGGTCCTTTTCTGTAGATAAGTTGCAATTCCTTTAATTAGGAAACTTTTTCCAATTACAGCTTCTCCACTCACATACAGTCGGACAGGTTTAAATGACGTACATGAGCACTCTTTTTTCTCATGACATAAACCGTGCTCAATCTGCTCAGTCACTTCATTATATATTTGTTTTGTTCAACATTTAGTTGTTTTTCCAATTCTTCTAAGTTAATTACATCCTCCTGAGCATTTTCCATTGCTCTTTCCACCTCATCCATGGCAGTGGCTGCTTCATTTTGGATAATTGGTCCTCCTAGTGGATCCTGACTCAACGAAGCAGAACTGTGACTATCTTGAGAACTGTCTCTTGCAATCTCTGCTGCAATTGTAGCTTCTTACTGTATTTTGTCATTTAACATTTTCAGATAAGTAGCAAAAATAGGACATTCGATAATATCTTTAGTTGCGTTGAATGAATCTTCATAACTGACAAAATCTGTACGCCAGGGCTTAAACAGTTGCAAAAGAGCTAAATAGTAAAATTCCCTTTACTCAGAGTTTCGCAACTCAGTTTTCGATGATTAATCAAATGTCCTTTTCTTTGTTTCACCAGACATCCTTCAGATCCAATCACAGCATATACTCCTTCTTCATTTTTCTTAAAAGTATAGCTTTGCAGCACTTCATATAGACAAACGTTCTCCAGATGATTACTTCTATTTGGATAGTATGTATCCAACATATTTGTCTTCAAAATATCTGTACTGTTTGGTTCTTTCGCTGCTAAATATTCAATTTCTTGTACAGATTTCAAAACTCGGTTTCGTGTTGCAGCAAGACCTAGACTCACCCAGATGATTGTCCTAGATTTGGAATATAGACTTGCAGATGATAAACGATCTGAACATTCATATGCTCCAATTTCTCGATGAGACAACATCTTCAAACTGTAGCTGTACAATTTCTTACTTAGGCTCTTTTCATGAGAAAGTTCCTCTCACATTTCCTTTAGTTCTGTCTTCTCAGATTTAGTAATGTAAGACGTTACATATCGAGCCACAGCAATGGAGTTGTCTGCAACATATTGAATATCCATGTTAGCATTCCACATGGACAAAATGACTGGCTTATAGTCATTTATGTATTTGGACTCTTCATTTCTTCTTAAGTTGTAGGTATTTTTTTCGGTGATTTTCTTGTAACAGTATGTCGCAAAGATGACATGAAATTGTTTACTCTTCCTTTTGATAATACTGGTTGTGGAAATCCAAAACGACATTTTGTGTTGAACTTGTCCTTAGATTTGAACTTTCGACGACAGTATTTTTCACAACGATGGCTTTGAAACCGTAAGACTTGATGTCTTAAATTGTTTTCTTCTGTACTTTTCGGAACAGCACATGTAGAATACTGTTCAATAAAACTCATCACTGTGTCATCCGAATCTGTTCCAAATTTGGGAGCATCTCTGATCCATAGCAGCATATGTATGTGAGGAGCACCTCTTGCTTGATACTCATTTCTCCAAAAAAAATCCAAAACCTCTCCAAGAGGAGGATTTTTTTTTGTGATAAAAGACATCATGGCTTCAAATCTATGATTGAAATACCTGCATACATTAACTGGATCCAAAGAGCACAGTTCTCCAGGAGTCTTGAATTCTATATTTTCTATGTTTGCATTTGCCTCTCGAAGAAATTCAAGTAAGTCTTCCCAAGCATACTCAGCACAGCTAAGAGTAAGGAACCATGTAGGAGTTCCTAAGTTTCTTAGCATACATTTCAATTCCCCATGACGACGGAACCAATACTCGTTAGTACCACGCTGACAAGCCATGAGATTAATTAGCTGAGAATCCAAAACAGTGTATTTCCGTTGGACTTTGTCCATAAAGTCCCTTGCCGAAACATTCTGCAGATGTACTCCACTTTTTAGTATATGGTTCACTGCATAAGAAAGTCCAGACTAGTCACTCTCAAACAGAGGATGAAACAAATATGGAATGCATTGGCAAAAACTTGGATCTTCTGCATATAATCTTGATGTCCGGTATTCAGATGAAGGAATTTGCACAGGTCGGTCATCATATCTTCCACCTACACCTGTTGGAAATAACTGAGGAAAACAACGAGCTTCCAAGCTTTCTTCCCATACACTTATAGGACTTCCTTTTGCTTCATTCATTTGGAATAACTCAATTGCATTCCCCATTACTTTTTTGGAATGCAGAGGATGAACACTATAGTGTTCATAAATTTGCTCACTTCTGGACACATCCACTTTTTCAATTTGCCCAGGTGACAAATCACTGTCCTCTTCTACAGTTGTTTCCTCTTCTCCTACATTTACATTTTTGTAGTACTGATTATTTTTTACCAAATACAACGTTGCCTTTTTGACTTTCCTAACATCCACTAATTCTTGCCAGATTTTCTTACACTTTGTAGGAACGCCATTAACTAGAATAACTAGAGGTTCCTCTTCCACTTTCTCTACACCAATTGTGTCAATATTTTTCTTAAAATCTAGAGGCAAATAAACAACTCTTCTCTTTAATCCTCTCTGTAAATCTGAACGAGGCAATTTCCCTGCCTTAGGCCTCATGCGAACAATGGCCTGAAATGGATGCACAGATTGAATCAGAATACACTCATAGGTATTTTAATCCATCAATTCAGAAGGAATCTTTACCAACTCAAGATTATTATGTACAGCTCTAGCAGGCATTTTGTTATCATTTAATTTATTATAACAATATTTACAAATACGTTGATCAGAACGCAAATCAAAACAATTCTCTACCAACAAATAAGTTCCAAAATCCTTCCACTCATTATTATTTTCCTTTTCACTTTTTACATATAAATCAACTAACCTAGTCTGATTTTCATAATGAGCTTGTCGACAACACACACAACATAAATGTGGCTTTTCACTTGAAATGACCTGAAACTTTGTAATTTCTTTGTCAAAATTTTCTGTACTAAAATGCTGTATATTTTCATTCACATTGCCTTCAATTACTGTATCAGTTTCTGCACTGTCCTCTTTTTCACCAAAATAACTAAACTCAATTTCTTCACAAATGTTCTTTACATCTAATACAGATCCATGCACAAGAGCACTGTTTAACTGTTTTAGCTTAAGTGCTGGACTTTTTGCAGAATATAGCCTTCTCACTAATTTCCTCACTTCAGTATGATGCACTGCTAATATCCTAAAATGGTGAAAAACACTCTGACATACTTTTCTAGAAAGACAAGCCAGTGAATGCCCTTGCAAACCTGTTTTTTCTCTCAGTCTGTAAGGATTTCATTCTTGCAACATCTTTTTTGTTTGTTTGTATAAGCTTTATTCGAGACAATTCTCATAAAAGCACATAAAATCAGAACAGTTACACAATAATACATAGTTACAGAGTAAAAATTCATTAAACATGGAGTACAGCTCATACTACATTTACTTATAAGAACCATTTATTCCGATAATATTGCATAAAACATTATTAAAAGGAATACCTGATTACCTGCTACCCCCCAAGGACCGTCATCTAATTGCCCAAGCCCAACCCAGGTATTTGGCTACCCCTATGACTATCGAATCCTGGTTTGTTGTACGTAGGATTCTTAGAGCCACTGCACTGTCTCGTGTCCCCAGGTTTTTACATACCGGCGAGAGCCATTTTCTCCTCGGATTTGCGTAAGCTTGACATACGAAGAGAAAATGACCTATGCTCTCCTCAGCATTTCTTGCAACATCTTCATCTTTTGTTTGAGACTTTTCTTAGTATATTTACTTAAGAAATTGCAAAACAAATCAATTGAATCCTGTTGCACACTACAAATACTACTACAATTCCAAGTGTACACCGGAGCCTTAGGACATCTCCCTAAAACTTCATCAGCTAACACCTCTTCTGCATTTCTAGACACAATTTTCTCTTTTTTGAATTAAACAACCGTCCTTCACCTCATATGCTCGACCACTGATGTCAGCTGCATGCAACAAATCATTAGTCTGAAAGTAAGTCTCTTCATTACAAAATAGCTCACAACTTGAACTATGCTTCCATTCTCCAGAAAAAACATCACACAAATTACTCCTATTAATTACTCTTTTCCACTTACTTTTTGCTTTCAAAGCATTGATTGCCTTGTCCAGTGTACAAATTCTATTGATTACTAAAATGTATAATTTTTTTAACTTCAAAAGCCTGATCAACTGTACTCTCTATACCTTTATTTTTCTTGTAAAAAACTGTTTTCCTTTTGCAAATATTTACATTTTTTAATAAATTTACAACAACTCTCTTATAAAACATTTATCTACGAATGTCAATGAACTGATTTTGGAGACAATATCATCTCCATCTACATTTCCAACATTTTTTGGGGGGCTCTGCTTTTTCTTTGTAGTTACAGAAGATTTTTTTTTCTTTTGCACATTCTCCACATTTTTTTTACGTTGGGGTAATTTCCTAATAAAATCTTTAGTTGGCTTACCAGGAGCATTCTTCTTTTTCTTTGAACATTGTTTTTTGGATAAATCTTCTAATTGTGTTTTCTTGGACAATAAAGCCTGTTTATATTTTCTTCTTTTTACATCCTTAGAAGGCATATTGCTTTTTCTCTCTGTAGACAATTATAATCGGCTGTTAAGAAAAAATAACATGTTATAGACCACTACTAACATACTACATTGCAATTAGAATCACTAAATGATATAAACACTGGTTTACTTCATAAGTAAGTTTCAATCACAGCAACTGTGTCTGACCAGAGTAGGAAATCATGCAGTGGTACAGGCAGAATGGACATGGCACAGGCAGAGGGACAGATGGAGAAAGCAAAGGGTTAGATGGAACAGACAGAGACCGAGATGGCGTACACAGAGGGTGAAATGGCGCAGGCAGAAGGTAAGATGACACAAGCACAGAGAGAGATGGTGCAGGCAAAGGGTAAGATAGCGAATGCAGACAGAGATGACGCAGGTGGAGGGAGAGATGATACAGGCAGAAGGGAGATGGTGCAGGAAGAGGGGAGAGATGGTACAGGCACAGAAGAGATGGAACAGGGAAAGAAAGAGATGGCGCAGGCATAGGGTGAGATGGTGCAGGCAGAGAGAGAGATGGCACAAGCAGAAGGCGAGATGGCGCAGGCAGAAGGTGAGATGGTGCAGACAAAGGGACAGATAGCACAGGCAGAGGGCTAGATAACACAGGCAGAGAGAAAGATGGTGCAGGCAGAGGGTGAGATGGCACAGGCAAAGAGAGAAATGGCATAAGAAGAGGGTGAAATGGTGCTGGCAGAGGGTAAGATGACACAGGCAAAGAGAGAGATGGTGCACGCAGAGGGTGAGATGGCTCAGACAGAGAGAGAGATGGCACAGGCAGAGGGTGAGATGTCGCAGGCAGAGAGAAAAATGGCACAAGCAGAAGGAGAGATGGTGCAAGCAGAAGGTGAGATGGTGCAGACAAAGGGACAGAAAGCGCAGGCAGAGGGTGACATGGCGCAGGCAGAGGGAGAGATGGCGCATGCAAAGGGAGAGATGGCGCAGGCACAGGGTGAGATGGCGCAGGCAGAGGGAGACATAGCGCAGGCAGAGGGTGACATGGTACAGGCGGAGGGAGACAAGGCACAGGCAAAGGGAGAGATGGGAGATGGTGCAGGCGGAGGGAGAGATGGTGCAGGCAGAGAGGAGATGGTACAGACAAAGGGGAGAGATGGTGCATGCGTAGGGGACATGGCACAGACAGAGGGAGAGATGGCGTAAGCAGAGGGTGAAATGGCGCTGGCATTTGGTAAGATGACACAGGCAGAGAGAGAAATGGTGCACGCAGAGGGTGAGATGGTGCAGACAGAGAGAGAAATGGCGCAGGCAGGAGGTGAGATGGTGCAGACACAGGGACAGATAGCGCAGGCAGATGGTGACATGGTGAAGCCAGAGGGAGAGATGGTGCACGCAAAGGTAGAGATGGCGCAGGCACAGGGTGAGATGGCGCAGGCAGAGGGAGACATAGCGCAGACAGAGGGTGACATGGCACAGGCGGAGGGAGACATGGCGCAGGCAAAGGGAGAGATGGTGCAGGCAGAGGGAGAGATGGTGTAGGCAGAGGCGAGGTGGTGCATACAAAGGGGAGAGATGGTGCATGCACAGGGGACATGGCACAGACAGAGGGAGATGTAGCACAAGCAGAGGATGAGATGGCACAGGCAGAGAGAGAGATGGCGTAAGCAGAGGGTAAAATGGCACAGGCAGAAAGGGAGATGGTGCAGGTAGAGGGTGAGATGGCGCACAGAGAGAGAGTGATGGTGCAGGCATAAGAAAAGATGTTGAAGGCAGAGGGAAAAATGGCGAAAGCAGAAGGTGAGATGGCGCAGGCAGAGGGTGAGATGGCGCAGACAAAGGGACACATAGCGCAGGCAAAGGGTGACATGGCGCAGGCAGAGGCAGAGATGGCACACGCAGAGGGAGAAATAGTACAGGCAGAGGAGAGATGGTGCAGTCAGAGGCAGAGGGATAGTGCAGACAGAAAATACATTCAATTTCCTATTAACAGCACTATCTGTATACCAGCATTTAATGAAACCATGAGAAACAATATAAAAAAAGAGTACCCTTTCAGCAAACTAATGCTAACTGTGAGGAGACACAGATTACATTATAGAATAAGGTGCAAATATAATTCTTTAATTTACACAAACACTCAGTGTGATCCTAGTCAAAAATGTTAAAGCCATACATTTTACCAAAAAACATATAGCACAGTAAATCGTTTAAAACACAGTGCATAGGCCATATAAATCAGCACTACATTACAATGCAGAAACATGACTTATTTCCAAAATACATTTCCAATATGCACCATTAGATTTTTGCCAGCATTACATACAAACATGAAACACAATACAAAGTCAAAGGGGGACTCTTCCTAGTAGTGTTGTATAAAGACAAAAAGGGTGCAAGCACAGGGGAGAGATGATGCAGGTGGAGGGCAGATAGCTCAGGCAAAGAGAGAGATACTAAGCAAAAATAGGGGTCATGCCCAAATTACCCTCATATACATGAGCATAGACATCAAAAAGATGTGGAAAATTACAAAATAGTACAGAGGGGTCAATTCGAATATTTATTTGCAAACAGGGATAAACTAAAAACCCTGATGTATTAAGTTACATTTTTAAAGAAGATAAATCCAAAAAATACAATCACATATACATGTATCTCAAGATAAGGTGGAACACAGACAGTGTAAAATCAGCAAATGATTATATGAAAACACTAAATACCTCAAATTGTATTCATTCCTTCATATAATACACTATACAGTATATACAACACATGTACAATATCTACAAAAACAAATACTCAACGAATAAGCCCTACAAAAAACACAAAATACTATACAATGACAATAGGAGGACTTTTTAATCAAAGTGCTACACCTCTAAGAAGTCCTAAAGAGCGCCAGAGTTGAATCCCTATCGAAAATTATTTATAAAGGCGCTTAATGTAGGAATTAGAACAACTTTGGAAATTCAAACGGACTCCTTCATAACAAAATGTCGACGCTGCCGCGGTCGCGTTTCAGCCACTCGCTTCTATGGGCTTCTTCAGGACAAAGGGCAAAATTACAGGGTCCAACTGCAAATGCAGACACCCCTACAAAAGGGAGACTGGAAATGCTTAAGGGTGCACCATCCAATGGTACCTCCGAGGAATCAAAATCCACCTTTAGTGTCCACTTGCTCTTTTCTCGCAAATCCACGCTATTCAATAAGAACGTGTGTCAGCCTTCTCTCTCTCTCTCCGATAACCAAGTGCGATCTCCAGCTGCTACTTCACTCAGGGACCACAAGTGCCGCCAAATAGAGAGATGGCGCAGACACAGGGGACATGGCACAGGCAGAGGGAGAGATGGTGCAGACAGAGGGTGACATGGCACAGGCGGAGGGAGAGATGGCACACGCAGAGGGTAAGATGCCGCAGGCAGAGAGATATGGCACAGGCAGATGGTGAGATAGCACAGCCAAAGGAAGACATGGCACAGGCGGAGCAAGAGATGATGCTGGAAGACAGGAGATGGTGCAGACAAAGGGGAGAGATGGTACATGCACAGGGGACATGGCACAGACAGAGGGACAGATAGCGGAAGCAGAGGGTGAGATGTCACAGGCAGAGAGAGATTGCGTAAGCAGAGGGTCAAATGACACAGGCAGAGGCTAAGATGACACAGGCAGAGAGAGAGATGGTGCAGGCAGAGGGTTAGATGGCGCACACAGAGAGAGAGATGACACAGGCGTAGGGAGAGATGTCGCAGGCAGAGGGAAAAATGGCACTATCATAAGGTGAGATGGCGCAGGCAGAGAGTGAGATGGCGCAGACAAAGGGACACATAGCGCAGACAAAGGGTGACACGGCGCAGAGAGATAGTGCAGACAGAAAATACATTCCATTTCCAATTAACAGCACTATCAGTATACCAGCACTTAATGAAATCATGAGAAACAATATAAAAAAAGAGTACCCTATAAGCAAAGAGATGCTAACTGTGAGGAGACAAAGGTAACACTATAGAAACAGGTGCAAATATAATTCTTTAATTTACACAAACACTCAGTGTGATCCTAGTAAAAAATCTTAAAACCATACATTTTACCAAAAAAATATAGCACAGTAAATTGTTTAAAACACAGAGCACAGCCCATATAAATCAGCACTACATTACAATGCAGAAACCTGACTCATTTCCAAAATACATTTCCAATATGCACCATTAGTTTTTTGCCAGCATTACATACAAACATGAGACACAACACACATTCAAAGGGGGACTCTTCCTAGTAGTGTTGTATAAAGACAAAAAGGGTGCAAGCACAGGGGAGAGATGATGCAGGTGGAGGGGAGATGGAGCAGGCAAAGGGAGAGATGGCGCAGGCACAGGGGACATGGTACAGGCAATGGAAGAGATGACGCAAGCAGAGGGTGAGATGGCACAGGCACAGATAGAGATGTTGTAAGCAGAGGGTGAAATGGCACAGGCAGAGGATAAGATGACACAGGCAGAGAGAGAGATGGTGCAGGCAGAGGGTGAATCGCGCACAGAGAGAGATGACGCAGGCGTAGGTAGAGATGTCGCAGGCAGAGGGAAAAATGGCACAAACAGAAGGTGAGATGGCGCAGGCAGAGGGTGAGATGGTGCAGACAAAAGGACACATAGCACAGACACATGGCGCAGGCAGAGGCAGAGATGGCACACGCAGAGGGAGAGATAGTACAGGCAGAGGGGAGATGGTGCAGACAGAGGCAGAGGGATAGTGCAGACAGAAAATACATTCCATTTCCAATTAACAGCACTATCTGTATACCAGAATTTATTGGAACCATGAGAAACAATATTTAAAAAAAGAGTTCCCTATAAGCAAAGACATGCAAACTGTGAGGAGACACAGGTAACATTTTAGAAAAAGGTGCAAATATAATTCTTTAATTTACAAAAACACTCAGTGTGATCCTAGTCAAAAATGTTAAAGCCATACATTTTACCAAACTACATATAGCACAGTATATAGTTTAAAACACACAGCACAGCCCATATAAATGACATTTACATTACAATGCAGAAACCTGACTCATTTCCAAAATACATTTCCAATATGCACCATTCATTTTTTGCCAGCATTACATACAAACATAAGACACAATACACAGTGAGAGGGGGACTCTTCCTAGTAGTGTTGAATAAACACAAAAAAGGTAAGGGAGAGAGAAAGATGGAGTAAACACAGTTACAAACGAGGAGTAAAGAAAAGGGATAATTACAGTGAGAAAACAGTTATGTGAGTAAGGAAAGAAGAATGAGAGAAAAAGAAGCATATTAAGAGAAAGGTAAAAGGACTAAGTGAATCAAAAAGATTTATTCAAAAAGAGAGGAAAGAAAAAAAAGACTGTTTGAGAGAAAGGAAGACAATGAGAGAGAAGAGACAGAGAAAGAGGGAAAGTTAGTAATTTCCACATTAGAAGACATTTTTATTATTAACATAAACTGCTCAACATATATCCCCTTTCAAATTAATAACTCACCTTTAGAAATGCTTTGGAAGATTTACAACAGTGGCTATGACACACCAGATTTTCCTAAGCAGAATCACTGAAATGTACCTCAGACACTGCAACAAAAAATGGCAGTGATTACCTCTCATTCTTCACACATATCCCTGTCCTTAACCAATCAAATTTGTTCCCACTAAAATTCAAACCTAACTAACATTTTAATTGGTTCTACATTTCAACACTATCAAACTCACATAATATTCAAGCATCCCCCTATGCTCTTTCTACCTGTTACCATAGTAACACTCCACAGAACACCAAATTAAGCTCACAGGTGAAAAGTTCATCATACAATGTTGCAAATAAACTTAGCAAGGGTGTTTGACCTCTCAATACACCAGCGTATCCTGTGCAATGTTCCTTTCAATTACCTTTTCTCAACCATTAGCATTACTTCTTTCAAAAAACTGAAGAATACACCCTAGCTTTGAATGTTCAAATTTCAGAAATCACCAATCATTTCTTTTCTTTCAAGTGCACTGAATCTCTTCCACATATTTTTCTAAACTCCTGCTTCTCAAACTGCCATTTCATTTCCACATCCCATCTGAATACAACCAGATCTGCCTTCAAGATTATTAGAGTATGGATTCTAGGACACAGTTTTATATTCTGGAGTGAAAGGTATGCAGCAAATAGATGCTTTCTCAACCTTGATTTACCAAATGTGGACATTATGTGGATTGGCCAGAGAGGATTGAGATGTCACCAATTGATGCCATTGGTAAAATCCTTTTTGCATCTGCCACACCCTGACCTCATAATTCTGCACTGTGGTGGCAATGACCTAGGCACTTTGACTGGGGTAGGTCTGGAAATGCCATTACAGGATACCTTTGGACAATTGATGTCACTTTTTCCACAAACTGCCTTTGTATATTCAAATATAACCCAAAGGCAGAAATGGAAATGGTCCAACCAATTTTGTCCGCAAATTGAGAAAGCAAGGAAACATGTGAATAAATCTGTTTCTTCTTTCCTAAGAGACTATGGCATGGGTTCTATATACCACAACAACTTGTGTTACAACATGCAAGGCATCTATAGGAGAGATGGTGTACATTTCACAGATGAGGGGAACAGAATCTTCCTCTGTAACATGAGACTCTGCATCGGTACTTACTTGTAGGTACAAAGAAACACACAATAAACACAACGGCTCTTTTTAGAGCCAACTAACATCTAAAGACTCAAATTTGATTTTAAACTTTTTCATTAATTTTTAGGGAAGAACATTCAAATCTTCTAAGAAAGTAGATGAAACTTCAAACACGATTTCCACTGTCATTTGCAAAAAAAACACTTTAATTTATAATTTTTAGTAATACATAAAATAAAACTAGCTTTAACATGTATTCTATCAGAATATTCCCTAATACACACTAACTCACATTATCATTATTTCAGGGTTTAGAGCAGTGCTAAATGCTAGTGAAAGAGTTTCTATGACATTTATACAGCACACCCAGCATTTCTTTTTACACAGCAAGATGACTACTTGAGAATTAAGAAGCCAGACAGACATACTGCATTGGACTTTCTAACACTACATCTCCTAAAGCCAGACTGACTTCGTGACTACATGTATTCTCATATTTTTTTTAAAACACATCAACCATGCAAATTATTCTGTCAGAATTTTCAGTAAATGATTACTAAATGCTAGTAAAAGAGTTTCTATGGCACTTATAGTGAAGTGAGGGAAGAGATATGAAGGTAAGGAAAGGAGAGTGAGAGAAAAAAGCATAATAACAAAAAGAAAAAGGAGTAAGTGAAGCAGAAGGATTTTTTGAAAAAGAGAGGAAGGAAAAAGAACAGTGGTGGAGAAAAAGGGAGACTGTGAGAGAGAGAGAAAGAGAGGAAGAGTGAGAAACTTCCACATTAGAAAACAGTTTTCTTTTTCATTGAAATTGTACAACATACTTGCCCATACAATTTAAGTACTCACCTTTTAAAATGCTGCTGAAGATTTACTACAATGTGAATCACACACCAAATGTTATGAAGCCAAATTTTCACAAATGTACCTCAGACACTGCAATCACAAAATGGCCATCATTCCCTCTCATTTTACACATATATTCCCGTACATAACCAATCAAATTTCTTCCCATGCAAAAACTAAACCAAACTAACATTTTAATTGGTTGTACATTTCAATACTTTCAAACTAACATAATGTTCAACCTACCCCAAATGAACTCTCTACCTGTTACCATGGTAACTCTCCACAGAACACCTGTGTGAACTCAACTTTTCTAAACCAATATTATGCTGTTCTTTTTAGAGACAACCAACATCTAAACACTCAAACTTGTCATTTAACTGTATTTTTTTTCTTCTTTTTTGGTGCCGTCCGCGCACAGTGCGCGCACCCCGCAATTTAAAAAAAAATAATGTTTTACCCTTGGGGGTCCTTCTAGGACCCCCTGAGAAGGGCTAGGGGGTCAGGGAGTCTCTACCCTGCCACCTTTACAGGTTCTACACTTTTGTTTTCAGCTAGCTTCTGCCTCCGAGAGAAGATGGCGGCCAGCACAACCTGATTTCGACTGACAGGAATGTTGACAGACGTCCAACAGCCACTCAAAATTCCGCTTGCGCACGCTAGCGTGCGTGCACCTGTGCTCGCACGGTGCGCGCACGGTGTCCCGCCTATAGATATATACATTTTTCAAATTCGATTTTCTCAGAAACTTCTGGAGCGATGTACACCATTTAAACAAAAGACTCTACTGCGTACCAGTCCCTACCATTTTACCAAGTGTGGTGAAATTCCGTTCAGCGGTCCGGGCTGTAGCCTTGTCTAGATATCCTATGGAAAATTGCATGGGGAAAACATGTTTTGGGACCCCCCTTTTTTCTCGGCCCCCGCTTCACGAATCCCCCCGAAACTTTCAGGGAAGGAGCGGAGCGTAACGGGCCATCTTCTTTGAGAAATTCGCGTAGGTTCATTAACCAGCGCCAAAGATATTCCCAAAAGAAAGTTGCGGATTTCCTATGGAAACTAGGTCCTAACTATAACTACCTACTGGCAACCGCCAGTTGGTCATATGATATATATATCATGAATGATGTAATATGTGACATCATCAGCAGTGGATTGCGGGTGCGCGATATATAGTTAGCGCAACTAACTATATATGAAATTTCAATGGTTTTATGCGAGTAAAATAAGGTTTTGTAAATGCTAATCCCTAACTATATATGGTCTATAACCTATGGTTTTTTCAGTGAATTTTCAAGGTTTTGTAAATGCAAATTCCTAACTATATATGGTCTATAACCTATGGTTTTTTCTGTGAATTTAATTGGTTTTTTAAAAGCTAACATCTGTAGCTGTAAAATGTATTCTTCTTTAAATCCCAAAATATATTTTAGATGTTTATTGATAATTTTTTTTTAAATATTTTTTTTCTTCGCTTCCAGTAAGCGAACCGGGAAGCTTTCCGTTAGCTCATCTTGATGCCGCGACCTAGTCTGCGAACCGGTAAACGTATCGTTAGCGCAACTGTGACGCGTCGCGGAAGCGCAACGTATCATTGTCGCGTAATGCGTCTTATGACGCGCCGCGTTAGCGCTCCCGGAAGTGTTCAGGACCGCGAACCGGAAACGATCCGGGACGCGGCGCGCACCGCGTAACGTAAGCGGAACAGGTCATGTGACTTGTTTATCAAACTTTTCATTGGTTCATTTCACTTTTGGTTTCCAAATGATGTATGACTAGGTCATGTGACCTAAAAATAACACATTTCATTGGTTCAGAACTTTTGCTTTTCCCAAATCATGAAAACCCCTCCTTCTTTCCTCACTCTGACTTTCATCTTGGTGAGAGAAAGACCATTTTTCTGTAGTTCAGCAATGGCTTCTATCCTTGCTTCAGCTGGTGGACCCCCACCACCACCTCCACCTCCTCATGAGAAGAGAGGACCACCATCTCAATTCATCTCCAACAGAGAGGAGGAAGAGGATGACCTTGAGGAAGAGGAGACAGATGAACCACAGTTTATACAGGAGCTGCCCCGTGTTTCCCGACGCAAAACAAGTTTCATATGGCAGTTTTTTTCAATCCCTCGAGGGGAGAAGAAGGTCAATGCGAAGTATGCCACCTGCCTCATTTGCAAATACAGATTATCTAGAGGCACAGAAAAAAAGTATAGTATGGGCAACTATACTATGCATCGCCATATGGCCAGGTGGCATCCACTAAACTACAGCCGGGCAGAGTTGCGTGACCTGCAAGATAATCCCCCGACAACTCCTGTGGCCAGGTCAACGTCAACTATCTCTTTGACAGGAAGAGAGGCACAGGAAACCGTGTCAAACATACAGCAAAACTTCAAACACATGAAGTTTACCTGCATATATTGTGGTGCTCTGCTCTCATGTGGGAACATGAGCGTGAAATTAATCAACATTGCGTACGAAAACCACAAGTGCCCTAACCCACCAAACAGTAATTTTTTTTTGCTCCTGTTGAGCCCTTTTCAATGCCTGTTTTTTGTTGTTTCCCCTCCATGAAAAACACAAAAAAACATAAAACTGTTCTAAAAATACAAAAAAAACAAAAAATGTTCAGAAAAAAAATAAAATAAAATAAAACAACAAAAACATAAAAAAAGTTCTTTTCAGAACTACCTCCCCTTTCAAATAAAATTGCTAGAATGTTTAGCACTCTGGCAAGCTCTATTTCTTTTGGTTCGCTTTCCGGTTCGCTGCCCGGTTCGCGAACTTGAAGCGAACCAAAAAAATATTTTTTTTAAAAAAAGAAGAGTTAGTATAAGGGAAGTAAACAGAGAGTAATGTTAAAAGAAAGACAGCTATAGGGAGTAAACCAGAGATACTGTTTAATAGATCTATTTATTAATTCAGGATGACGATAAGGTGTGATCGCTCCTGAGGTTTGTTTAAGGTGAGACCTACTCAGGGTTACAGATCAATTTTACACTTGTTGAAGAATACAGAGCAGATAATGCATGTGAAGGCCTACCAATGAAGTAAGTCATGTCCTCTTATTACATCATTCATGACATGGTCAGTGACATCATCAGCAGTGCATTGCGGGTAAAAAGAGTAGAAAACATTTACCTTATAATTCTTGTTAACTTTTTAAAATATTTTTTCATACTTTCAATCTGTAAAAGAGAGAACAAACATTTCCAAAAATATTAAAACATGTATTTAAAAATTAGAAAAGAAAAGGGAAAAGGTTCAAGAAGAAACAGTTTTTCAACAACTTTGACATTTACAGAAGCCTCTGCTTCTCTACGTCCCCTACACAATCCTAAAGATATATATTTTAAACAAACAGTATCTTCATGCTGATGAACTGAGGCCTATTTTGGAACATGGTGCTTCTTTTGCACTGCTGATGTCTCACAATAGTGATGCAATAGCAGCGCATAAAAGATGTAAAGCCATCATAAAATTGTGTCTAACATTTTAAATGATTGTTTCAGGATGCAAATGGAAAGGGGCGACCATTCGGTCCCCCCGAACGTATGGCGGAGTGCCACGATCCCCCCAGGAAGCCATCTTGGGTGGGAGGCGGGTCCCGGCTGGTATGCCCGAAGCGGCGCAGCCGGGGCGCGCCTTTTCCCGCCCTGGAGTGGGCTGGCCTAGACACTGACGCGGCCGGCCACGCCCTTCGTGGCAGGCAGGGGCGGGTTTACTCCCGCCCTGAAGACGGATAAAAGGAGCAACAAGCCAAGAGAGCATCCTCTTGTTCCTGTGCTCTGAAGCTGCACCTCCTCGCTGCACGTGAGCTCGAGACGGAACGAAGAGCCAATTTTGAGCGTGGTAATCTTTCCTTTTGTCTTACAGATACTCTGTCGGAGAATGCCTAAGAAAGTTGGAAAGCGAATGACTACCGACCAGATGCTGCGTATACTTATGAAAGAGGTGACCGATCTGAAGAAGCGGATGGCGGATAAAGACGGGGAAGGGGGACCGAAACGTCCATTGGCAGGAGCAGCTCCGGGAGGAAAAGGCAAGAGGCCCAGAAGGGGAGCAGCTGGGGGGGACATCCCGGTTCCCTGTGCCCCACTCGAAGAGCCAACTCCGGTGCCGGCAGAGGGGAATCCGATTCCCGTGGTGGTCACCCCCGTGTCCGGTGAGGATATGCCGCCCGAGTTGGCAGCACAATTAGCAGCGTGGTTGGGGAAAGATAGCGAGGGCACCACGGCTGATGACGCACGTGTGTTGATGAAGCAACTGCGTGAAACGAGGGAGGCGGCGAAGACATCATCGCCAGTTATCACGCCGGCTGCGGCAGTAGAAAAACCACCAGGAACAGGTCCAGCCGCAGATACAGCTTCCGGTTCAGGTAAGCGGCCATTGCCGATTGCGAGGGATGAGTCTGCACCTTCACGAAGGGAAAAGTTGGGTCAACATGTCCCTCTGGCTATTAAGGAGAAGATATGGGCAAATGAGTATATAAACATCTTCTCGTTGCTTACCGATCATTATGAGATGGAGCATGTTAAAAGCCAGAAGGAACTCATGCATCCGAGTGTTTGGCGCGCAAAGATGGCCGCCTTTAAAGTTGATGAAAACATTGGCACTTGGGGCAAGGCATGGGGAATTTTTACCTCCATCATGGGCGAACGTAGACCCGAGTTGCTGTCCGAGTTGCCGATATACCAGACACGGATCATGGAATATTCCGTAGCATATGGGGGCAATCAGTGGTTCTGTTACGATAACATTTTTAGGAAAGCAAAGGAACACGATAAAAATCTAACTTGGGATTGTTATGATTCTGTGTCATGGTCAAAAATGGAGAGTACTGGTATGTTAAAAGTGCCATTAGTAGGGAGCAGCGGGGGTGAATCTTCCCGCCAATATGCTGGGACCCCCTTTCGATCGGGTTCAGGTAACGAGTACCAATCGAGGCCGAACGGCAATGCAGGTAAAAGGGGGATTTGTTGGAACTTCAACAGGGGGAAATGTACGAGGCCCCAGGGGTCATGCAAATTCCGTCACGAATGTGGAGGGTGTGGGCAGTCATCCCATCCCGAGTCCATGTGCAGAGCCAAAACGGGTGATAACGGGGGTAAAGGAGGCGCCAAACAGGTCTGAAATAGTCCGAGGGGCGCCTTTACCTACTCCGGTTGATACCATGGCAATGATTCCTTGGCTCAGCGAATACCCGGATCACGCTTCCGCTGGGGTGTTGCGGAGCGGGTTTTCATATGGTTTCCGCATCCCAGTGGGGGAGTTTCAGGGTGTACGAAAATGTAAAAATCAAATATCGGTCTTGCAACATACGACTGTGGTTCAGGAAAAGATTGGGAAGGAGGTTACTCGATGTCGAGTCGCCGGTCCATTTGTTGAGCCACCATGTGCTAACTTTGTTTGTTCTCCTTTGGGGGTGGTCCCTAAGAAGGACCCGGGTGAGTTCCGACTGATACATAATTTATCAGCCCCACGTGGTCTGTCCGTAAATGATGCAATAGACCCGGATGTGTGTTCGGTGCGGTACGCATCTTTCGATGAGGCCGTTACCATGTTGAATCGCCTAGGGCCCGGGGCGCTGATGGCGAAGTCAGATATTGAGTCAGCGTTCCGGTTGCTCCCGGTACACCCAGACGATCAGCGTCTCCTTGGTTTCATGTTTCAGGGTCAGTATTACATGGATAAATGTATGCCAATGGGTTGCTCTATTTCTTGTGCCTATTTTGAAAAGTTCAGTTGTTTTCTGCAATGGGTCTTCACAAAGAAGACAGGTTTTTCGCATGTCATGCATTATCTCGATGATTTTCTGTTTCTGGGGGCGGCCGGGGTTCCGGAATGTGGACAGGCTTTGAATGAATTTTGTGCCTTAATGAAGCATTTCGGTGTGCCATTGGCACCAGGTAAGACTGTGGGTCCCTCAACTTGCCTCGAGTTCCTAGGGATCGAGCTCGACTCTGTGGAAGGTTGTTTTAGATTACCTAGAGAGAAGGTGATAAGATTCAGGGCAGCCCTGGAAACTTGTATTAGCGAGTCCAAGGTCAGGCTGCATCAGTTACAACAATTGGTGGGACAGCTGAATTTTGCCCTGAGAGTCATGCCGATGGCCCGCCCCTTTTCCCGCTCGATCGCTCAGGCCATGGTCGGCCTGAAGGAGGGTCATCATCGCACAAGGTTATCGGCTGAGGTTCGTCAGGATATGCGCATTTGGTTGGCATTTCTGGCGGCTTTCAATGTTCGAATTGTCTGGAACAAACCGGCGGTGTCCTCCGAGGAGCTGGGGCTGTGGACAGATTCGGCAGGGAGCACTGGTTTTGGTGCCATATTCGGCACACGATGGTCGGCTCAAAAATGGCCGTTATGGTGGCATGAGTGTGGACTGACAAGTAACATTGCCTTTTTGGAACTGTTTCCCATTCTGGTGGCCCTGAAAACTTGGCCCGAGGGGTTCAGAGATCACTCTGTGGTGTTTTGGTCTGATAACATGACCGTGGTTGAGTGTATCAACAGCCAGGCAGCACGATGCAAATGGATCCTGAGATTGCTCAAGGAAATTGTGTTATTGTGTATGCAGTTGAACGTACTATTCAAAGCAAGACATGTACCAGGGGTAATGAATAAGGCGGCTGATGCGCTTTCTCGTTTTCGTATGCAGGCCTTCTGGGGTTTTCTGCCCACAGCGGACCCGGTGGCGGCACCCTTTCCCGAAGCTCTCTGGTCTCTCGGTGCCCCGACTTACAGAACCTCGTGGGAGAGAGTTTAGCACCCAGGACGAGGAAGGCATACCAAGGGGCGTTCCGATCCTACTGGGCCTTTGTGGGGGATGCTAGGAGGGAGCTTTGGGGCCAGGAAGACTTAGTAGTCGATTTTCTGCTGTCCTTACATCGGGCAGGCAAATCAGTGGCTACGGCCCAGAGGCATCGAGCCGCCATTTCCTTTATGGCAAGGGCTCATGGGATCCAGGACCCGACTGCATCTTTTGTTGTGCAAAAGGCGCTACGTGGGTGGCAACGCCTTGAGGGTCGCAGAGTAGATGAAAGGCGCCCGATAGGTCTGGATAGGTTGGCTTTGTTGTTATCTGTACTTCCTGCAACATGTTCATCCCAGTATGAAGCAGTGTTATTCCGAGCCGCTTTTATGCTAGCATTCCATGGGGCTATGCGGGTAAGTGAGCTAGTGGCAAGAAACAAGCAGGATACCTTGGGGGGACTGTGCCGAGAGCACGTTCAGGTCAGGGGGGAGACAATGACTGTCTCGTTTGTCAAGTCCAAGACCGATCAGGGTTCGATGGGGGACTGCATATTGATACAAAGGATTCCCGGGTCATCCATGTGCCCGGTGAGGTGCGTTGAGGAATATTTAGCGCAAAGGGTGGCATCATGGGGGGGGACCTTGTTGAGACACGCTGACGCCACCCCACTGACGAGGTTTCAGTTTCAGCGGGTGCTTGCGATGTCGATTTCTGCCGCGGGCCTGAACCCCGGCGAGTTTGGGACCCATTCCTTTCGTATAGGGGCTGCTACTGAGGCTACAGCCAGGGGTCTGAATGTCGATCAAGTAAAACGTGTGGGGCGTTGGTCCTCGGATTGTTATAAAAGGTATGTGCGGTTGCACATGTTGTGAAGCTGTAATGATGTACTCACGCTTCTTGTTTTTGTTTGCTTTCAGTTGCGCAAGCCTACGAGGCGGGGCGGACTGTGCAGTCGACCCAACGCCAGGCCAGCGGTCAGACATCACCGGCTGTGAAACAGGAGGTGTGGGTTGTGGGCCACTCATACGTGAGGCGTGCCGCGGACGTATTCAAAGCAGGTGACATGATTCACGTGGCTGGGGAATACGGGTACAGTGTGTCCTTCTACGGTAAGGGCGGGCTCTGTATTGACCAGTTTCAGTCATTTTTTGAAGGTTTGTTAGGGCGGACGAGGTCACCGCCGTCTATAGTCATAGTACACCTTGGGGGCAACGATTTGGTGACCACTGGTAGACGACTTCTTCTTGAGGCGATGCTTTCCACTGTAAGTTGGTTAGCGAGAAGAGTTCCAGGGTCCACAATTGCATGGTCCCATATGATCCCACGAAAAGTGTGGCGGGGGGCACTGTCGGTTTCTGCTCTGAATCATTCAGTAAGGAAAATTAATAATAAAATGAGTAGATTGTTCCGTTCAAATACACTGCATTCTATTTCGCATGGTTGTATTAAAGGGGACAGTATGTATTTAGGGGATGGTGTCCATTTGTCCCGGGTGGGGAACGAGTTACTCATAGGAGACCTGATAGCTTGGCTAAGGACGTTATGACATGACCTTTAGGCAGCAGTGTTGTGGGGGGTCCGGATAGCCGGTCAACTATCCGGCCTGTGGCGGTAAGGTCATGATCGGTGAGCAGTAATTGGGAGATCCCTAGGGGTGGGGCGTCACCCATTACGGATGGGAGCGCTCGAGGGAGGTGGCCATTGGCCCCTCAACGGGGAGGCGGTCCCTTCTAAGGATGGGCCGCCGAAAGGAAAGGAAAGGCGGTCAAGGCCCCTTCCTGGGTAGGAGGGGGCTACAGCCCCCTCCTGGGGAATTTCCTGGGGCCAGGTCATCTGCGACGGCAGATGTGGTAAGTTGTGTGGGGTTTGGGAGGGGGTCTACGCTACCTTCTAGATACCTCACACGAGTCCTCGGACGACCTTTAAGTGGCGTCGAGTTTATTGGGGCCCCCGTCAAGTCAAGGGAAATTGGTAAATGCACTTGAGGTACGCCTCTGTGCGGTCGCCCCTCACAAGTGAGGGTGATATGTCTGGTTTAGGGATCTTGACACCGGTTATGACCTTGCCGTTGGCCCTTAAACGTTAGGATGTACAATTTCAATTTAAAGTTTTGTAGGATGTTAGATCGGCTAGGAGAACCTTTGTATTAGAGAATATGTTAAGGTTAGCCAAACATCGCAAATGTGAAAATGAAATTGTACATTATTATGAAACTGTTATTTTAACGTTTTAATTTTGTTTCATATTTTAATAAATACGGCCGGGAGGGTCACTCCCTCCCGTCTTCCAAAAGTTCAGAACGTTTCCGGTTTCCCATCATTGGGGATTGTGTTGAGAGGGGGTGGCGGGTATCTCAGCCATATGGAAAGGGGCGACCATTCGGTCCCCCCGAACGTATGGCGGAGTGCCACGATCCCCCCGGGAAGCCATCTTGGGCGGGAGGCGGGTCCCGGCTGGTATGCCCGAAGCGGCGTAGCCGGGGCGCGCCTTTTCCCGCCCTGGAGTGGGCTGGCCTAGACACTGACGCGGCCAGCCACGCCCTTCGTGGCAGGCAGGGGCGGGTTTACTCCCGCCCTGAAGACGGATAAAAGGAGCAACAAGCCAAGAGAGCATCCTCTTGTTCCTGTGCTCTGAAGCTGCACCTCCTCGCTGCACGTGAGCTCGAGACGGAACGAAGAGCCAATTTTGACCCACCCACCAGCCCCTGAAGACAGCAAGTGGTTTTGAATAAAGTTTGACGTGGTAACGCTGAATTTTTTGCAGGTTGTGATGATTATTGTGATAACTTTGAATATGCAATAAAGAATTGTTGAATTGTGGTTGTTTTGCAAATAAAGTAGTTATAGACTAGTGTTGACCAGTAATCATGCCTTTTAATAAGTCGTAATGGTTATTGTCTTAGTGATTTAGCCTTTGAGTAATTTAGTTAGAATTGTCGTATTTATTTTTGGTCGGGCGGTAAGGTCATGATCGGTGAGCAGTAATTGGAAGATCCCTAGGGGTGGGGTGTCACCCATTACGGATGGGAGCGCTCGAGGGAGGTGGCCATTGGCCCCTCAACGGGGAGGCGGTCCCTTCTAAGGATGGGCCGCCGAAAGGAAAGGAAAGGCGGTCAAGGCCCCTTCCTGGGTACGAGGGGGCTACAGCCCCCTCCTGGGGAATTTCCTGGGGCCAGGTCATCTGCGACGGCAGATGTGGTAAGTTGTGTGGGGTTTGGGAGGGGGTCTACGCTACCTTCTAGATACCTCACACGAGTCCTCGGACGACCTTTAAGTGGCGTCGAGTTTATTGGGGCCCCCGTCAAGTCAAGGGAAATTGGTAAATGCACTTGAGGTACGCCTCTGTGCGGTCGCCCCTCACAAGTGAGGGTGATATGTCTGGTTTAGGGATCTTGACACCGGTTATGACCTTGCCGTTGGCCCTTAAACGTTAGGATGTACAATTTCAATTTAAAGTTTTGTAGGATGTTAGATCGGCTAGGAGAACCTTTGTATTAGAGAATATGTTAAGGTTAGCCAAACATCGCAAATGTGAAAATGAAATTGTACATTATTATGAAACTGTTATTTTAACGTTTTAATTTTGTTTCATATTTTAATAAATACGGCCGGGAGGGTCACTCCCTCCCGTCTTCCAAAAGTTCAGAACGTTTCCGGTTTCCCATCATTGGGGATTGTGTTGAGAGGGGGTGGCGGGTATCTCAGCCATATAAGATGTGTGCTTTCAAGAGCTTTCTTTGAGGTGAGGCCTATTCCTTTTTAAAAAAAAAAAACAGTACCCAGAAGTACAGCACTGTAAGCATTAAAATTGACACTTACAGAAGACTCAGTTTCTCCATATCTACCTCACATTTCTAAATGTATATCATAAGTACAAAAAGCAGAACATTAATTATACATGTTAAATGGTTTATTTTTGCTGTTCTCAGAATGTATCAAATTTCACTTAAATCAGTGACTTGAAGGTATTCATCATGTAACAGCGGGGAAAAAAACACAATCAAAATGATTGTGTTTAAAAAACCCTAACAACCTAAGAAATCTGAATTCAAAACTCCTTAAAATTAACTTACTTTCAATGACGTCGAAGGATGTCCTATGAACAGCGTCCACTCTGTTGTGCTATAAATATTTTCAGCCCGCCACTTTCTGAAAGAAAACCTCCATCATTTTGAAAAATATGTTACATACAAGAAAAGACTTCTCACATTCTACCACATGTTTCCACTAGGCCAAATCATGTTGCAGCGATTCACAACTCTTGTAATTCTTCCAATCAAATCCCGTCATTTTCTATTTTCGCAACTTTCAAAAAGAAAACATTTAAGAATATTTTCACAATCCTGGACTACTAATATCTTACCCTTCTTTGTCACTCATGTTCTCCTTTTCCTATGACACTGATACTGCTTACTATGAAGCAGACTTACTTGCATCAGGTTTATATAGTTGGATTTTTAAATTGACATTATAATTAAAAGTTTTGGACCAATAATCTAGACAGCATTGCAGACTTACATTCCCTCTACTTGATGAACCTTTTGCAATTCCTCACAGGAAATCCCGAGATTCTTTCTTTAAAATTTTGGTTTTAAAAACACCAGGTAAGAATTTTTAAGGTCAAACGGCAATTTTTTTTTGAAAGTTACAACGGAATCATTGCAGAATGACCAGCCGTTTCGAGACTTTAAATAAGCTGTATAATGTCCTGATGTTGTTGAAGGACCATCGTGATAGATAATTGCTACAGTTACAAAAGTCCTTCCTGATATTGACAGCTGAGAAGCCACAATTTTTTTTATTAAAGTTGACAATTTTGATCCATCAGGCCTACATCGTTGGATCATTAAAATGACATACTGGCCATATCTACGTATAAATAATGTTGACATCATTTCAGATTTACATTGGCTACACTCCATGTTGTGATCCGCTGCATTTACAAGCTTATTAAAGGAGACTGATTTACTGTCTGGCAAAGTTAAATATATAAATCTTTCTGAGTCTACACTAGTAGTACTTGATACCATACAGTTCTCGCAGTCATGCTGTCATTGATAAGAAAGCCCAAACAGGTGATCTACATCTACACCCTCATCTTGCAATACATCAAGCATATACATTAAAAACTCCTGACAATCTTGCTGATTATTTTCAGAGAAGTCTGTTTGACCTGAACATTCATCTAACAGATAACGAACTTCAGACACACTTTCTACTTTTGTTCGATCAGTGCTACATTTCTCGAAAACAGAATTCAACAAACAGCATAAAATTTGTTCTGAATTCAACAGAATCTGTTCTCTTAAACTCTCTAGTGAAAAGAGAACATTAACCACTACATTTGCATAGCAGTTGACACCAGAACTGTTTTCAAATTGAAAACCGACAACATCTTCAACAGAATCCACTTTCTTTCTGCTAACAATTTTCGGTTCATTGACTTTTGGTCTTTTTGCTACAACCTCCCTACTATTACTGATATTTCTACGTTTCCGGCCTACCACACGTTTCTCAAACAAAGGATATTGAGGCAAATGTGGCGCATACTCTCTTCTTAACCTATTGTATTCATTAACACAATCTAGATCCGCACAAATGTTTGTGACATCACAGTCAATCAAGTACAATCCCGATAAAGTTCTAACTCGTGACAATGCCACATATGCCATACCCTCCTTGAACACAGAACTGCCAATATTCACCAATGCACTGTCTACACTTAAACCTTGCGATTTATGGATTGTCACCGCATATGCCAAGCAAACAGGAAACTGTTTACGGCGAACATATAAGTCTTTAACAAGCAAAAACCTAGCAGAACAACGACCAATTAGCTGTACTTCCTCAATGCCATCAAATTTAATTTTTAAAAATTCTATTCCATCTCTATTTCTGTATTTCTCAAAATCAACAACATTACCCATTGATCCATTTACCAGACCTCTTTCAACATGTAAATTCCTTCTCAAAATGATTCGGCAATTTAAACACACATTCAAAGTCTTTTCAAAACCCGCTGTTTTAGATATAGTCTTCTCTAATGAATCCAATTTTGATTTCAAATTCTCTGACAAAATAATTGTTGATCCCATATGCTCTATTTTGTCAATAGCTTCAAGTTTCACAATCTCTTGCTTTTCTAAATTCAACATTTTGTTGTTGAAGATGGCACATTCTGCAAGAGTTGGCATCAAACATATTCCGGATTTCTTCTCAGTAATTTTCTGAAAAATATTCTCAGGCACAATCTCTTGTTCGGGATATAAATTTGAAAGTAATCGTGCATTTAAAGCTTCTTTTCCATGCTCGGTCACTTTTCCAATTCTAATATCTTGTAGAATATTCTTGTAATCTTCATCCTTCGCCTGACCCATATTTTCATGCAGTTCAGCATAATTGAAGTTTAAGCATATATTGACGTTGCCAATGCTCCCTAGGCACTTCCTGGTATCTTCATGCGTGAGTATTTTGAACACAGGTTGACCTTTTACTGGTGTCAGCTGCAGAAGATCTCCGAAAACAATGATGTGTTTGCCACCAAATAACACATCATATTCAGTTTTAAGTACTTCTTGAAACTTCACAGCAAGCATCTCCAGATAACTTGTGGTATTGTAATTTGTTGTCATGCTCCACTGGCAGCATCAGTAGACGATGCAAAGTAATACCTTTAATGTTATGTGCTGCCAGTCCAGTAGGAGCGGTGACAACACAAGACAGCGATGACTCAGTCCTTTCCTGCAAATAACAAGAAATTGCTTTAATGAGGAAACTTTTTCCAGTTCCCGCTTCTCCACTCACGTACAGTCGGACAGGCTTCAACGATGTACATGAGCACTCTTTCTTCTCATGACTTAATCCGTGCTCAATTTGCTTGGTAACTTCATCATATATTTTCCTCTGCTCAACGTTGAGTTGTTTTTCCAAGTCTTCTAAGTTAACTGAATCCTCCTGAGCATGTGCCATGGCTCTTTCCACTTCATTCATAGCAGTGGCAGCTTCATTTTCGATAATAGGTCCTCCAAGTGGATCTTGACTCAATGAAACAGAACTCTGACTGTCCTGAGAACTGTCTCTGGCAATCTCGGCTGCAATCGTTGCTTCCTGCTCAATTTCCAAAGTTAGCATTTCTTGATATTTGGGAAAAGCAGGACATTCTATGGTCTCCTTAGCAGCAGTGAAAGAGTCTTCGTAACAGAGGAAATCTCCAAGCAGTTCCTCTTCTGCACGCCAAGGCTTGAAAAGTTGCAAAAGTGCTAAATAGAAAAACTCCTTTTTTTCTGGAGATTCGCCACTCAATTTTCGATGGTTTACTAATTGGCATTTTCTTTGCTTGACCAGGCATCCCTCACTTCCAATTACAGCATACACTCCTTTCTCAATATCTTCTTTGATGTTCCTCTTGAATATATAATTTTGTAGAACCTCATATAGACAAACATTCTCAAGGTGACTGCTTCGATTTGGATAATATGTATCCAACATGTTGGTCTTCAAAATGTCGGTAGTGTTTGGTTCCTTTTCTGCCAAATACTCAATTTCCCGGACAGGTTTTAGAACTCGATTTCGCGTTGCAGCAAGACCAAGACTCGCCCAAACGATACTCCTGGATTTGGCATAGAGACTTGCTGAAGACAATCGATCAGAACATTCATAAGCTCCGATTTCTCGATGTGACAACATCTTCAGACTGAAACTGTACAACTTCTTGCTGAGGCTCTTTTCATGGGAAATGTCCTCCCACATATCCTTCAGTTCTGTCTTTTCTTTTTTGGTGATGTAAGATGTCACATACCGAGCCACAGCCATACAGTTGTCAGCCACAAACTGTATATCCATGTTAGCATTCCACATGGACAAAATCACTGGGTTGTAGTCGTTGATGTACTTGGACTCTTCGTTCCTTTTCAAATTGTATGTATTTTTGGGTGATTTCCTCATCACATTATGTTGCAGTGAAGACATCAAACTGTTCACTCTTCCTTTAGAAATCACCGGTCGTGGAAAGTTGAAACGACATTTGGTGTAGAACTTGTCCTTGTTTCTGAATTTACGACGACAGTACTTTCCACAACGATGGCTTTGGAAACGTAGAACTTGTTCTCTTAGGCTTTTCTTCTCCGTTGCGTTTGGAACAGCACACATAGAATACTGTTCTATGAAATTCATCACTAAGTCATCCGGATCTGTTCCAAATTTAGGTGCATCCTTGATCCACAACAACATATGTATATGAGGAGCACCTCTTGCTTGGTACTCCTTTCTCCAGAAGAAATCCAACACCTCTCCAAGAGGTGGATTCTTTTTATTTGTGATGAAAGACATCATAGCTTCAAATCTATGATTGAAGTACCTGCATACATTCACTGGATCCAAAGAACACAGTTCTCCAGGTGTCTTGAATTCAATGTTTTCAATATTTCCATTTGCCTCTCGTAGAAATTCAAGTAAGTCTTCCCAGCCATACTCGGCACAGCTCAGAGTAAGGAACCATGTTGGAGTTCCTAAGTTCCTCAGCATACATTTTAAATCACCATGACGACGGTACCAGTACTCATTAGTACCACGCTGACACGCCATGAGATTAATTAGGTGAGAATCCAAAATACTGTCTTGGACATTGACTTTATGCATAAAGTCACTTGCCGAGATGTTTCGCATCTGTATACCACTTTTTAAGATGTGGTTCACTGCATATGACAGTCCAGACAGATCGCTTTCAAACAGGAGATGAAAAAAATAGTGAATGCATTGACGAAACCTAGGATCTTCTGCATACAATCGTAAAGTCCGGTATTCAGACGCAGGAATTTGATGAGGTCGCTCATCATATCTTCCTCCTTGACCTGTTGGAAATAGCTGTGGGAAACACCGAGCTTCCAAACTTTCCTCCCAAACACTAATGGGACTCCCTTTGGCTTGTTTCATTTGAAACAACTCAATTGCATTCCCCATGACTTCCTTGGAATGCAAAGGATGAACACTATAATGTTCATATATTTCTTCACTTTTAGAGGCCTCTACTTTCTCAATTTGGCCAGCACACAAATCGCTATCCTCTTCATCACTTACTTCCTCTTCTGCTACATATACATTTATATAGTACTTATTATTTTTCTTCAAATACAATGTTGCCTTTTTGACTTTCCTAACATCCACTAAATCTTGCCATATTTTCTTATTCTTTGTCGGAACCCCATTAACCAAGATAACCAGAGGTTCCTCTTCCACTTTTTCTACTCCAATTGTGTTAATGTTTTTGTTCAAATCCAGAGGCAAATAAACAACTCTTCCCTTTAATCCTCTCTGTAAATCTGATGGAGGCAACTTCCCTGTCTTTGGCTCCATTCTTACAATAGCCTGAAAGGGATGGATACTTTGAATCAAAATAGATTCATAAGTATTTAAATCCTTCAATTCAGAAGGAACCTCAACCAATTCCAGATTATTATGAACCGCTCTTGCAGGCATCTGGTTTTGGTTTAATTTGTTACAACAATAAGTACACACACGTTGATCCGATCCCAAATCAAAATAATTTTCTACCATCAAGTATGTGGCAAAATCCTTCCATTCACTATTATTTTCCCTTTCACTTTTTACATATAAATCCACTAACTTAGTCTGATTCTTATAATAAGTGCGTCGACAACACACACAAGTGAAATTAGGCCTCTCTCTTGATTTCATCTGAAACGTGGCAATTTCCTTCTGAAATTTATCTGTACTAGAAACCTGTACATTATCTTCAACATTACCCTCTACTTCTGGGTCAATTTGAACATTCTCATCTTTATTTCCAAAGTAACAAAACTCAATTTCTTCACAAATATTCTTGACATCTATTTCAGAACCATGCAAAAGAGCAGCACATAATTGTTTAAGCATAATTGCTGGACTCTTAGCATGATACAACATTCTCACTATTTTCCTGACTTTATTATGATGCACTGCTAGCATCCTGAAATGATGAAAAACACTCTGGCATACTCTCCTGGAAAGACAAGCCAGTGAATGACCACGCAAACCTGTCATTTGTCTCACTCTGCAAGGATCTAAATCTTGCAACAACTTCATTTTCTGCTTCAAACTTCTCTTATTAAATGTCCGTACAAAATCACAAAGCAAATTGATGGAATCCTTTCGCACACTGCAAATAGAACTACACTTCCAAATGTACACAGGACCCTTAGGACGTCTTCCTAAAACCTCATTACCTAACACCTCGTCTGCCTCTGTTGTCACAAGTTTTTCTTTTTCAACTGGACAACCATCCTTCACTTCATAAGCTCGACCACTGGTGTCAAATGCAAACACCAAATCATTATCCTGAAAATAACTCTCCTCATTAAAAAATGCCTCACAACTTGAACTATGCATCCATTCTCTGGAAAAAACTTCACAAAAGTTACTACGATTTACTACTCTCTTCCATCTACTATTAGATTTGAAATCAGAAATTACCTTGTTTAGTTTCCTAATTCTATTAATTACCAAAATAAATAACTTTCGCTTAATTTCAAAAGCATGATCAATAATTTTCTCTACATTTTTCTTCTTCTTATAAAATGCCACTTTCTGTTGGCCTTTCTTAATATTTTTTAATAAATTAACTATTATCCTGTTGCGGAACATTCGTTTTCGAATGTCCCTAAACTGTTGTTTCCTTCTACTATCATGCAAAAAGTTATCTCTTGCTCTACCAGTAACATTTTTGATTGGTCTTTCCTTTCCATTTAAATTGCTTCTCTTTTTCTGGACTGAAGCATTTTTTGTAGAAATACTTTTTTTACTACAAATATTTCTTATGAATGATTTCGTGCTCTTACCCGGAGCTTTCTTGGTGATTTCACAAGTTTTTGGGGGAGAGGACTGCTGCATTAATAGATGATCCTGCTGTTTTTGACGTTTTCTAGCCTTTCTAATTCGATACTTAGTTGGCATTTTTCTAATCTGCAGTTGAATCTGTGGAAAAATATAATTAAAAATGTTATTAACCACAATTACTAAACAGTAAATGAATAACAGTCATCTAAAACTTAACACCCTACTTATTATTTAACATAGCAAATCTTTTGCACCATCACTGCGTCACAAAAGTGACGCACAGTGGTACAAAACAAGCATACACCTATCATAAATCTCTCCCTAACATTTTAAATGATTGATTCAGGATGACGATAAGGGGCCTCATTTATGAGGCCTTGCGTCAGTTTTGCGCTGCGGATGCGGCACTTTTTGTGACGCATCTGCGGCGTAAAACATGCGCCTTGTTGCGCCATATTTAAAAAGTGACGCATCTAGGTAGATGCATCACTTTTTAAACCCCTGCGCCACATTATACCTGCGTCAGATATAATGTATGCAGAGGGGGCATTCCCCCACAAAAAGCCTCGTAATAGTGACGCAGTGAAATCTATGAGATTTCACTGCGTCACTTTTAGAATGCTGTTGCGTCAAAATCTTGCGCCTGCCTCACAACAGGCGTAAGGCTGACGCAAGCCCTTTCACATGGAGCTTTCCCCATGGACGAATTGAAGAGCTTTCTTCATGGGGCTTGTTTCTTGTAAATACGCTCCCACCTGTGCTTGGCAAATTTAGATTTTGATTATGGGAGTTACATAGCCATGTTAAAAATAACCCAAAAACGGTTGTAAGCTCTTCCATTAAAATGGGAACAATAACATCAGAGACACTCAAAAGCCTTATAAATATGCTCCAAACAACCTATGAAGCTCTAGCAGTACATATCCAGAAATGTAATTGATTTCAAAAAACGTTTTTGAACACAACATATAAATCAATTGTATACCTACATTCAAGATGAAATGACTGAAAATGTCCTTGAGACACATGAAAGCATTTTTTTGAATGCCCTTGCTCCATTTTTGGGACATTTTTAACATGGCTATGTAACTCCCATAATCAAAATCTAAATTTGCCAAGCACAGGTGGGAGCGTATTTACAAGAAACTTGTCCCATGAAGAACGCTTTCCATTTAAAAAGGGTAAAAATAACATCATAGACACTCAAATGCCTTATAAATATGGCCCAAACAACCTATGAAGCTCTAGCAGTACATATCCAGAAATGTAATTGATTTCAAAAAATCGTTTTTAAACACAAAATATAAATCAATTGTATACCTACATTCAGTTGGAAATGACTGTAAATGTCCTTAAGACACATGAAAGCGTTTTTTTGATTGCCCTTGCTCCATTTTTGGGTTATTTTTAACATGGCTATGTAACTCCCATAATCAAAATCTAAATTTGCCAAGCACAGGTGGGAGCGTATTTACAAGAAACTTGCCCCATGAAGAACGCTTTCCATTTAAAAAGGGAAAAATAACATCATAGACACTCAAATGCCTTATAAATATGGCCCAAACAACCTATGAAGCTCTAGCAGTACATATCCAGAAATGTAATTGATTTCAAAAAATCGTTTTTAAACACAACATATAAATCAATTGTATACCTACATTCAGTTGGAAATGACTGTAAATGTCCTTAAGACACATGAAAGCGTTTTTTTGATTACCCTTGATCCATTTTTGGGTTATTTTTAACATGGCTATGTAACTCCCATAATCAAAATCTAAATTTGCCAAGCACAGGTGGGAGCGTATTTACAAGAAACTTGCCCCATGAAGAACGCTTTCCATTTAAAAAGGGAAAAATAACATCAGAGACACTCAAATGCCTTATAAATATGGCCCAAACAACCTATGAAGCTCTAGCAGTACATATCCAGAAATGTAATTGATTTCAAAAGATCGTTTTTAAACACAGCATATAAATCAATTGTACACCTACATTCAAGAGGAAATGACTAAAAATGTCCTTAAGACACATGAAAACGTTTTTTTGAATGCCCTTGCACCATTTTTGGGACATTTTTAACATGGCTAAGTAACTCCCATAATCAAAATCTAAATTTGCCAAGCACAGGTGGGAGCGTATTTACAAGAAACAAGCCCCATGAAGAAAGCAGTTCAATTGAAATGGGAACAATAACATCAGAGACACTCAAATGCCTAATAAATATGGCCCAAACAACCTATGAAGCTCTAGCAGAACATATCCAGAAATGTAATTGTTTTCAAAAATCGTTTTTAAACACAACATATCTGTTTCAGCTTACATGAGAGACCATGGAATAGGCTCCATGTACAACAATAACTTGTGTTACTGCATGCCAGATTGCTACACAAAATATGCAATTAAAATTTCTCAAAGAAACAAAATCTATTTGTATATCACTTGAGACAAAGCCACATTTTAAAAACACAGCTTTCTTCATCATTTTCTCCTTAAATCATACTATTCTCTATCTAAATTAAATACATCTTTTCTCACCTTAGCAAATACTTTTTGAGTTTCAAAACAGTCTCAGAAATACACCAAATTGTCTTCAGCAGAAGAAAGAGGATGCACTCCAGAGGCTGCAGCTATTGAAAGCACAGAAATACAGATATTCATTACACATATCTCTCATATTAGCCAATCATAACTCTTCTCTCACTTTTTTCAAATCAAAACCCTTCCCCCCTCTGCCCTCTCTGCCTTTTTTGCTTAGCAACCACCTCCTGAAAGACCTCTCATGTTTGCAAATTCACAAAACAATGTTTCAATTGAACTCTGAACTCTCAGTGCACCTGCGTATCCAGTGCAATCTTTCATTAAATGTTTTTTCCTTGACCATTCAAATTACATCTTTCAAAGAACACATCCATGCACCCTAACTTTCTGTTTTCAGAAATGGAAATCCACCAATCACTGCTAATGAATCATTAGCACTGAAACTCCACAGTTTTTTTTCTTTACAAACTCCTACTGTTTCAACTGCCCTTTCATTACCACACTTCATCAGACTGCAGCACAACCTTCTCTCACCATGTTTAAAGTCTGGATTGTTGGACATAGTTACATCCACTGGGCTCAAAGGTATGCTGAGAACAGAAATTTACCTAACCTCAATTTACAAGATGTGGAAATTAAGTGGTTGGGCCAAAGAGGATTAAAATGTCACCAATTGATACCATTGGTGAAAACCTTTATGCATTTGCCAAAACCTGACCTGTTAATTGTGCACTGTGGAGGTAATGATTTGGGCACTTTGACTGGGGTAGGTCTGGAAATGCTTTTAAAGGACACCTTTGAGCAATTAATGGCACTTTTTCCTCAAACTGCCTTGGTATATTCCAATATATGCCAAAGACAGAAATGGAGGTGGTCCAACCAATTTTGTCCACAAATTGAGAAGTCGAGGAAGCATGTAAACAAATCTGTTTCAGCTTACATGAGAGACCATGGAATGGGCTCCTTGTACAACAATAACTTGCGTTACTACATGCAAGATATCTACAGAAGAGATGGAGTTCACTTCTCAGATGAGGGCAACAGAATTTTCATTCTGAATTTAAGACTGTGCATTGGTACCTACTTATAAGTACCTAAATGTACCATAAACCCAAAAGCTCTTCTCTGAGCTACCCTTCATCTGATCACTCATAATTATTATTTTTTTCTAACTTTTTTCACTAATTTTCCACAAAATACGCTCCCCGGGGCGCTACCCGGTTTGCGAACCGGAAGCTAACCTCGCGGAATTTTTTTAAAAAATGTTTTTTTCCGCACATATAAGCCTCCTCAGCCACCCTCAGAAAACCTAGGGGGTCAAGATAAGTCTACCATGACCCCTTCTACCCATTCTGAACATTATTTGCCCTCCATCTTGTATCTTAATGCGACCGAAACACAAAATGGTGGACTCCCGTGACGCTTAAGGTTCGCGAACCGGGCCGCTTCCCGGGAAGCGGTCCAAAAAAAAGGTGGGAAAGTAATTTACAGAAAAACGACTAGAGACACTCTCACCAAATATAGATTAGCTCATACTACATAACAATCCCTTTCATTTTCACAAATTTGATTGAAATTCCATTTAGCCATTTAGCCTGTAGACCTCTCTAAGGACCGTGAGGTAAATTACTTCACAAAACACATCTGAAGTGTTGGAATTGACAACCAATGAAAATGTTACTTTCATTTTCTACTTTTATTACCTGACATTTGATTGGTTATATACCTGAATATATATAAAGGAAGAGAAGGAAACACAGCCATTTTGACTACTACTTCTTGTTGTATATATCATTTGGAATATCACTAATCACTTCAACTTGTTTCTAAAGGTAAGTTGTTATTTTTAAAACTGAAGTATATTGTGCACTATAAGTAAATATGGTAAACTTTTTCAGATAGTTATATACTATCCCTCTGTAGTAGTTATAGATTTAGATAGACTTCTCTGTTATAGTTATGGATGGACTTAGACTTCTCTTGTATAATTATAAATTTACTTACATTAAATCACATACACTTTTTTATATTCCTACTTCCACTCTGATACTATACACTGCCCAAAGATAAATTCACTGATAAAAAATGCCTATCTAAAATTATTCCCAACAGTGCCCTATCTCTACTAATATATATTTTTTTAATCCAAATTTCAGGCAAAATGGAAGGCGAAAACCAAGTTTCTTTTGAAATGGACCTGCAAGAGAGCAGCCAAGAATTGATTGATACAATTGATGAAATTGACATTGAATTTATGGATGAAACTTTGGACAAAGAACTACTGCAATGTGTCCAAGCAGTAGATGACCTCCTTGAAAATGAGGACATTTTACAACCTCACAGATTGCAAACAATATTCCAAGAAAATAATGACATTTCAGACACTGAAATGTTAGAAATTTTAATAAATTATGAAACACAAACAAAATAAAAAAAATGCTTTAAAAATAAAGACAAAAAAATCAACAAAAACAACAAACAATTAACATACAGTATTTGAAAAGTCTATCATTCAATTTTCGTTATAGTACGCTGCCCAGAACGCTTCCCGGTTCGCGAACTTGGCGCTCACCACGCAAAAAAAAAATTTTTTTTTTTTTTGACCCTGCTGGGCCCTTTTAAAACCTCCACATAAAACCTAGGGGGTCAACGAGGATCTACTATGCCCCCTTATGGTAATTTCCCCCTTTGTTTTGGCCTCCTCTTGTCTCTCTATCCTACCGAGAGACAAGATGGCGGCCGCTCCGGACTGTTTAGAATGTTGACAGACACCGGAGAGCCAATCAGCTTCGCTTCGCAAAGTTCCGATACGCGAAAAGTTCGTGAACCGGAGCGCTACCCGGAGAGCTGTTACAGATATATATCTTGTTTTAAACGTTAATTTCTCAAAATCCACTGAAGCACATATATTGAGACCTAGCAAAGGCACATCGGGCTAACAGTCCCTACAATTTTGCCAAGTTTCGTGGAAATCCATTCAGCCGTTCGGGCTAAAAGTGAGGCCAACCACCCTATGGAAATTAACATGGGAAAAACGTGTTTTGGGACCCCCTTTTTTCTCGGCCCCCCCCTTGACGAACCCCCCCCAAATTTCAGAAACAAAATGTGCCATTTTCTTGAAAATTTCAGCCGATTCCGTCCACAAACGCCAAAGTTATTAGACATAGAATTTTCAGAAATCCCATAGGGAAAAAATCCTAACTATATATACCTACTGGCGACCGCCAGTAGGTAATATATATATATATATATATATATATATATATATATATATATATATATATATATTACCTACTGACGGTCGCCAGTAGGTAGTTATAGTTAGGATTTTTTTCAATGTTAAATCTGAAAATTCTATTTGGAATAACTTTGGCGCCGGTTGACGAATCTGCCTGAAAATTTCCTGAAAATGGCCTCGCGGGGTTCCGGTCCTTCCCTGAAAGTTTGGGGGGGATACGTTAAGCGGGGGCCGAGATAAAAGGGGGGTCCCAAAACGCGTTTTCCCCATGTTAATTTCCATAGGGCGGTCGATGTCACTTTTAGCCCGAACGGCTGAATGTATTTCCACCAAATTTGGCAAAATTGTAGGGACTGGTAGCCCGATGTGCCTTTGCTATGTCTCAAGATATGTGCTCCAGTGGATTTTGAGTAATTTAGGTCCCAAAAAATATATATATCTATAGCAGCGCACAGGTGCGCGCACCGGAGTGCGCTCCAGGCGCGACACGCGAGGTGCGCATGGAAAGCTGATTGGCTCTCGGGTGTCTGTAAACATTCGAAACAGTCCGCAGCGGCCGCCATCTTGTACCTCGGTAGGATTGAGGTGGTAAAAATCAAAGGGGGAAATGAGCAAAAGGGGGCAGGGTACACCCCCCCTGACCCCCTAGGTTTGATGTGGGGGTCATAAAAAAGCCGTACGGGGCCCCCCAAAATTTTTTTTTTTAAATTTGCGCCGAGGGAGCGCCTGGTACGCGCACCGGTGAGCGTACGATTGAGAAAAAGAATGGCACTTTTTTAAAAAAAAAAAATAGCATTTTTTTATAAATTGGAGGTAGTTCTGAAAAGAACTTTTTTTTTGTTTTTGTTGTTTTATATTTTTTTTATACTTTTTGAAACGATTTTATATTTTTTTTGGTTTTTTTTCAGGGGAAAAACAAAAACAGGGATTCAGAAAATGCTCAACAGGAGCAAAAAAATGAGAAAATTTAGGGACGGGGAGAGCATTGGTGTTCCTGTTTCTTTATTGCAATGAGTTCAACGCTCTGCTCCCCGTAACAGAGTAGTTCGTCACAGTTTGTGCATAAACATTTTATTCCTGCAAATACCGGCTGGATGTTAGGGACCATTCTTGCACGTGTTGTACCTGAAGGTGTTGCTCCACCAGTGGAGGTGCTGCTGCCATCTCTTCGTGCCTTCTCTGCCAGCTCCCTGACACTCTCCCTGGAGTAATTGTTGGGGTGTCTTCTTTTGACATGCCTAATTAAATTGGCATTTCCAAAGCTGTATTTTTTTAGAGGATTGCCTCTGGATAAAATACTTCCACATATTTTACAAGTTACTTTACTTGCATTAACTTTTTTTTGTCCTTCAGGGATGTCATAAAATTTCCAGATGAAGTGGTTCTTTGTTTTCTGGTGAGGAGGGTCCTCTTGCACAAATCCATCTGAATCACTGCTGGAGGACTCCCTTGCAGCCATTGCTGTAGATCAGGAAAATTAATGAGTAGAGAATTCACAAAACACCTCTTGCTCTCTCCAAGTGAAAATCAATAGTGAGAGAAATGGGTGGGTTTCTCTAAATTTAGAAAAAAATAATTATTGAACCAATGAAAAGTGTTATTTACAGGTCACATGACCATGGGCTTCATCATTATGAAACCAAAACTGTTATGAACCAATGAAAAGTGTTATTTTCTGGTCACATGACCCGACGCGCTTACGCGACGCGCCGCGGGGCGCGGCCAGAGGCGCGCCGCGTAAGCGTGTCAGACGCCTACGTTGCACGATCGTATTCGCGCGAGTACTTCCGGGTGCGCTTACGCCGTGCGTATCACGCGGTCGCGGCTACGCGAACGTCACAATCATGTTTTCGTTTGCGATATTGGCGCTCACGAGACGCTCCTCGGAGCGCGCCCGGGGGCGCTTTTCAGAAATACGCTTTTCGGGGCGCACTCCGGGGCGCGCTCTGGGAGCGCTCCCCCCAAAAATTAAAAAAAAAAAATGGGAAAATTGTAGGGACAGGTAGCCCTATTCTGAAGTGGTTTGTAAAAAAATTAACTTTATAAAAATATGTATTGTGCTACATTGGGCTTAATATATGTTAGAGCCAAAATGTAGCCCAAATGTAGCCCAAAGTAGCCCAATGTAGCCCAAAGATGGCCACCAGAGACCAAAAATTGTAAATGTAGCCCAAATTTCAACTAGATGTAGCCCAACTGTAGCCCAATGACAGAATGTACCAGAGTGTTAAAAAGAACAACTAGAGTGCTAACAGTCTTATTTATAAAGTGAAACTTATAGTTAGGAATTAGCATTAACAAAACCTATGAAATTCACTGAAAAAACCATAGGTTTCACACCAGTTATAGTTAGGAATTAGCATTTAAAAAACCTATGAAATTCACTGAAAAAACCATAGGTTTCACACCAGTTATAGTTAGGAATTAGCATTTAAAAAACCTATTAAATACACTGAAAAAACCATAGGTTTCACACCAGTTATAGTTAGCTGGAAATTTTACTGATATAAAACCATTGAAATTCCCACGTTATAGTTAGATGGACTCACTATAACTTGCGCGTGCAATGCACTGCTGATGACATCACATATTACATCACTCATGACATGGTCAGTGACATCACTCATGACATCACTGATGACACCATCCAGTGAATGTGTGTCTTTCTGAAAAATAAATATATTTTATATATGTATATGTAAAAGTTGATGGAAGAATAAATGTTTAAATAAGTGTCTAAATGGATGGTTTTTAAAAATTGATTGGTTAACTGGCTTAATAAGACCTCATCAGCAGTGCATTGCACGCGCAACTTATAGTGAGTCCATCTAACTATAACGTGGGAATTTCAATGGTTTTATATCAGTAAAATTTCCAGCTAACTATAACTGGTGTGAAACCTATGGTTTTTTCAGTGTATTTAATAGGTTTTTTAAATGCTAATTCCTAACTATAACTGGTGTGAAACCTATGGTTTTTTCAGTGAATTTCATAGGTTTTTTAAATGCTAATTCCTTTGTATATCGAGTTTCTAACCTTTTTTTTTTTTTACAATTTGCTGTTTTTTTTAAAGTATTCATGTTTTTTTTATATATTTTTTTTCTTTTGCGCTCTGGGTGCGCGCTCCGGGAAGCTTTCAGCTAAGCTCTCCGGTAAGCTTTTCCGTGAGCTCATCTGAAAGCGCACCCAGAGCGCAACTGTCGTTCGTGAAAAAAAATATGAATGAAAAGTTAATAATAATGCAAAACATTTCGTACCATACAAATAAAATTAGTTTTTTTTAATAAGGAAAATGATTATGCATTTCTGTAAAAGTTTGATGACGTCACTTCGGCGCGCAACGTAAGTGCCCTCGGAAGCGCCTACGTTCGCGGCGCATAACCGCACGCAAAAGCGCCTACGATCGCGCCACGTTTGCGCCCCGGAAGCGCCTACGATCGCGCTGCGTAAACGCACCGGAAGTGCTCCGGAGCGCGCAGCGTAAACGCGTCGGGTCATGTGACCCTAAAATAACACTTTTCATTGGTTGCTAACAGTTTTTTTTTACAATGAATGAAATCCCCACCCATTTCCTTCACTTCTTCTTTCACTTTTGTGACTGAAAGACCTGCCTTTTTTGCTGTTGCATATTTCTTGATTAATCATGGCTGCCAGACCATCCAGCAGTGAAGATGACTCCAATGATTTCATTGATGAAGAGCCTCCTCAGCCGAAGGTCAAAGAACATTTCATCTGGAAATTTTTTAAGTTTCCAGCAGACCAGAAAAAGGTGAATGCACCAAAAGTAGAGTGCAGGATCTGCAAACAGGTCCTGTCACGGGGTAACCCCCAAAAAAAGTATTCTTTTGGCAACTTCACCATGATTCGCCATGTGGAGAGGAGGCACCCCCAGAATTTTGCCCGGGAAAGTGTCAGGGCTCTGGCACAAGAGGTTCCCAGAGATGGGGCCTCTACATCAACAGGAGGAGCAACTTCTTCTGGGAGAGAGCAATCGCAGGAGCAGGTGGCAAACATACAACCTGCATTTAACTATGGGGTCGTCAAATGCAGATACTGCAATCAACTCCTCACCTATGGGGAGCAAAGTGTCCTGCTCATGGTTCGAGCATTGGAGAACCATCGCTGCCCTTCCCACCCCTAATTTTTTTCTTTTCTTTTTGCTCCTGTTGAGCAGTTTCCATTCCCTGTTTTTGTTCCTGTTCAGTTAAAAGAAGAAAACCAAAAGTTCTTTTCAGAACTACCTCCAATTCTCATCAAAGAGCTATATTCTTAAAAAAATGAAGAGTAAGTGAAATATAGTGCATTGATAATTGAAAGGAGAATGAGTAAGAAAGAACAGAAAGGTATGAGAGGTGAAAGGAAGTGAAGTAGGAGGAATGAAAGAAGGTGAGTGTTAGAAAAGAAAGTTATGACACAGTGAATAAACTGGAGGCCTCATTTCTGAAAAGTGACGCATCGCTATGTGAAAACAGCGATGCGTCACTTTTCTGGACGCACTCCTTATGACATTCCAGATATGTCATATTTAATATATGACTAATCAATTCGCAAGGAGTTACAGATATGTCAGTATTTCTGACGTATCTGTAAACACAAAAGTAACGCATTGCTGGAGTGCGTCACAAAAGTGACGCAACTCCAGTAATGTGTCCTTTCACATGGAAAAAGCACCATGTGAAAGGTTTGCTGTGAAGCAGGCGCAAGATTTTGGCGCAACAGCATCCTAAAAGTGACGCACAGCGTCATTATTACCAAGCTTTTTGCAGGGGAACACCCCCTCTGCATGCATTATACCTGACACTATTTTTAAAAAGTGACGCATCTAGGTACATGGGTCACTTTTTAAAACTCTGCGCCACATTATATCTGCATCAGGTATAATGTATGCAGAGGGGGCAATCCCTCGCAAAAAGCTTGGTAATAACGACGTACTGAAATCTATGAGATTTCTCTGCGTCACTTTTAGGATGCTGTTGCGTCAAAATCTTGCGCCTGCCTTGCGTCACTTTCATGTTTACAGATATGTGAGAAATACTGACGTATCTGTAACTCCTTGCAACATGATTCGTCATACATTAAATATGACACATCTGGAATGTCATAAGGAGTGCGCACAGAAAAGTGACGCATCACACCAGCAGTGTAATAAAATGTGCCTCGTTGCACTATATTTAAAGGATGCAACAGCATCCTAAAAGTGACGCAGTGAAATCTCAAACATTTCACTGCGTCGCTATTACAAAGCTTTTTGCGGGGGAACACCCCCTCTGCATGCATTATACCTCACGCAGATATAATGTGGCGCTTGATTTTAAAAAGTGACCCATCTACCTAGATACGTCACTTTTTAAATATAACGCAACGAGGCACATTTTTTTTTTACACCACTGGTGCGATGCGTCACTTTTCTGTGCGCACTCCTTATGACATTCCAAGTAACGCATTGCTGGAGTGCGTCACAAAAGTGACGCAACTCCAGTAATGTGTCCTTTCACATGGAAAAAGCACCATGTGAAAGGGCTTGCGTCAGTCTAACACCTGCTGTAAAGCAGGCACAAGATTTTGACGCAACAGCATCCTAAAAGTGACGCAGTGAAATCTCAAAGATTTCACTGCGTCGCTATTACAAAGCTTTTTGCGGGAGAACACCCCCTCTGCATGCATTATACCTGACGCTATTTTTAAAAAGTGACGCATCTAGGTACATGGGTCACTTTTTAAAACTCTGTGCCACATTATATCTGCGTCAGGTATAATGTATGCAAAGGGGGCATTCCCCCGTTCAAACCCCTTGTGTCTCGATTTTACCGAGACACAAGATGGCGGCCGCTCCAGACTGTTTAGAATGTTTACAGACACCCAAGAGCCAATCAGCTTCCTGCACGCAAGTCGCGTGTCGCGCCTGGAGCGCACTCCGGTGCGCGCACCGGAGAGCGCCTATAGATATATATATTTTTTTGAACCTAAATTACTCAAAATCCACTGGAGCACATATCTTGAGACATAGCAAAGGCACATCGGGCTACCAGTCCCTACAATTTTGCCAAGTTTGGTGGAAATCCATTCAGCCGTTCGGGCTAAAAGTGAAATCGACCGCCCTATGGAAATTAACATGGGGAAAACGCGTTTTGGGACCCCCCTTTTATCTCGGCCCCCGCTTGACGAATCCCCCCCAAACTTTCAAGGAAGGACCGGAGCTCGACGAGGCCATTTTCAGGAAATTTTCAGGCAGATTCGTCAACCGGTGCCAAAGTTATTCCAAATAGAATTTTCAGATTTACATTGAAAAAAATCCTAACTATAACTACTGACTGGCGACCGCCAGTAGGTAATATATATACATATATATATATATATATATATATATATATATATATATATATATATATATATATATATATATATATATATATATATATATATATATATATATATATATATATATATATATATTCACTGAAAAAACCATAGGTTTCACACCAGTTATAGTTAGGAATTAGCATTTAAAAAACCTATTAAATTCACTGAAAAAACCATAGGTTTCACACCAGTTATAGTTAGCTGGAAATTTTACTGATATAAAACCATTGAAATTCCCACGTTATAGTTAGTCGGACTCACTATAACTTGCGCGTGCAATGCACTGCTGATGACATCACATATTACATCACTCATGACATGGTGAGTGACATCACTCATGACATCACTGATGACACCATCCAGTGAATATGTGTCTTTCTGAAAAATAAATATTAGTGAGTTATGTTTAAATATTTAAATACATATATTAGTGTTTCACTTTGTGTATAAGTGGCTACATGTGTTGATAAGTAGCTACATGCGTATGTATATGGGTTATTTGATATTTTTATTAGTATCAGTTTGAGTGTCTATATGGTTTGGTGGGGGTATTACTTAGCACATAGATGCATGAGTGACTGACTCTTTGTTTGTATGTGTTTTGAAGACAGCATATGTACAGGACTGTATGGGTGGATGAGTGTCTATATGTGTTTGTTAGTGAGTGAATGACTGTCTCACTAGTGTCTTTATCAGTAACTACATATGTTTTAATCTAGTATATATGAATATTGATGTATATAAGTGAGTATATGTGAGAGTAAGAGATTGTAAGAGTTCCTGTTTAAATAAGTATGTGTTTCTATAAGTGATTGTTTAAGAGAATAAATATGTGTAATTTTCAATAGAAGTAAGGTGGAAGTGTGTGTATAACTCTATATTCAAATAAATGGTTGTTCAATAGTTTATTTGCACGTGTGAATATGTGTGTGAGTAACTTTTGGATGAATATCGGTGTGTAACAGGATGTATAGGTGTATCTCTTCATATGATGAGTGAGTATATGTATGAGTGACTATAAAGAACTGTTGGTGAATGAGTGGATGTGTATATAGATAGTGGAAGTACAGAATTGCTTGTTGTAACTGATATAGGTATGTCCATTTTTTTAAAATTTCAGTTTCTATTTTTGAATATGTGTCTCAAGGGTTACTTTACACTGAGAGGAGGTCTGTCACTGTGTCACAAGGATGGTGTCATCAGTGATGTCATGAGTGATGTCACTCACCATGTCATGAGTGATGTAATATGTGATGTCATCAGCAGTGCATTGCACGCGCAAGTTATAGTGAGTCCGACTAACTATAACGTGGGAATTTCAATGGTTTTATATCAGTAAAATTTCCAGCTAACTATAACTGGTGTGAAACCTATGGTTTTTTCAGTGAATTTAATAGGTTTTTTAAATGCTAATTCCTAACTATAACTGGTGTGAAACCTATGGTTTTTTCAGTGAATTTCATAGGTTTTTTAAATGCTAATTCCTAACTATAACTGGTGTGAAACCTTTGGTTTTTTCAGTGAATTTCATAGGTTTTTTTAATGCTAATTCCTAACTTTTTATACAGACTCATACCTATGTGTTTTTTAGTGAATTGCTAAAGTATGTTTTTGTAAAAATGAACACTATAATGTATATTGAGATAATATTTTTAATTTAAAATATTTTTTTTTATATTTCGCTTTCGGTGCGCGCACCGGTGCGCGTACCGTCAGCGCACTAACAAAAAAAAAGAAAAAAAAATGAAGGAGGGACTGTGTAATAGATAGTAAGACAGATAAAAAGTGTAAAAGGAAGTAACTGAGAAAAGAAAAATGAATAAGGGAGCAAAAGAAAGAAGAAATAGGAAGAAGACTAAAGCAGAGGTTAAGGGAGATTGTAAATGGATGTTGAAAGTAAAAAGAAGGACAGTTAAGTATGGGAATGTCAGGTAGTGACGGAATCAGAGGAAAAGAATAGCAGTGATTGAGGGAAAGTAAATATCAGTGAATATAAGTAAAAAGGGGTGAAAGAGGGTACATGTAAGTGAATAAGGGTAACACATGGGGAGTAATAGAGACAAACAAGAGAGAGAGTAAAAGAAGGACTGTCACAAAGGGACTAAGTGAACCAGTAAAAAAGGTAAGTGAAGGAGTGTGCATAGGCAGAAGTACTGAAAGAAATTGAATGTGGTCAGAAGTAAACATGGAACAAAAGAATAAGTGAGGGAAGCAAAGTAAGGAAATAGGGGTGCGGTAGGGTGACAGAAAAATAGTGAAAATAAAACAAAAGGTGATAACAAAAAAGATTTTGTAAACACACTTACCATATAATCAATGCAAACTTGTATCTATGAAAGATAAAAGAAAAAACACGTTATAATTTCTTAAAAATATATAATAAAATAGAAACAACAGTTCATGAGGTTTAAAAATCTACAAAAGTTTACTAAGAAATGATGCAATAGTGAAGGATACAAAAACAGAAAGAAAGTAATGTAGAAAGAGAAAAAAAAAAGAAAAAGAAATAGAAAGAGAACAAATTCCTAAAGGTAAATAAGATACTAAAAGAATGTAAGATATCAAATCAAAATCAGTAATGATAAGAAAATAAAAGAAAAATGAGTGAAAACGAGAGAAGTCTGATTGAGAAACTATAAATAAAAAAGAGGAATAGAAGATGATTGAGAGTGAGTGAAGTAAAGTAACAGAGTGAAGGGATGAAAGGAATGAAGTTAGTATAGAACGATGGATAAAACAGGAGTGAGAGAGTAAGTACACAGAAAGACAAAAGGAAGAACTAAGTGAACTACAGTACAATGGATGCGAAAGAAAAAAAAAGGAGAAAAAGAAAGAGAGGGTTAGGAAACTAAAGCAGTGGTACTGTGAGAATATGAAAAAGATAAAAAGTGGTGGAAGGAACAGAGGAAATGCAGACAGTTCCTATTAGATTAAGAAGTTGTGAATGAAGTGCACTAAAGAAACAGCGATGAAAAAAGAGTGTAAATTAGTAAAGAGAGGTAAATAAGGGTGAAAAAGAAAATGAGTATAAGACAATGTGAACACAATATAAATTACACAATGCAAACTACACAATAACTTCTACAATATGTTACATTATTTATTTTTGCTGTTCTCAGAATATATTGAATTTCACTTAAATTAGTGAGATCAAAGTCTTCATCATATAACAGCGGGAAAAAAAAAACACAATCTAAAAGATTGTGTTTAAAAAAACCCATTCAAACATACATCTCATATAAGTACACTAATCTTTGATTCACTTACTTTTCCGTGAGACCAAATTGCAGATAGTGAAGGTCCTTTTGGTGGAAAAAAGTCTGCTGTGCTCTATAACTTCCATTTCATCGACTTCCTATGAAAAAAGATCTAACAACATCATATGTTACACTTTCCTCACGGCCAATTTGTGTCAGATATATCAGTATTTTTTACTTTGAGATCCACTTAAAGTATCTACATGAGATTGCAGATAGTGAAGGTCCTTTTGGTGAAAAAAAGTCTGCTGTGCTCTATAACTTCGATTTCATCAACTTCTAACAACATCATATCTTACATTTTCCTCACGGCCAATTTGTGTCAGATATATCAGTATTTTTTACTTTGAGATGCACTTAAAGTATCTACATGAGATAAATAATTTAAAATATTAGATTAACTAACTAACTAACTAACTTTTATTAACTATTCCCGTCTTCAAAGGCCAATTCCCTTTACTAAAACTTTGGTTTTAAAAACACTAGATAAGAATTTGTAGAGTCATAAGGCAAACGTTGTTTATAAGTTAAATGAGAATCATTGCAGTAACTCCATCCATTTTCAGATTTTAAGTAGCATGTATAATGTCCTGAGGTGGTCGAAGGTCCATCATGATAAATAATAGCTTCAGTTGTAAAGGTCCTTCCAGAAATTGATAACTGAGAAGCCACAAAATTTTTGATAGAAGTTGCCAATTTAGTTCCATCAGGTCTACATCGTTGGAAAACTAAAATAATATACTGCCCATACCTTTGTATAAATAATGTGGACAGCATTGTACAGTTACATTGGGTACACACCATATTATGATCTGCTGCTTTAACTAGATTTTTAAAAGACACTGATTTACAGTCTGGTAAAGTCAAATATATAAATCTTTCAGTGTCTATTGTAGTAGTACTTGATAAACTACAATTGTGGCAGTCATGCTGCCATTGATAAGAAAGACTGAAAAGATTATCTACATCTACACCTTCATCTTCCAAAACACCAAACATATACATTAAAAATTCCTGACAATCCTGCTGAATGTTCTGTGAAAATTTATCTTGACCAGAACACAAATCTAAAATATTTCGAATTTCTGTTACACTTTCTATTTGTGCTGTAACACTGCTACATTTCTGAAACACAGAATTCAATAAACCACACAATCTTTGATCCCGATTTTCAACAATCTGTTCTTGTAAACTTTTAAGAAAAAAAACAACATTAACCACTACATTAGCATAGCAGTTGACACCAGAACTGTTTTCAAACTGAAATCCAACAACATTTTCTCCACAATTCTTTTTCTTCCTGTTTTCAATTACAGTTTTCTCTACTTTTTGTCTTTTTGCAACTACCTCACTACAATTATCCTCATTTCTTCTTTTTCGGCCTACCACACGTTTTTCAAACAGAGGATATTGAGGCAAATGTGGAGCATACTCTCTTCTTAACCTATTGTATTCTTTAACACAATCTAGATCGGCAGAAATCTTTGTCTCATCACACGCAATCAAGTACAATCCTGATAAAGTTCTGACTCGAGATAATGCCACATATGCCATACCCTCTTTAAACACAGATCTTCCAATGTTCACCAATGCACTATCTACACTTAAACCTTGAGATTTATGAATTGTCACTGCATACGCCAAACAAACAGGAAACTGTTTTCGGCGAACATATAAGTCTTTTACAAGTAAAAATCTAGCAGAACAACGACTTATTTGTTGTACTTGTTCAATGCCATCAAATTTTATTTTTAAAAATTCAATTCCATCTCTATTTCTGTAATTCACAAAATCAACAACATAACCCATTGCTCCATTTACCAGACCGCTTTCAACATTTAAATTCCTTCTCAAAATGATACGACAATTTAAACACACATTCAGAGTCTTTTCAAAACCAGCTGTTTTTGAAATACTTTTCTCCAATGAATGCAATTTAGTTTTCAAATTTTCTGACAAAACAATTGTTGCACCCATATGCTCTATTTTATCTATTGCTTCCAGTTTCACAATCTCTTCATTTTCTAAGTCTAACATTTTTTGATTGAAGATGGAACATTCTTGCAGAGTTGGCATCAAACATATCCCAGATTTCTTCTCAGTCATTTTTTTAAAAATATTCTCTGGAAGAATGTTTTCATTTGCATACAAATTTGAAATTAATCGACTATGCAAAGCTTTTTTCCCTTTCTCAGTCATTTTTCCAATTCTTACATCTTGTAGAATATTTTTATAATCTTCATCCTTGGCCTGTCGCATATTTTGAAGCAGTTCAGCATATTTAAAATTTAGCCATATATTAACATTTCCAATGCTTCCAAGGGACTTCCTGGTATCTTCATGCGTGAGCATTTTAAACACTGGTTGTCCTTTTACTGGAGTCAACTGCAATAGATCTCCAAAAACAATAATGTGTTTTCCTCCAAATAACACATCATACTCTGTTCTAAGAATTTCTTGCATTCTCAAATGCACAAAAGCAAGCATTAGATTTGAGACCATGCTTACTTCATCTATGATAAGAAGTTTCATTTTCTTCAAGACTCTTGAAACTTCAGAACACGCATCTCCAGATAGCTTGTTGTAATGCAATTTATTATCATGTTCAACTGGCAGCATCAATAAACGATGTAGAGTAATCCCTTTAATGTTATGTGCTGCCAGACCAGTTGGAGCAGTTACAACACAAGACAGTGGTGAATCAGTCCTTTTCTGCAGATAACTTGCAACGGCTTTAATTAGAAAACTTTTTCCTGTCCCCGCTTCTCCACTTACATACAGTCGGACAGGGTCAAATAATATACATGAGCACTCTTTTTTCTCATGTCTGAATCCATGTTCAATCTGCTCTGTGACTTCATCATATATCTTTTTCTGCTCAATGTTTAGTTGCGTTACCAAATCTTCTAAGTTAACTCCATCCTCTTGAGCTTGTTCCATAGCTCTTTCCACCTCATCCATGGCAGTGGCAGCTTCATTTTGGATAATTGGTCCTCCTAGTGGATCCTGGCTCAATGAAGTAGAACTCTGACTATCTTGAGAACTGTTTCTAGCTATCTCTTCAGCAATTGTGGTTTCTTGCTCCATTTCTTCATTCAACATTTGCAGATAATTTAGAAAAATAGGACATTCTATGGTATCCTTAGTTGCATTAAAAGAGTCTTCATAACAGAGAAAATCTCCAAGTAGTTCCTCTTCTGTACGCCATGGCTTAAAGAGTTGCAAAAGAGCTAAATAGTAAAATTCTCTTTTGTCTGGAACTTCACAACTCAATTTTCGATGATTAATCAAATGGCCTTTTTTCTGCTTCACTAGACATCCTTCATAGCCAATGAGTGCATATTTTCCATTATTGATATCTTCTGTGATGTTCCTCTTATAACTGTAGTTTTGAAGAACTTCATACAAACATGTGTTCTCAAGGTGAGTACTTCTATTTGGATAGTATGTATCCAACATATTTGTCTTCAAAATATCTGTACTGTTTGGTTCTTTTTCCGCCAAATATTCAATTTCTTGTACAGATTTCAAAACTCGGTTTCGTGTTGCAGCAAGACCAAGACTCACCCAAATGATTGTTCTTGATTTGGCATAGAGACTTGCTGATGATAACCGATCAGAACATTCATATGCTCCAATTTCTCGATGCGACAACATCTTCAGACTGAAACTGTATAATTTCTTGCTTAGACTCTTTTCATGTGAAATGTCCTCCCACATTTCCTTCAGTTCTGTCTTTTCTTTTTTGGTGATGTAATATGTCACATATCGAGCCACAGCAATAGAGTTGTCAGCAACGAACTGAATATCCATGTTAGCATTCCACATGGACAAAATCACTGGGTTGTAATCGTTGATGTACTTAGATTCTTCATTTCTTTTCAAATTATATGTGTTTTTGGGAGATTTTCTCGTCACAGTATGTCGTAGAGATGACATCAAATTATTTACTCTTCCCTTAGAAATCACTGGTCGAGGAAATGCAAAACGACATTTCGTGTAGTACTTTTCCTTGTTTTTAAATTTTCGACGACAGTACTTTCCACAACGATGAGATTGAAAACGTAAAACTTGTTGCCTTAAATTGTTTTCTTCAGTAGATTTTGGAACAGCACATGTTGAATACTCTTCAATGAAACTCATCACTGTTTCATCTGAATCTGATCCAAATTTGGGTGCATCTTTAATCCACAACAACATATGTATATGAGGAGCACCTCTCGCTTGATATTCCTTCCTCCAAAAGAAATCCAAAACCTCTCCAAGGGGAGGATTTTTTTTGTTGGTAATAAAAGACATCATAGCTTCAAATCTATGATTAAAATATCTGCAAACATTCACTGGATCTAAAGAACACAGTTCTCCTGGTGTTTTCAATTCTATATTTGGTATGTTTTCATTTGCCTCTCGTAGAAATTGAAGTAAATCGTCCCATGCATACTCAGCACAGCTAAGAGTGAGGAACCATGTAGGAGTTCCTAAGTTTCTTAGCATACATTTCAATTCTCCATGACGACGAAACCAATACTCGTTGGTTCCACGTTGACATGCCATGAGATTGATTAGCTGAGATTCCAAAATACTGTCTTGCAGATTAACTTTCTCCATAAAGTCCCTTGCACATACATTTTGCAAATGAGGTCCACTTTTTAATATATGATTAACTGCATAAGAAAGCCCAGACAAATCACTTTCAAACAGTAGATGAAATAAATATGGAATGCATTGACGAAACCTTGGATCTTCTGCATATAATCTTAGAGTCCGGTATTCAGCTGCAGGAATTTGAACTGGTCGATCATCATATCGTCCACCACAACCTGTTGGAAATAATTGTGGAAAACAACGAGCTTCCAAACTTTCTTCCCATACACTAATGGGACTTCCTTTTGCTGCCTTCATTTGAAACAAGTCAATTGCATTTCCCATTACTTCTTTGGAATGCAAAGGATGAACAGTATAATGTTCATATATTTCTTCAGTTCTAGACACATCAACTTTTTCAATTTGACCAACTGAAGAATCACTATCTTCTTCTGTAGCTGTTTCCTCTACTCCAACACTTACATGTTTGTAGTACTCATTGTTTTTAACTAAATACAACGTTGCCTTCTTGACTTTTTTAACATCCACTAAATCTTGCCAAATTTTCTTACTCTTTGTTGGAACCCCATTAACTAGAATAACTAAAGGATCTTCTTCTACTCTTTCTACACCAATTGTATTAATATTTTTCTTTACATCTAGAGGCAAATAAACAACTCTTCCCTTTAATCCTCTCAGTAAATCTGATGGAGGCAATTTCCCTGTCTTAGGCTCCATGCGTACAATAGCCTGAAAAGGATGGACACATTGAATCAAAATAGATTCATAAGTATTTAGATCCATCAATTCAGAAGGAATATCTATCAACTGAAGATTATTATAAACTGCTCTTGCAGGCATTCTATTTTCATTTAATTTTTTCAAACAATAAGTGCAAATACGCTGATCCAAACTCAAATCAAAAGAATTCTCCACCAACAAATAACTTACAAAATCCTCCCATTCACTATTATTTTCCAATTCACTTTTTGCATATAAATCAACTAACCTAGTCTGAATTTTATAATGAGTCCGTCGACAACACACACAAGTTACATTAGGCCTCTCACTTGATTTCACCTTAAACTTGATAATTTCCTCATCAAACTTTTCAATACTTGAAATTTGTCCATTATCTTCTGCATTACCATCCATTACTATATCTATTTCTACACTGTCCTCTTTATTCCCAAAATAACAAAACTCAATTTCTTCACAAATAGTCTTCACATCCACTTCAGATCCATGCAAAAGAGCACTATTTAACTGTTTAAGCTTAAGTGCAGGACTTTTTGCATAATACAACTTCCTCACTAATTTCCTTACGTTATTATGATGCACTGCTAACATCCTAAAATGATGAAAAACACTCCGACAAACTTTTCTAGAAAGACATGCTAGTGAATGCCCTTGCAAACCTGTGCTTTCTCTCACTCTGCAAGGATCTAACTCTTGCAGGATCTTCATTTTTTGTTTGAGACTTTTTTTACTATATGTACGTAAGAAATTTCGAAGCAAATCAATTGATTCCTGTCGCACACTACAAATACTACTGCATTTCCATGTGTACACTGGACCCTTAGTACGTCTCCCTAAAACTTCATCAGCTAACACCTCTTCTGCATCTCTAGATACAAGTTTCTCTTTTTCCATCACACAACTATCTTTCACCTCATATACACGACCACTGGTGTCAACTGCATGCACCAAATCATTTTCCTGAAAGTAACTCTCCTCATTAAAAAAAGGCTCAGAACTTGAACTATGCATCCATTCACCAGAAAATACTTCACAAAAATTACTCCGATTAATAATTCTTTTCCATCTACTGTTCGATTTGAAAACATCCATTGCCTTATTAAGTATCCTAATTCTATTGATTATTAAAATAAATAATTTTTTCTTAACTTCAAAAGCCTGATCAACAATCTTTTCTACACTTTTCTTTTTCTTGTAAAAAGCAGCTTTTAGTTTACTTTTCTTTTCATTTTTTAGCAAATTTAAAACTACCCTATTGCGAAACATTCGCCTACGAATGTCCCTAAAAACATTTACCCTTCTATTGCTAACCATTCTCTTCTCTCCTGGTCCAATGGAAACATTTTTTGTGGGCTTCTCTTTCCTTTTTAGATTTGTTGACTTTTTCTGTATATTCACATTAGCAATTTCATTTTTTTTCCTACGACATATGTTGCGAAGAAAAGACTTAATTGGCTTACCAGAAGCTTTTCTGGTGTTTTTTGAAGTAGTTGTTGAAGAGGATTCCATAAACTCTGTTGTTGATGTTCTCCTTTTCCGTATGGTATTTTTGATATTTCTTTGCCTTGAAGGCATTTTTGCTTCCTTTTCAGAAGTTGATTTGAATCTGTTGTTCTGTTAAAAAAACACATGAAAGACCACTATTAGCAAACAACAAAGTAATGTTAAATAGCAAACAATATAAACAATAAATTGCAACATATTTAAGTTTATACAATAGCAACTCATGGCTTTATTTTTAAAGGCCTTGCGCCACCAGTGCGTCACTTATTACCCATGTTTAAAGTCAAGCATCAGCTGCACATGGCATTCATAAATAAGGGCCAAATGCAAATACCAATCAATTGCACCCAAAAATCGATTTTTCAATAACATGTAAGAAACACTGCGCAAAACCTAAGTACAACCACTCAATATCATCAAACAAAGTCAGGGTCTGATTTATAAAGGCCTTGCGCCACCAGTGCGTCACTTATTACCCATGTTTAAAGTTTTGCATCGGCTGCACATGGCAATCATAAATAAGGGCCAAATACATATACCAATCAATTGCACCCAAAAATCGATTTTTGAATAACATGTAAGAAACACTGTGCAGAACCTATGTACAACCAATCAATATCATCAAACAAAGTCAGGGCCTTATTTATGAAAGCCTTGCGCCACCAGTGTGTCACTTATTACCCATGTTTAAAGTCATGCATCAGTTGCACATGGCAATCATAAATAAGGGCCAAATACATATACCAATCAATTGCACCCCAAAATCGATTTTTCAATAACATGTAAGAAACACGGCGCAGAACCTATGTACAACCAATCAATATCATCAAACAAAGTCAGGGCCTTATTTATGAAAGCCTTGCGCCACCAGTGGGTCACTTATTACCCATGTTTAAAATCATGCATCACTTGCACATGGCAATCATAAATAAGGGCCAAATACATATACCAATCAATTGCACCCAAAAATCGATTTTTCAATAACATGTAAGAAACACGGCACTGAACCTAAGTACAACCACTCAATATCATCAAACAAAGTCAGGGCCTTATTTATAAAGGCCTTGCGCCACCAGTGCGTCACTTATTACCCATGTTTAAAGTCATGCATCAGCTGCACATGGCAATCATAAATAAGGGCCAAATACATATACCAATCAATTGCACCCAAAAATCGATTTTTCAATAACATGTAAGAAACACTGCGCAAAACCTAAGTACAACCACTCAATATCATCAAACAAAGTCAGGGCCTTATTTATGAAAGCCTTGCGCCACCAGTGCGTCACGTATTACCCATGTTTAAAGTCATGCATCAGCTGCACATGGCAATCATAAATAAGGGCCAAATACATATACCAATCAATTGCACCCAAAAATCGATTTTTGAATAACATGTAAGAAACACTGCGCAGAACCTATGTACAACCAATCAATATCATCAAACAAAGTCAGGGCCTTATTTATGAAAGCCTTGCGCCACCAGTGCGTCACTTATTACCCATGTTTAAAGTCATGCATCAGCTGCACATGGCAATCATAAATAAGGGCCAAATACATATACCAATCAATTGCACCCCAAAATCGATTTTTCAATAACATGTAAGAAACACGGCGCAGAACCTATGTACAACCAATCAATATCATCAAACAAAGTCAGGGCCTTATTTATGAAAGCCTTGCGCCACCAGTGGGTCACTTATTACCCATGTTTAAAATCATGCATCAGTTGCACATGGCAATCATAAATAAGGGCCAAATACATATACCAATCAATTGCACCCAAAAATCGATTTTTCAATAACATGTAAGAAACACGGCACTGAACCTAAGTACAACCACTCAATATCATCAAACAAAGTCAGGGCCTTATTTATAAAGGCCTTGCGCCACCAGTGCGTCACTTATTACCCATGTTTAAAGTCATGCATCAGCTGCACATGGCAATCATAAATAAGGGCCAAATACATATACCAATCAATTGCACCCAAAAATCGATTTTTCAATAACATGTAAGAAACACTGCGCAAAACCTAAGTACAACCACTCAATATCATCAAACAAAGTCAGGGCCTTATTTATGAAAGCCTTGCGCCACCAGTGCGTCACGTATTACCCATGTTTAAAGTCATGCATCAGCTGCACATGGCAATCATAAATAAGGGCCAAATACATATACCAATCAATTGCACCCAAAAATCGATTTTTGAATAACATGTAAGAAACACTGCGCAGAACCTATGTACAACCAATCAATATCATCAAACAAAGTCAGGGCCTTATTTATGAAAGCCTTGCGCCACCAGTGCGTCACTTATTACCCATGTTTAAAGTCATGCATCAGCTGCACATGGCAATCATAAATAAGGGCCAAATACATATACCAATCAATTGCACCCAAAAATCGATTTTTGAATAACATGTAAGAAACACTGTGCAGAACCTATGTACAACCAATCAATATCATCAAACAAAGTCAGAGCCTTATTTATGAAAGCCTTGCGCCACCAGTGCGTCACTTATTACCCATGTTTAAAGTCATGCATCAGCTGCACATGGCAATCATAAATAAGGGCCAAATACATATACCAATCAATTGCACCCAAAAATCGATTTTTCAATAACATGTAAGAAACAGGGCGCAGAACCTAAGTACAACCACTCAATATCATCAAACAAAGTCAGGGCCTTATTTATGAAAGCCTTGCGCCACCAGTGGGTCACTTATTACCCATGTTTAAAATCATGCATCAGTTGCACATGGCAATCATAAATAAGGGCCAAATACATATACCAATCAATTGCACCCAAAAATCGATTTTTCAATAACATGTAAGAAACACGGCGCTGAACCTAAGTACAACCACTCAATATCATCAAACAAAGTCAGGGCCTTATTTATGAAAGCCTTGCGCCACCAGTGCGTCACTTATTACCCATGTTTAAAGTCATGCATCAGTTGCACATGGCAATCATAAATTAGGGCAAAATACATATACCAATCAATTGCACCCAAAAATCGATTTTTCAATAACATGTAAGAAACACGGCGCAGAACCTAAGTACAACCAATCAATATCATCAAACAAAGTCAGGGCCTTATTTATGAAAGCCTTGCGCCACCAGTGCGTCACTTATTACCCATGTTTAAAATCATGCATCAGTTTCACATGGCAATCATAAATAAGGGCCAAATACATATACCAATCAATTGCACCCAAAAATCGATTTTTGAATAACATGTAAGGAACACTGCACAGAACCTAAGTACAACCACTCAATATCATCAAACAAAGTCAGGCCTTATTTATGAAAGCCTTGCGCCACCAGTGCGTCACTTATTACCCATGTTTAAAGTCATGCATCAGTTGCACATGGCAATCATAAATTAGGGCAAAATACATATACTAATCAATTGCACCCAAAAATCCATTTTTCAATAACATGTAAGAAACACGGCGCAGAACCTAAGTACAACCAATCAATATCATCAAACAAAGTCAGGGCCTTATTTATGAAAGCCTTGCGCCACCAGTGCGTCACTTATTACCCATGTTTAAAGTCATGCATCAGCTGCACATGGCATTCATAAATAAGGGCCAAATACATATACCAATCAATTGCACCCAAAAATCGATTTTTGAATAACATGTAAGGAACACTGCACAGAACCTAAGTACAACCACTCAATATCATCAAACAAAGTCAGGGCCTTATTTATGAAAGCCTTGCGCCACCAGTGCGTCACTTATTACCCATGTTTAAAGTCATGCATCAGCTGCACATGGTATTCATAAATAAGGGCCAAATACATATACCAATCAATTGCACCCAAAAATCGATTTTTCAATAACATGTAGGAAACACTGCACAGAACCTAACTACAACCACTCAATATCATCAAACAAAGTCAGGGCCTCATTTATAAAAGCCTGGCGCCACCAGTGCATCACTTATTACCCATGTTTAAAGTCATGCATCAACTGCACATGGCAATCATAAAAAAAGGCCAAATAAAAATACCATTCATTTGCACCCAAAATCGATTTTTAAATAACATGTAAAAAACACTGCACAGGACTTATATACTAACATACAATTTCACTTCTAAAACATAACTATCTGCTTCCAAATATTCTCCATAGAGAAAATAAATCTCTATCTAAATTAAATGAATCATTACTTACCTTTAGAAATGCTTTTGGAGATTGAAAACAGTGTCAGCCACACACACCAATTTTTCTTTAGCAGAGGAAAAGGTGTGCTCTCAATACACTGAAACCAAGACTGGCATAGAAAATCTCTATCTTTGTACACATATGCCTTAATTCAACCAATGAAAACTCTTCCCTCACTATTTTCAAACCAACACCCATCCCCCTCTCAAACCTTTCTATCTGTTACCATAGCAACTCCCTCCTAACTGAACTGTAAGGTTCAAAAGTTTATCTTACAATGTTGCAAATTAACTCAGCAAGGATGTTTGACCTGTCAATACAGCAGCCTATACAGGGTATTTTTGCTTTTGGTGACTTTTTTTAAACCATTCAAATTGCTTCTTTCACACAACATAACCATACACCCTAACTTTCAGTTTTCAACTATCTGAATCCACCAATCATTGCTTGTGATTCAAGAGCACAGAAACTCCACAATTATTTTTTTGTGAACTCCTACTGTTCCAACTGCCATTTCATTCCCACACTTCATCTGACTGGACCAGAACCTTCTCACATCATGTACTCTGTTTGGGTTATTGGACATAGCTACATCCACTGGGCTCAAAGGTATGCAGCTAGCAGAAATTTTCATAACCTTGATTTATCAAATGTGGAAATCAAGTGGATTGGCCACAGAGGATTAAAATGTCACCAATTGATACCATTGGTGAAAACCTTTTTGCATCTGCCAGAACCTGACCTTATAATTGTGCACTGTGGTGGAAACGATCTAGGCACATTAACTGGGGTAGGTCTGGAAATGCTATTAAAGGACACCTTTCATCAATTGATGATACTTTTTCCCCACACTGCCTTGGTATATTCCAATATATGCCAAAGACAGAAATGGAACTGGTCCAACCAATTTGGTCCACAATTTGAGAAAGCACGGAAACATGTAAATAAATCTGTTTCTGCTTACATGAGAGACTATGGAATGGGTTCATTATACAATAATAACTTGCGTTACAACATGCAAGACATCTACAGAGGAGATGGAGTGCACTTCTCAGATGAGGGGAATAGAATATTCCTCCTGAATTTAAGAATGTGTATTGGAACCTACTTGTAGGTACCTAAATCAACCACAGAACCCAAAAGCTCTTTTCAGAGCTACCCTAACTCTGATCATTCAAAGCGTTTATTTTTTTCTAACTTTTTTCACTATTTTTCACCAAAGTAAGCTTTCGGGTACGCTTAAAGGTGCGCGCACCAGGCGCTACCCCCGCGAAAAATTAAAGAATTTTTTTTTTTTTTTTTACGTTTATGAGCCTCCTAAGCCCCCCTCAGAAAACCTAGAGGGTCAAGAAGTCTCTACAGTTCCCCCTTCTATCCATTCCGAACATTGTTTACCCTCCATCTTGTGTCTCGATTGTTCCGAAACACAAAATGGAGGACTCCCGTAACGCTGCCAGTGCGCGTAAAGGAGCGCGCACCCCTAAGCGCTCGTTAAAAAAAGGTGGGAAAGTAATTTACGGAAAACCCAATGGAGACACTTTCATCAAATATAGAATACGCCCTACTACATAGCAGTCCCTACCATTTGCCCAAATTTGGTGAAATTCCATTGAGACATTTAGGCTACAGGCCTGTCTAAATATCCTGAGGTAAATTACATGACAAAAACACACTTGTAATGTTAGAATTTACAACCAATTAAAAAGTATCTCTCATTTTCTACGATTATTTCCTGACGTTTGATTGGTTAAGTACAACAATATATATAAAAGAAGAGAGGGAAACACAGCCATTTTGACTACTGCTTCCTGAAGTACACTTGAAAACAAATTTCACTGACAACTTCAACTAATTTCTCTAAGGTAACTTCTAATTATGGAAGTATATTGTACACGTTAAGTTTATTTCTTAAAAAATATTCTGTTAGTGATATGCTATCCCTCTTTAATAGTTAGAGATAGAGATAGACTTCTCTGTAATAGTTATGGATTGAGTTAGGCTTCTCTGGTATACTAGCTCTACTAATATAGTTAATTTATATGCAATTTTCAGAAAGAAAATGGAAGGAGAAAATAAGGCAAATGATACTTCTATCAAAGTAAAGGTGGAAAAACCAGAAGATGAAAAAAAAGAAGTTGATTTCATGGATGACTCTTTGGATGAACAGTTTATAGAATGTTTGGAAGAAATTGAATCATGTACATATAATTATGAGGAAATTCCGGACAATATTATGTTAGAAATTTTATTAAATTATGAAAAAGAATCAGAGGAATAAATTTATCTTTAATAATTTCAATTGTTTCAGACAATATTCTTTTTTATATGTAATTCATGAAGTATTACCAAAAATGTTTAAAATATAAAGTGAGACTTATAGTATACTGTTCAACTATTTTTCTGTTACATAGTAAGTTTACTCATAGTTACTACCTTTCTCCCACTATATTATCTCATATGAATATTTTACACCTCATTTTCATAAGTGAACAGGATAGACTACTCATGATCCCCTAGAAATTCTCAGGGAGTGCTTAAAAGATCTGTTTCTCCTTTCCAGACAGACTATATTATGAATTCCATATACCACAAAAAATACAATAACAACATGCAAGATGTCTACAAAGAAGATGGTGAACATTAAATTTAAGTCTCTTCATTAGTACCTACATGTAGGTACTTACATAAAATAAAAAAATAAAAAAAAAAACAATTCATAAACATACAATTTTTAAAGTGATTATTTTTCCATAGTACCCTCCTCGATACGCTCCCCGGTGCGCGCACCAGGCGCTTCCCCCGCGAAAATCGAAAAAAAAAAAATTTTTTTTGAGGCCCCGCGGGGCCCTTTAATGGCCCCCATATCAAACCTAGGGGGTCAGGGGGGGTCTACCCTGCCCCCTTATGGTCAATTCCACCCTTTGTTTTTGCCACCTCTTATGACTAGATTTTACCGATAGACAAGATGGCGGCCGCTCCGGACTGTTTAGAATGTTTACAGACAACTGAGAGCCAATCAGCTTTCTGCGCGCAAGTCGCGTGTCGCGCCGGGAGCGCTCACCGGTGCGCGCACCGGAGAGCGCCTATAGATATATATATTTTTTTGAACGTTAATTTCTCAAAATCCACTGAAGCACATATCTTGAGACATAGCAAAGGCACATCGGGCTACCAGTCCCTACAATTTTGCCAAGTTTGGTGGAAATCCATTCAGCCGTTCGAGCTAAAAGTGAAATCGACCGCCCTATGGAAATTAACATGGGGAAAACGCGTTTTGGGACCCCCCTTTTATCTCGGCCCCCGCTTGACGAATCCCCCCCAAACTTTCAGGGAAGGACCGGACCGCCATGAGACCATTTTCCTGGAAATTTCAGGCAGATTCGTCAACCGGCGCCAAAGTTATTCAAAATAGAATGTTGAGATTTAACATTGAAAATTATCCTAACTATAACTACCTACTGGCGACCGCCAGTAGGTAATATATATATATATATATATATATATATATATATATATATATATATATATATTCCCACGTTATAGTTAGATGGACTCACTATAACTTGCGCGTGCAATGCACTGCTGATGACATCACATATTACATCACTCATGACATGGTCAGTGACATCACTCATGACATCACTGATGACACCATCCAGTGAATGTGTGTCTTTCTGAAAAATAAATATATTTTATATATGTATATGTAAAAGTTGATGGAAGAATAAATGTTTAAATAAGTGTCTAAATGGATGGTTTTTAAAAATTGATTGGTTAACTGGCTTAATAAGACATCATCAGCAGTGCATTGCACGCGCAAGTTATAGTGAGTCCATCTAACTATAACGTGGGAATTTCAATGGTTTTATATCAGTAAAATTTCCAGCTAACTATAACTGGTGTGAAACCTATGGTTTTTTCAGTGAATTTAATAGGTTTTTTAAATGCTAATTCCTAACTATAACTGGTGTGAAACCTATGGTTTTTTCAGTGAATTTCATAGGTTTTTTAAATGCTAATTCCTAACTATAACTGGTGTGAAACCTATGGTTTTTTCAGTGAATTTCATAGGTTTTTTAAATGCTAATTCCTTTGTATATCGAGTTTCTAACCTTTTTTTTTTTTACAATTTGCTGTTTTTTTTTAAGTATTCATTTTTTTTAATAATTTTTTTCTTTTGCGCTCTGGGTGCGCGCTCCGGGAAGCTTTCAGCTAAGCTCTCCGGTAAGCTTTTCCGAGAGCTCATCTGAAAGCGCACCCAGAGCGCAACTGTCGTTCGTGAAAAAAAAATATGAATGAAAAGTTAATAATAATGCAAAACATTTCGTACCATACAAATAAAATTTGTTTTTTTTAATATGGAAAATGATTATGCATTTCTATAAAAGATTGATGACGTCACTTCGGCGCGCAACGTAAGTGCCCTCGGAAGCGCATACGTGCGCGGCGCATAAACGCACGGAAAAGCGCCTACGATCGCGCCACGTTTGCGCCCCGGAAGCGCCTACGATCGCGCTGCGTAAACGCACCCGGAAGTGCTCCGGAGCGCGCAGCGTAAACGCGTCGGGTCATGTGACCCTAAAATAACACTTTTCATTGGTTGCTAACAGTTTTTTTTTACAATGAATGAAATCCCCACCCATTTCCTTCACTTCTTCTTTCACTTTTGTGACTGAAAGACCTGCCTTTTTTGCTGCTCCATATTCCTGGATTCATCATGGCTGCCAGACCATCCAGCAGTGAAGATGACTCCAATGATTTCATTGATGAAGAGCCTCCTACCCCAAAGGTGAAGGAACATTTCATCTGGAAATTTTTTAAGTTTCCAGCAGGCCAGAAGAAGGTGAATGCACCAAAAGTAGAGTGCAGGATCTGCAAACAGGTCCTGTCACGGGGTAACCCCCCAAAAAAATACTCTTTTGGCAACTTCACCATGATTCGCCATGTGGAGAGGAGGCACCCCCAGAATTTTGCCCGGGAAAGTGTCAGGGCTCTGGCACAGGAGGTTCCCAGAGATGGGGCCTCTACATCAACAGGAGGAGCAACTTCTTCTGGAAGAGAACAATCTCAGGGGCAGGTAGCAAACATTCAACCTGCATTCAACCATGGGGTCGTCAGATGCAGATACTGCAATCAACTCCTCACCTATGGGGAGCAAAGTGTCCTGCTCATGGTTCGGGCATTGGAGAACCATCACTGCCCTTCCCACCCCTAATTTTTTTCTTTTCTTTTTGCTCCTGTTGAGCAGTTTCTATTCCCTGTTTTTGTTCCTCTTCAGTTAAAAGAAGAAAACCAAAAGTTCTTTTCAGAACTACCTCCAATTCTCATCAAAGAGCTATAATCTTAAAAAATGAAGAGTAAGTGAAATATAGTGCATTGATAATTGAAAGGAGAATGAGTAAGAAAGAACAGAAAGGTATGAGAGGTGAAAGGAAGTGAAGTAGGAGGAATGAAAGAAGGTGAGTGTTAGAAAAGAAAGTTATGACACAGTGAATAAACTGGAGGCCTCATTTCTGAAAAGTGACGCATCGCTACGTGAAAATAGCGATGCGTCACTTTTCTGGACGCACTCCTTATGACATTCCAGATATGTCATATTTAATATATGACTAATCAATTCGCAAGGAGTTACAGATATGTCAGTATTTCTGACATATCTGTAAACACAAAAGTAACGCATTGCAGGAGTGCGTCACAAAAGTGACGCAACTCCAGTAATGTGTCCTTTCACATGGAAAAAGCACCATGTGAAAGGTTTGCTGTGAAGCAGGCGCAAGATTTTGGCGCAACTGCATCCTAAAAGTGACGCACTGCGTCATTATTACCAAGCTTTTTGCAAGGAACACCCCCTCTGCATGCATTATACCTGACACTATTTTTTAAAAAGTGACGCATCTAGGTACATGGGTCACTTTTTAAAACTCTGCGCCATATTGTATCTGCATCAGGTATAATGTATGCAGAGGGGGCAATCCCTCGCAAAAAGCTTGGTAATAACAACAAACTGAAATCTATGAGATTTCTCTGCGTCACTTTTAGGATGCTATTGCGTCAAAATCTTGCGCCGGCCTCGCATCACTTTTATGTTTACACATATGTCAGAAATACTGACGTATCTGTAACTCCTTGCAACATGATTCGTCATACATTAAATATGACACATCTGGAATGTCATAAGGACTGTGGACAGAAAAGTGACGCATCACACCAGCAGTGTAATAAAATGTGCCTCGTTGCACTATATTTAAAGGATGCAACAGCATCCTAAAAGTGACGCAGTGAAATCTCAAACATTTCACTGCGTCGCTATTACAAAGCTTTTAGTGGGAGAACACCCCCTCTGCATGCATTATACCTCACGCAGATATAATGTGGCGCTTGATTTTAAAAAGTGACCCATCTACCTAGATACCTCACTTTTTAAATATAACGCAACGAGGCACATTTTTTTACACTACTGGTGCAATGCGTCACTTTTCTGTGCGCACTCCTTATGACATTCCAAGTAACGCATTGCTGGAGTGCGTCACAAAAGTGACGCAACTCCAGTAATGTGTCCTTTCAAATGGGGAAAGCAGCATATGAAAGGTCTTGCCTCAGTCTAACACCTGCTGTAAAGCAGGCACAAGATTTTGACGCAACAGCATCCTAAAACTGACGCAGTGAAATCTCAAAGATTTCACTGCGTCGCTATTACAAAGCTTTTTGCGGGAGAACACCCCCTCTGCATGCATTATACCTGACGCTATTTTTAAAAAGTGACGCATCTAGGTACATGGGTCACTTTTTAAAACTCTGCGCCATATTGTATCTGCATCAGGTATAATGTATGCAAAGGGGGCATTCCCCCGCAAAAAGCTTGGTAATAACGACGTACTGAAATCTATAAGATTTCTCTGCGTCACTTTTAGGATGCTGTTGCGTCAAAATCTTGCACCTGCCTCGCATCACTTTTATGTTTACAGATATGTCAGAAATACTGACGTATCTGTAACTCCTTGCAACATGATTCGTCATACATTAAATATGACACATCTGGAATGTCATAAGGAGTGCGCACAGAAAAGTGACGCATAACACCAGCAGTGTAATAAAATGTACCTCGTTGCACTATATTTAAAAAGTGACGCATCTAGATAGATGCGTCACTTTTTAAATATTGCATAACAATGCGCATTTTTTTACACCGCTGGTGCGTCACAAAAATTGACGCACAGGAAGCGCAAAACTAACAGCGCAAGGCCTTCATAAATATGGTCCTGGATTTTCCCCGTGCTTCGCCGGTGCGCGTACCATGCGCTTCCCCCGCGCAAAACGAAAAAAAATTTTTAATGCCCTGCAGGACCCTATTTTAGTCCCTACATCAAACCTAGGGGGTCAGAGGGGGTCTACTCTTCCCCCTTATGGTCATTTGCCCCTTTTTTTTTCAAACCCCTTGTGTCTCGATTTTACCGAGACACAAGATGGCGGCCGCTCCGCACTGTTTAGAATGTTTACAGACAACTGAGAGCCAATCAGCTTCCTGCGCGCAAGTCGCGTGTCGCGCCTGGAGCGCACTCCGGTGCGCGCACGGGAGAGCGCCTATAGATATATATATTTTTTTGAACCTAAATTACTCTAAATCCACTGGAGCACATATCTTGAGACATAGCAAAGGCACATCGGGCTACCAGTCCCTACAATTTTGCCAAGTTTGGTGGAAATCCATTCAGCCGTTCGGGCTAAAAGTGAAATCGACCGCCCTATGGAAATTAACATGGGGAAAACGCGTTTTGGGACCCCCCTTTTATCTCGGCCCCCGCTTGACGAATCCCCCCCAAACTTTCAGGGAAGGACCGGACCGCCATGAGACCATTTTCCTGAAAATTTCAGGCAGATTCGTCAACCGGCGCCAAAGTTATTCAAAATAGAATGTTGAGATTTAACATTGAAAATTATCCTAACTATAACTACCTACTGGCGACCGCCAGTAGGTAATATATATATATATATATATATATATATATATATATATATTCACTGAAAAAACCATAGGTTTGACACATGTTATAGTTAGCTGGAAATTTTACTGACATAAAACCAATGAAATTCCACGTTATAGTTAGTTGGACTCACTATAACTTGCGCGTGCAATGCACTGCTGATGACGTCACATATTACATCACTCATGACATGGTCAGTGACATCACTCATGACACCATCCTTGTGACATAGTGACAGACCTCCTTTCACTGTAATGTAATCCTTGAAATTCAAAAATAGAAACTGAAATTTAAAAAAAAAATGCAGATACCCATATCAGTTACAACAAGTAATTCCACCATCTATATACACATCCACTCATACATATACTCACTCATCATATGAAATGATACACCTATACATCCTGTTACACACCGACAATCATCGAAAAGTTAGTCACAGACATACTCACACGTGCAAATAAACTATTGAACATCCATTTATTTGAATATAGACTTATACACACACTTCCACCTTACTTCTATTGAAAATTACACATATTTATTCTCTTAAACAATCACTTATAGAAACACATACTTATTTAAACAGGAACTCTTTCAATCTCTTACTCTCACATATACTCACTTATATACATCAGTAATCACATATACTAGATTAAAACATATGTCGTTACTGATAAAGACACTAGTGAGACAGTCATTCACTCACTAACAAACACATATACACACTCATCCACCCATACAGTCCTGCACATATGCTGTCTTCAAAACACATACAAACAGAGAGTCAGTCACTCATGCATCTATGTGCTAAGTAATACCCCCACCAAACCATATAGACACTCATACTGATACTAAGAGAAACATCTAATAACCCATATACATACGCATGTAGCTACTTACCAACACATGTAGCCACTTATACACAAAGTGAAACACTAATATATATATTTAAATATTTAAACATTACTCACTAATATTTATTTTTCAGAAAGACACATATTCACTGGATGGTGTCATCAGTGATGTCATGAGTGATGTCACTGACCATGTCATGAGTGATGTAATATGTGACGTCATCAGCAGGGCATTGCACGCGCAAGTTATAGTGAGTCCAACTAACTATAACGTGGAATTTCATTGGTTTTATGTCAGTAAAATTTCCAGCTAACTATAACATGTGTCAAACCTATGGTTTTTTCAGTGAATTTCATAGGTTTTTTAAATGCTACTTCCTAACTATAACGTGTGTAAAACCTATGGTTTTTTCTGTGAATTTTACTGGTTTTTAAAATGCTAATTCAGAAAAATGTCGTGTATGCAACCTATACTTTTGGCAATAAAGTTCTGGCAATATTTTTTTCGAAAACAAGCCATTTTCTCCACTGTTCAAGTTCCATAGAGACTCCTTGTAAAGCAATACAGAATTCGAAAGTCTGTACCTTGCCTTTTCTTAAACACATTAAAATTTGTCTGTAAATAAAAATAGCCTTACTAAACTTTCGTGCGTGACCCGGTGTGCGCACTCTCGGCAACAGTTGTCAATAAAATGGATATCGCATTTCCAGGCTTTCGTGCGCGACCGAGTGCGCGCACAGGCCTATATATTTCGTAAAAACCTTGCGATTTCAACTTATTGAATTTCTTCATACACCCCTCAAAGAACTTATAGTCAAAGAGACTGTACCTAGACTTCTTTTTTATTCTTATGAAACTTTTCAGTAAAAGGAGCCGAATGTCTTTTTAAACTTTCGTGCGTTACCGGATGTACACACCTTGGTATTTTTTTTAGAAATATAAAACGTTTCATACTTTAACAATTGTGCGCTTAAATCCAGCTCAGAAGATATACAAAGTCATGATGGTAGTTGGTTCAACCCGGACCGTTTATTAGAGGTAGATCATCCGACTCCACCGGAAGACACCCCTAATAAAAAGGACATATATATAAAATGCGGACTAGCCGCTGTATCGTGCTAGCAAACTATAACATATAAATCGTTAGAAAAAACAAAAGGAATCGAGCAAAATCAGTAGGCCACTGATGGGATCTTTTTTTGACCTCGCTAAAATAGAAAATTTAGGAACAACCCCTCATGAGAAATATGAAACTAGTGAGAGAAACCGAGCTCGACGCCATGATGGCTGCAGCTCGGCTCCGCCGTCCACCCCACCCAAAATAACGATAAATATTATAAAGATACACAACACACCAGCAAAGTAACAGGGTAAAACGTTTTATTAAATAACTATTTACATGACAGCCAACTGCAACATGAAAACAACACTTTCAATTGGTTCTTAATAGTTTCAATTCTGGAATTTACACGCAGCACTCCACCCACTTCCCTCACTATCTTTTCTACTCTCAGGAGACAACAACGTCCTACATCTTTTGGAAGACTTTGGTGAAATGGCTACCCTATCTCATTCATCTTCCGAGTCTGACCAAAATGATCGACTACCTTTAATAAGAAAAAATAAATCTTTCATCTGGCAATTTTTCACTTATCCTGAAGATCAAAAGAAAGTGAATGCACCAAAAGTAACCTGCACGATATGTGACTTGGTTCTCTTAAGAAGAAATCCAGCAAAAAAATATTTCTTTTCCATACATACCATGGTGCGGCATGTCAAACAAGTGCACCCTCTGCAATTTACAGAGGCAACGACAAGAGCCCTGGCCACGCTATTACCATCAGAGGTGGCCAGCACATCTTCTGATCGACGACCTGTATCTCCATGCAGTGCAGAGATGGACTTCAGATATTTATATATGGTCTATAACCTATGGTTTTTTCAGTGTTTGTCTTTGTTTTTTAATAGCATATATCAAAAGCTTTTTTGTGCAAAATGACTACAATTAGGTATACATAAGCGGCGTTCATTTATGTCCACCACAGCCATTGTTAAAAGTAAAGTGAAAGTCGCGAAACAGTGGCCACGCCATCTAGTCCCTTTTAGGCCCCATCATGCACGTAAGTAACAGCCATTTTCTGTGTCATGGCCTCTCTGCCCACTGCCAATAGCCTATGATTGTTCAAAATTGGTTCTCTTTGGGTCATTCTCTGTTCACAAATAAGCATAAAGTCGCAATACTCTGTTTAGTTTTTAAAAAGGACATATATATAAAATGCGGACTATCCGCTGTATCGTGCTAGCAAACTATAACATATAAATCGTTAGAAAAAACATGAATATAGAGAGAGGAACCAACCTCAACGCCATGGTGGCTGCAAGACAGCTCGGCTCCGCCACCCACCCCGCCCAAAATAACGACAAACACTATGCAAATATTATAAATATATACAACACACCAGCAAAGTAACAGGATAAAACGTTGTATTAAATAACTATTTACATGGAACCTACTGCAACATGAAAACAACACTTCTAATTGCTTCTTAGTAGTTTCAATTCTGAAATTGAACACCCAGTACATCCAGAGGTCATGTCCGACAAGTTGTGTGGGGGGATACCTTGCTAATGCCACCACCCCCACCACCTTCTGTAGGAAGGACTCTGGATATACTTGGTCCCTGAGAGGCTTCGATGTCCCTGCCTTGCACAAATGTCATAAGTTCTGAATGTTGAGAGCCATACTTCAGGGTCCGACAAGTTGTGTGGGGGGATGCCTTGCTAATGCCGCCACCCCCACCACCTTCTGTAGGAAGGACTCTGGATATACTTGGTCCCTGAGAGGCTTCGATGTCCCTGCCTTGCACAAATGTCATAAGTTCTGAATGTTGAGTGCCATACTTCAGGGTCCAAGAAACGCGGACTCGGAGGGGGCGCTTGGCTCCTGCCCCCTCCCCAAGTCTTGTTCCCCTGGTATGGCCTGAGATCGCCCACGACATAGGCGGCCGGCTCCCGGGGTCAGGCGGAACTTCTTGCCTTTTAATGCCTCTTCCATTCTGGACCTTGTCCCACAATCCGTTTGACCTGAAGACACGTCCTGCGGTGCCCAGGTCCAACCATCACATTTACACCGTCTCACCCGCCATCCGGCTGAATTGCACCCACTCTTCCGATACAGTGACAGGCGGCTGCCACGAAGCTCAGGAAATGGCGGTCGGCTCCACAGACTTGGGCCTGGCCTGGCCTGCAAGGATGGCTCTGGGCAACCCTGGAACTCGGACGCTTGACTGCTAGGGCATGAGCCCCATTCCCAAAAGCGTCCCGTCAGCCTTGAAGATTCTACAAGAGTCACCGAGGCCCCCGACTCCTGCAGACTTCCGGTGGGGAGCGACTGCCATGATTGCTCGTGGATTGGCCACGACGTAGCCAAGGGGTGCTCTCATGCTGACGCCAGCTTCAGTCTGAAACATCCAGAAACACTGTAGACTACCAATCCGGTCAGTTCCGGTGGAGCCCCAACGACGTATCGCGTTCTTGCGTAATCCGTCATATGACGCGCCGCGTTAGCGCACCCGGAAGTGCTCCGGTGCGCGAGGCGCGAAGCGCAGCTTCCCGGAAGCAATGCGGAGCGCGTAACGTAAGCAATTACATTTCAGTTGGTTCTCCCTCACAATATTTTCAATGTCACATAAAAGTCACCCATCACCCACTGCCATCTCTGGCTGTTTCCATGGTAACACCTCATTCTGCACCTGGCTGAAGGCACAGGTCAAAAGTTCATATCTCAATGTTCTACAGCAAAGTAACAACACTGTTTTCCCTCCAGAAACACCTGCCAATCCACAGCTCTGTTACATGTCATTTTTTTTCACACCCAATAGTACTTTTCGTTTAACATAAACATTAACATGCAACGTACTGTTCAATCTCCACTTCTTACAATCAACCAATCATTTTTATTTTTTAAACCACACCCAGCCTCTTCCTTTTTCTTTATTTAGAATTTCAACTTCTAACTACCATTCCACTTCCAGAACCGATCGGAGGACGACTACAAATCCCTTGAAAATGAAGGTCTGGCTAATAGGACACAGTTATATTCACTGGAGTGAAAAATATGCAGTAAGCAGACGAATTTGCAACCTCAGCTTACCAAATGTACACATAACATTGATTTCCAAAAGAGGATTGAAATGTCACCAATTGATTCCATTGGTGAAAACTTTTATGCATCTCCCAGAACCAGACCTTATAATTGTGCACTGTGGTGGGAACGATCTAGGCACAATCACTGGGGTAGGTCTGGAAATGCTTCTAAAAGACACCTTTCGACAATTGATGACACTTTTTCCTCGATCTGCCTTGGTATATTCCAATATATGCCAAAGACAGAAATGGAATTGGTCCAACCACCATTGTGCACAATTTGAGAAAGCAAGGAGACATGTAAATAAATCTGTTTCTGCGTTCCTCAGAGATTATAGCATGGGTTCTATTTACCACAACAACTTGCGATACCACATGCAAGACGTCTATAGGAGAGACGGAGTTCATTTCACGAATGAGGGAAACAGAATCTTCCTCTGCAACATCAGGCTCTGCATCGGTACTTACTTATAAATGCAGAAAACACTCAATTAACACAATGGCTCTTTTCAGAGCCACCTTATATCTAAGCACTCAAACTTCTGATTTATCTCCATTTTCACACTCTTGTAAAAAGGTGTGCGCGACCGAGTGCGCGCACCACGCAACATTTAAAAAAAAAATATATATATATTTTCGCGTTTAAGGGCCTTACTGCACACCCTGAGAAAACCTACGCAGCAAAACAATCTCTACCTTCTCCCCTTTCCATATTCCAACGCTTTGAAATCAACAATATATTTACTCGCAATGACAAAATGGCGGTCAACACTTCCTGATTTCCTTCGAATCGAACGTTAACAGACGTCACTCAACAAAATTCCGCTCGCGCACGCAGCCGCTTGAGTGCGCGCACGTGTGCACGCGTATAGATATATAATTGACTTTAACTTTAATTTCCTCAGCAACTACTGAACGGATTTACACCATTCCAAAAAAAGCGTAATCTGCGAGCCGAACTGTACAGTTTTGCCAAATTTCTTATAAATCCATTCACCCGTTCGACCTGTAGCCGAGTCTAAAGGTCCTATGGAAAATAACATGGAGAAAACACGTTTTGGGACCCCCCTTTTATCTCAGCCCCCACTTGACCAATCCCCCCCAAACTTTTAGGGGAGGAGCGCAGCGGACCGAGCCATCCTCTTTGAGAAATTCGCTAAGATTCTTCAACCAGGGCCAAAGTTATTCCAAATAGAATGTTGAGGATTTCCTATGGAAACTAGGTCCTAACTATAACTACCTACTGGCGACCGCCAGTAGGTAATATATATATATATATATATATATATATTCACTGAAAATATTAGTTTCTATTTTTGAATATGTGTTTCATGGGTTACATTACACTGAAAGGAGGTCTGTCACTGTGTCACAAGGATGGTGTCATCAGTGATGTCATGAGTGATGTCACTGACCATGTCATGAGTGATGTAATATGTGATGTCATCAGCAGTGCATTGTACGCGCAAGTTATAGTGAGTCCGACTAACTATAACGTGGGAATTTCAATGGTTTTATGTCAGTAAAATTTCCAGCTAACTATAACTGGTGTGAAACCTATGGTTTTTTCAGTGAATTTAATAAGTTTTTTAAATGCCAATTCCTAACTATGACTGGTGTGAAACCTATGGTTTTTTCAGTGAATTTCATAGGTTTTTTAAATGCTAATTCCTAACTATAACTGGTGTGAAACCTATGGTTTTTTCAGTGAATTTCATAGGTTTTTTTAATGCTAATTTTTAACTTTTTGTAGGGCTTTATACCTATGTACTTTTTAGTAAATTTCTCAGCTTATTTTTTCACAAATGTCTTTAGCTGAAAAAGGAATGTTTTTCTAAAAATGAACACTATAATGTATATTGAGATAATATTTTTATTTTAAAATAGTATTTTTTTTTTTTTATATTTCACTCTGGTGCGCTCCCGGTGCGCGCACCGGTGCGCGTACCGTCAGCGCACTAACAAAAAAAAATAAAAAAAAATAATGAAGGAGTAACCATAAGGAATGGTAACAGAGAGAGTGGTGTTAAGAGAAAGAGAGCTAAAGGGAGGAACACAGAGAGACTGTGTAATAGATAGTAAGACAGAGAAAAAGTGTAAGAGGAAGTAACTGAGAAAAAGAAAAATGAATAAGGGAGCAAAAGAAGAGAAGAAATAGGAAGAAGACTAAAGCAGAGGTTAAGGGAGAATGTAAATGGATGTTGAAAGTAAAAAGAAGGACAGTTAAGTATGGGAATGACAGGTAGTGACGGAATCAGAGGAAAAGAATAGCAGTGATGGAGGGAAAGTAAATAGCAGTGAATATAAGTAAAGAGGGGTGAAAGAGGGTACATGTAAGTGAATAAGGGTAAGACATGGGGAGTAATAGAGAGAAAGAAGAGAGAGAGTAAAAGAAGGAGTGCCACAAAGGGACTAAGTAAACCAGTAAAAAAGGTAAGTGAAGGAGTGTGCATAGGCAGAAGTACTGAAAGAAATTGAATGTGGTAGGAAGTAAACATGGAAGAAAAGAATAAGTGAGGGAAGCAAAGTAAGGAAATAGGTGTGCGGTAGGGTGACAGAAAAATAGTGAAAATAAAACAAAAGGTGATAACAAAAAACATTTTACAAACACACTTACCATATAATTTATGCAAACTTGTATCTGTGAAAGATAAAGGAAAAAACATGTTATAATTACATAAAAATGTATAATAAAATAGAAGAAACAGTTCATGAGGTTTAAAAATCTACAAAAGTTTACTAAGAAATGAAGCAATAGTGAAGGATACAAAAACAGAAAGAAAGTAATGTAGAAAGGAAAAAAAAGGAAAAAGAAATAGTTAGAGAACAAATTCCTAAAGGTAAATAAGATACTAAAAGAATGTAAAATATCAAAACAAAATGAGTAAAGATAAGAAAGTAAAAGAAAAATGAGTGAAAAGGAGAGAAGTCTGATTGATAAACTATAAATAAAATAGAGGAATAGAAGATGATTGAGAGTGAGTGAAGTGAAGTCACAGAGTGAAGGGATGAAAGAAATGAAGTTATTATAGAACGATGGATAAAATAGGAGTGAGAGAGTAAGTACACAGAAAGACAAAAGGAAGAACTAACTGAACTACAGTACAATGAGTGTGAAAGAAAAAAAATGGAGAAAAAGAAAGAGGGTTAGGAAACTAAAGCAGTGGTACTAAGAGAATATGAAAAAGATAAAAAGTGGTGGAAGGAACAGAGGACATGCAGACAGTTCCTATTTGATTAAGAAGTTGTGAATGAAGTGCAGTAAAGAAACAGCGATGAAAAAAGAGTGTAAATTAGTAAAGAGAGGTAAATAAGGGTGAAAAAGAAAATGAGTGTATGACAATGTGAACACAATATAAATTACACAATGCAAACTACACAATAACTTCTACAATATGTTACATTATTTATTTTTGCTGTTCTCAGAATATATTGAATTCCACTTAAATTAGTGAGTTCAAAGTCTTCATCATATAACAGCGGGAAAAAAATAACACAATCTAAAAGATTGTGTTTAAAAAAAACCATTCAAACATACATCTCATATATGTACACTAATCTTTGATTCACTTACTTTTCCGTGAGGCCAAATAGAAGATAGTGAAGGTCCTTTTGGTGGAAAAAAAGTCTGCTGTGCTCTATAAGTTCCATTTCATCAACTTCCTATGAAAAAAGATCTAAAAACATCATACCTTACACAATCCTCACGGCCAATTTGTGTCTGATATATCAGTATTTTTTACTTTGAGATCCACTTAAAGTATCTACATGAGATAAATAATTTAAAATATTAGATTAACTAACTAACTAACTAACTTTTATTAACTATTCCCGTCTTCAAAGGCTAATTCCCTTTACTAAAACTTTGGTTTTAAAAACACTAGATAAGAATTTGTAGAGTCATAAGGCAAACGTTGTTTATAAGTTAAATGAGAATCATTGCAGTAACTCCATCCATTTTCAGATTTTAAGTAGCATGTATAATGTCCTGAGGTGGTCGAAGATCCATCATGATAAATAATAGCTTCAGTTGTAAAGGTTCTTCCAGAAATTGATAACTGAGAAGCCACAAAATTTTTGATAGAAGTTGTCAATTTAGTTCCATCAGGTCTACATCGTTGGAAAACTAAAATAATATACTGCCCATAACTTTGTATAAATAATGTGGACAGCATTGTACAGTTACATTGGGTACACACCATATTATGATCTGCTGCTTTAACTAGATTTTTAAAAGACACTGATTTACAGTCAGGTAAAGTCAAGTATATAAATTTTTCAGTGTCTATTCTAGTAGTACTTGATAAACTACAATTGTGGCAGTCATGCTGCCATTGATAAGAAAGGCTGAAAAGATTATCTACATCTACACCTTCATCTTCCAAAACACCAAACATATACATTAAAAATTCCTGACAATCCTGCTGAATGTTCTGTGAAAATTTATCTTGACCAGAACACAAATCTAAAATATTTCGAATTTCTGTTACACTTTCTATTTGTGCTGTAACACTGCTACATTTCTGAAACACAGAATTCAATAAACCACACAATCTTTGATCCCGATTTTCAACAATCTGTTCTTGTAAACTTTTAAGAAAAAAAACAACATTAACCACTACATTAGCATAGCAGTTGACACCAGAACTATTTTCAAACTGAAATCCAACAACATTTTCTCCACAATTCTTTTTCTTCCTGTTTTCAATTACAGTTTTCTCTACTTTTTGTCTTTTTGCAACTACCTCACTACAATTATCCTCATTTCTTCTTTTTCGGCCTACCACACGTTTTTCAAACAGAGGATATTGAGGCAAATGTGGAGCATACTCTCTTCTTAACCTATTGTATTCTTTAACACAATCTAGATCTGCAGAAATCTTTGTCTCATCACACGCAATCAAGTACAATCCTGATAAAGTTCTGACTCGAGATAATGCCACATATGCCATACCCTCTTTAAACACAGATCTTCTAATGTTCACTAAAGCATCATCTACACTTAAACCTTGAGATTTATGAATTGTCACCGCATACGCTAAACAAACAGGAAACTGTTTTCGGCGAACATATAAGTCTTTTACAAGTAAAAATCTAGCAGAACAACGACTTATTTGTTGTACTTGTTCAATGCCATCAAATTTTATTTTTAAAAATTCAATTCCATCTCTATTTCTGTAATTCACAAAATCAACAACATAACCCATTGCTCCATTTACCAGACCTCTTTCAACATTTAAATTCCTTCTCAAAATGATACGACAATTTAAACACACATTCAGAGTCTTTTCAAAACCAGCTGTTTTTGAAATACTTTTCTCCAATGAATCCAATTTAGTTTTCAAATTTTCTGACAAAACAATTGTTGCACCCATTTGCTCTATTTTATCTATTGCTTCCAGTTTCACAATCTCTTCATTTTCTAAGTCTAACATTTTGTTGTTGAAGATGGAACATTCTTGCAGAGTTGGCATCAAACATATCCCAGATTTCTTCTCAGTCATTTTTTTAAAAATATTCTCTGGAAGAATGTTTTCATTTGGATACAAATTTGAAATTAATCGACTATGCAAAGCTTTTTTCCCAAGCTCAGTCACTTTTCCAATTCTTACATCTTGTAGAATATTTTTATAATCTTCATCTTTTGCCTGTCGCATATTTTGAAGCAGTTCAGCATATTTGAAATTTAGCCATATATTAACATTTCCAATGCTTCCAAGGGACTTCCTGGTATCTTCATGTGTGAGCATTTTAAACACTGGTTGTCCTTTTACTGGAGTCAACTGCAATAGATCTCCAAAAACAATAATGTGTTTTCCTCCAAATAACACATCATAGTCTGTTTTAAGAATTCCTTGCATTCTCAAATGCACGAACGCAAGCATTAGATTTGAGACCATGCTTACTTCATCAATGATAAGAAGTTTCATTTTCTTCAAGACTCTTGAAACTTCAGAACACGCATCTCCAGATAACTTGTTGTAATGCAATTTATTATCATGTTCAACTGGCAGCATCAATAAACGATGTAGAGTAATCCCTTTAATGTTATGTGCTGCCAGACCAGTTGGAGCAGTTACAACACAAGACAGTGGTGAATCAGTCCTTTTCTGCAGATAACTTGCAACGGCTTTAATTAGAAAACTTTTTCCTGTCCCCGCTTCTCCACTTACGTACAGTCGGACAGGGTCAAATAATATACATGAGCACTCTTTTTTCTCATGTCTGAATCCATGTTCAATCTGCTCTGTGACTTCATCATATATCTTTTTCTGCTCAATGTTTAGTTGCTTTACCAAATCTTCTAAGTTAACTCCATCCTCTTGAGCTTGTTCCATAGCTCTTTCCACCTCATCCATGGCAGTGGCAGCTTCATTTTGGATAATTGGTCCTCCTAGTGGATCCTGGCTCAATGAAGTAGAACTCTGACTATCTTGAGAACTGTTTCTAGCTATCTCTTCAGCAATTGTGGTTTCTTGCTCCATTTCTTCATTCAACATTTGCAGATAATTTAGAAAAATAGGACATTCTATGGTATCCTTAGTTGCATTAAAAGAGTCTTCATAACAGAGAAAATCTCCAAGTAGTTCCTCTTCTGTACGCCATGGCTTAAAGAGTTGCAAAAGAGCTAAATAGTAAAATTCTCTTTTGTCTGGAACTTCACAACTCAATTTTCGATGATTAATCAAATGGCCTTTTTTCTGCTTCACTAGACATCCTTCATAGCCAATGAGTGCATATTTTCCATTATTGATATCTTCTGTGATGTTCCTCTTATAACTGTAGTTTTGAAGAACTTCATACAAACAAGTGTTCTCAAGGTGAGTACTTCTATTTGGATAGTATGTATCCAACATATTTGTCTTCAAAATATCTGTACTGTTTGGTTCTTTTTCCGCCAAATATTCAATTTCTTGTACAGATTTCAAAACTCGGTTTCGTGTTGCAGCAAGACCTAGACTCACCCAAATGATTGTTCTTGATTTGGCATAGAGACTTGCTGATGATAACCGATCAGAACATTCATATGCTCCAATTTCTCGATGCGACAACATCTTCAGACTGAAACTGTATAATTTCTTGCTTAGACTCTTTTCATGTGAAATGTCCTCCCACATTTCCTTCAGTTCTGTCTTTTCTTTTTTTGTGATGTAAGATGTCACATATCGAGCCACAGCAATAGAGTTGTCAGCAACGAACTGAATATCCATGTTAGCATTCCACATGGACAAAATCACTGGGTTGTAATCGTTGATGTACTTAGATTCTTCATTTCTTTTCAAATTGTATGTATTTTTGGGAGATTTCCTCGTCACAGTATGTCGTAGAGATGACATCAAATTATTTACTCTTCCCTTAGAAATCACTGGTCGAGGAAATGCAAAACGACATTTCGTGTAGTACTTTTCCTTGTTTTTAAATTTGCGACGACAGTACTTTCCACAACGATGAGATTGAAAACGTAAAACTTGTTGCCTTAAATTGTTTTCTTCAGTAGATTTTGGAACAGCACATGTTGAATACTCTTCAATGAAACTCATCACTGTTTCATCTGAATCTGATCCAAATTTGGGTGCATCTTTAATCCACAACAACATATGAGGAGCACCTCTCGCTTGATATTCCTTCCTCCAAAAGAAATCCAAAACCTCTCCAAGGGGAGGATTTTTTTTGTTGGTAATAAAAGACATCATAGCTTCAAATCTATGATTAAAATATCTGCAAACATTCACTGGATCTAAAGAACACAGTTCTCCTGGTGTTTTCAATTCTATATTTGGTATGTTTTCATTTGCCTCTCGTAGAAATTGAAGTAAATCGTCCCATGCATACTCAGCACAGCTAAGAGTGAGGAACCATGTAGGAGTTCCTAAGTTTCTTAGCATACATTTCAATTCTCCATGACGACGAAACCAATACTCGTTGGTTCCACGTTGACATGCCATGAGATTGATTAGCTGAGATTCCAAAATACTGTCTTGCAGATTAACTTTCTCCATAAAGTCCCTTGCACAAACATTTTGCAAATGAGGTCCACTTTTTAATATATGATTAACTGCATAAGAAAGCCCAGACAAATCACTTTCAAACAGTAGATGAAATAAATATGGAATGCATTGACGAAACCTTGGATCTTCTGCATATAATCTTAGAGTCCGGTATTCAGCTGCAGGAATTTGAACTGGTCGATCATCATATCGTCCACCACAACCTGTTGGAAATAATTGTGGAAAACAACGAGCTTCCAAACTTTCTTCCCATACACTAATGGGACTTCCTTTTGCTGCTTTCATTTGAAACAAGTCAATTGCATTTCCCATTACTTCTTTGGAATGCAAAGGATGAACAGTATAATGTTCATATATTTCTTCAGTTCTAGACACATCAACTTTTTCAATTTGACCAACTGAAGAATCACTATCTTCTTCTATAGCTGTTTCCTCTGCTCCAACACTTACATCTTTGTAGTACTCATTGTTTTTGACCAAATACAACGTTGCCTTCTTGACTTTTTTAACATCCACTAAATCTTGCCAGATTTTCTTACTCTTTGTTGGAACCCCATTAACTAGAATAACTAAAGGATCTTCTTCTACTCTTTCTACACCAATTGTATTAATATTTTTCTTTACATCTAGAGGCAAATAAACAACTCTTCCCTTTAATCCTCTCAGTAAATCTGATGCAGGCAATTTCCCTGTCTTAGGCTCCATGCGTACAATACCCTGAAAAGGATGGACACATTGAATCAAAATAGATTCATAAGTATTTAGATCCATCAATTCAGAAGGAATATCTATCAACTGAAGATTATTATAAACTGCTCTAGCAGGCATTCTATTTTCATTTAATTTATTTGAACAATAATTACAAATACGCTGATCCAAACTCAAATCAAAAGAATTCTCCACCAACAAATAACTTACAAAATCCTTCCATTCACTATTATTTTCCAATTCACTTTTTGCATATAAATCAACTAACCTAGTCTGAATCTTATAATGAGTCCGTCGACAACACACACAAGTTAAATTAGGCCTCTCACTTGATTTCACCTTAAACTTGATAATTTCCTCATCAAACTTTTCAATACTTGAAATTTGTCCATTATCTTCTGCATTACCATCCATTACTATATCTATTTCTACACTGTCCTCTTTGTTCCCAAAATAACAAAACTCAATTTCTTCACAAATAGTCTTCACATCCACTTCAGATCCATGCAAAAGAGCACTATTTAACTGTTTAAGCTTAAGTGCGGGACTTTTTGCATAATACAACTTTCTCACTAATTTCCTCACGTTATTATGATGCACTGCTAACATCCTAAAATGATGAAAAACACTCCGACAAACTTTTCTAGAAAGACAAGCTAGTGAATGCCCATGCAAACCTGTGCTTTCTCTCACTCTGCAAGGATCTAACTCTTGCAGGATCTTCATTTTTTGTTTGAGACTTTTCTTACTATATGTACGTAAGAAATTTCGAAGCAAATCGATTGATTCCTGTCGCACACTACAAATACTACTGCATTTCCATGTGTACACTGGACCCTTAGTACGTCTCCCTAAAACTTCATCAGCTAACACCTCTTCTGCATCTCTAGATACAAGTTTCTCTTTTTCCATCACACAACTATCTTTCACCTCATATGCTCGACCACTGGTGTCAACTGCATGCACCAAATCATTTTCCTGAAAGTAACTCTCCTCATTGAAAAAAGGCTCAGAACTTGAACTATGCATCCATTCACCAGAAAATACTTCACAAAAATTACTCCGATTAATAATTCTTTTCCATCTACTGTTCGATTTGAAAACATCAATGTCCTTATTAAGTATCCTAATTCTATTGATTATTAAAATAAATAATTTTTTCTTAACTTCAAAAGCCTGATCAACAATCTTTTCTACACTTTTCTTTTTCTTGTAAAAAGCAGCTCTTAGTTTACTTTTCTTATCATTTTTTAGCAAATTTAAAACTACCCTATTGCAAAACATTCGCCTACGAATGTCCCTAAAAATATTTACCCTTCTATTGCTATCCATTCTCTTCTCTCCTGCTCCAATGGAAACATTTTTTGTGGGCTTCTCCTTCCTCTTTAGATTTGTTGACTTTTTCTGTATATTCACATTAGCAATATCAGTTCTTTTTCTACGACATATGTTGCGAAGAAAAGACTTAATTGGCTTACCAGAAGCTTTTCTGGTGTTTTTTGAAGTACTTGTTGAAGAGGATTCCATAAACTCTGTTGTTGATGTTCTCCTTTTCCGTATGGTATTTTTGATATTTCTTTGCCTTGAAGGCATTTTTGCTTGCTTTTCAGAAGTTGATTTGAATCTGTTGTTCTGTTAAAAAAACACATGAAAGACCACTATTAGCAAACAACAAAGTAATGTTAAAAAGCAAACAATATATACAATAAATTGCAACATATTTAGGTTTATACAATAGCAACTCAGGGCTTTATTTATAAAGGCCTTACACCACCAGTGCGTCACTTATTACCCATGTTTAAAGTGATGCATCAGCTGCACAAGGCAATCATAAAAAAGGCCGAAATGAAAATACCAATCAATTGCACCCAAAAATCGATTTTTGAATAACATGTAAGAAACACTGCGCAGAACCTATGTACAACCACTCAATATCATCAAACAAAGTCAGGGCCTTATTTATAAAGGCCTTGCGCCACCAGTGCGTCACTTATTACCCATGTTTAAAGTGATGCATCAGCTGCACATGGCAATCATAAATAAGGGCCAAATGCAAATACCAATCAATTGCACCCAAAAATCGATTTTTGAATAACATGTAAGAAACACTGCGCATAACCTATGTACAACCACTCAATATCATCAAACAAAGTCAGGGCCTTATTTATAAAGGCCTTGCGCCACCAGTGCTTACCCATGTTTAAAGTGATGCATCAGCTGCACAAGGCAATCATAAAAAAGGGCCAAATGCTAATACCAATCAATTGCACCCAAAAATCGATTTTTGAATAACATGTAAGGAACACTGCGCAGAACCTATGTACAACCACTCAATATCATCAAACAAAGTCAGGGCCTTATTTATAAAGGCCTTGCGCCACCAGTGCGTCACTTATTACCCATGTTTAAAGTGATGCACCAGCTGCACAAGGCAATCATAAAAAAGGGCCAAATGCAAATACCAATCAATTGCACCCAAAATCGATTTTTGAATAACATGTAAGAAACACTGCGCAGAACCTATGTACAACCACTCAATATCATCAAACAAAGTCAGGGCCTTATTTATAAAGGCCTTGCGCCACCAGTGCGTCACTTATTACCCATGTTTAAAGTGATGCATCAGCTGCACAAGGCAATCATAAAAAAGGGTCAAATGCAAATACCAATCAATTGCACCCAAAAATCGATTTTTGAATAACATGTAAGAAACACTGCGCAGAACCTATGTACAACCACTCAATATCATCAAACAAAGTCAGGGCCTTATTTATAAAGGCCTTGCGCCACCAGTGCGTCACTTATTACCCATGTTTAAAGTGATGCATCAGCTGCACAAGGCAATCATAGAAAAAGGGCCAAATGCAAATACCAATCAATTGCACCCAAAAATCGATTTTTGAATAACATGTAAGAAACACAGCGCAGAACCTATATACAACCACTCAATATCATCAAACAAAGTCAGGGCCTGATTTATAAAGGCCTTGCGCCACCAGTGCGTCACTTATTACCCATATTTAAAGTGATGCATCAGCTGCACAAGGCAATCATAAAAAAGGGCCAAATGCAAATACCAATCAATTGCACCCAAAAGTCGATTTTTGAATAACATGTAAGAAACACTGCACAGAACCTATGTACAACCACTCAATATCATCAAAGAAAGTCAGGGCCTTATTTATAAAGGCCTTGCGCCACCAGTGCGTCACCTATTTCACATGTATAAAGTGATGCACCAGTTGCACAAGGCAATCATAAATAAGGGCCAAATGCAAATACCAATCAATTGCACCCAAAAATCGATTTTTGAATAACATGTAAGAAACACTGCGCAGAACCTATGTACAACCACTCAATATCATCAAACAAAGTCAGGGCCTTATTTATAAAGGCCTTGCGCCACCAGTGCCTCACTTATTTCACATGTATAAAGTGATGCACCAGTTGCACAAGGCAATCATAAATAAGGGCCAAATGCAAATACCAATCAATTGCACCCAAAAATCGATTTTTGAATAACATGTAAGAAACACTGCGCAGAACCTATGTACAACCACTCAATATCATCAAACAAAGTCAGGGCCTTATTTATAAAGGCCTTGCGCCACCAGTGCGTCACTTATTACCCATGTTTAAAGTGATGCACCAGTTGCATAAGGCAATCATAAAAAAGGGCCAAATGCAAATACCAATCAATTGCACCCAAAAATCGATTTTTGAATAACATGTAAGAAACACTACGCAGAACCTATGTACAACCACTCAATATCATCAAACCAAGTCAGGGCCTGATTTATAAAGGCCTTGCGCCACCAGTGCGTCACTTATTACCCATGTTTAAAGTGATGCATCAGCTGCACAAGGCAATCATAAAAAAGGGCCAAATGCAAATACCAATCAATTGCACCCAAAAATCGATTTTTGAATAACATGTAAGAAACACTGCGCAGAACCTATGTACAACCACTCAATATCATCAAACAAAGTCAGGGCCTGATTTATAAAGGCCTTGCGCCACCAGTGCGTCACTTATTACCCATGTTTAAAGTGATGCATCAGCTGCACTAGGCAATCATAAAAAAGGGCCAAATGCAAATACCAATCAATTGCACCCAAAAATCGATTTTTGAAAAACATGTAAGAAACACTGCGCAGAACCTATGTACAACCACTCAATATCATCAAACAAAGTCAGGGCCTGATTTATAAAGGCCTTGCGCCACCAGTGCGTCACTTATTACCCATGTTTAAAATGATGCATCAGCTGCACAAGGCAATCATAAAAAAGGGCCAAATGCAAATACCAATCAATTGCACCCAAAAATCGATTTTTGAATAACATGTAAGAAACACTGCGCAGAACCTATGTACTACCACTCAATATCATCAAACAAAGTCAGGGCCTGATTTATAAAGGCCTTGCGCCACCAGTGCGTCACTTATTACCCATGTTTAAAGTGATGCATCAGCTGCACAAGGCAATCATAAAAAAGGGCCAAATGCAAATACCAATCAATTGCACCCAAAAATCGATTTTTGAATAACATGTAAGAAACACTGCGCAGAACCTATGTACAACCACTCAATATCATCAAACAAAGTCAGGGCCTTATTTATGAAAACCTTGCGCCACCAGTGCGTCACTTATTACCCATGTTTAAAGTGATGCATCAGCTCCACATGGCAATCATAAAAAAAGGCCAAATAAAAATACCATTCATTTGCACCCAAAATCGTTTTTTGTATAACATTTTAGAAACACAACACAGGACTTATATACTAACATACAATTTCACTTCTAAAACATAACTATCTGCTTCCAAATATTCTCCATAGAGCAAATAAGTCTCTATCTAAATTAAATAAATCATTACTTACCTTTACAAATGCTTTTGGAGATTGAGAACAGTGTCAGACACACACACCAATTTTTCTTTATCAGAGCAAAAGGTGTGCTCTCAATACACTGAAACCAAGACTGGCATAGAAAAACTCTATCTTTGTACACATATGCCTTAATTCAACCAATCAAAAGTCTTCCCTCACTATTTTCAAACCAACACCCATCCCCCTCTCAGACCTTTCTATCTGTTACCATAGCAACTCCCTCCTAACTGAACTCTAAGGTTCAAAAGTTTATCTTACAATGTTGCAAATTAACTCAGCAAGGATGTTTGACCTCTCAATACAGCAGCCTATCCAGGGTATTTTTGCTTTTGGTGACTTTTTTTAAACCATTCAAATTGCTTCTTTCACACAACATAACCATGCACCCTAACTTTCAGTTTTCAACTATCTGAATCCACCAATCATTGCTTGTGATTCAAGAGCAGGGAAACTCCACAATTATTTTTTTGTAAACTCCTACTGTTCCAACTGCCATTTCATTCCCACACTTCATCTGACTGCACCAGAACCTTCTGACATCATGTATTCTGTCTGGATTATTGGACATAGCTACATCCACTGGGCTCAAAGGTATGCAGCTAGCAGAAATTTTCATAACTTTGATTTATCAAATGTGGAAATCAAGTGGATTGGCCACAGAGGATTGAAATGTCATCAATTGATACCATTGGTGAAAACCTTTTTGCATCTGCCAGAACCTGACCTTATAATTGTGCACTGTGGTGGGAACGATCTAGGCACATTGACTGGGGTAGGTCTGGAAATGCTTTTAAAGGACACCTTTCATCAATTGATGATACTTTTTCCCCAAACTGCCTTGGTATATTCCAATATATGCCAAAGACAGAAATGGAACTGGTCCAACCAATTTTGTCCACAATTTGAGAAAGCACGGAAACATGTGAATAAATCTGTTTCTGCTTACATGAGAGACTATGGAATGGGTTCAATATACAATAATAACTTGCGTTACAACATGCAAGACATCTACAGAGGAGATGGAGTGCACTTCTCAGATGAGGGGAATAGAGTATTCCTCCTGAATTTAAGAATGTGTATTGGAACCTACTTGTAGGTACCTAAATCAACCACGGAACCCAAAAGCTCTTTTCAGAGCTACCCTACCTCTGATCATTCAAAACGTTTATTTTTTTTAACTTTTTTCACTAATTTTCACCAAAGTACGCTTCCCGGGACGCTTACCGGTGCGCGTACCGGGCGCTGCCCCCGCGGAAAATATTACAATTTTTTTTTTGTTTTTACCTTTATGAGCCTCCTAAGACCCCCTCAGAAAACCTAGAGGGTCAAGAAGTCTCTACTGTGCCCCCTTCTAGCCATACCGAACATTGGTTGCCCTCCATCTTGTGTCTCGATTGTTCCGAAACACAAAATGGAAGACTCCCGTTACGCTGCCGGTGCGCGTACCGGAGCGCGCACCGGTAAGCGCACAATAAAAAAAGGTGGGAAAGTAATTTACGGAAAACCCAATGGAGACACTTTCATCAAATATAGAATAGGCCCTACTACATAGCAGTCCCTACCATTTGCCCAAATTTGGTGAAATTCCATTGAGACATTTAGGCTACAGGCCTGTCTAAATATCCTGAGGTAAATTACATGACAAAAACACATATGAAATGTTAGAATTTACAACCAATTAAAAAGTTTCTTTCATTTTCTACGATTATTTCCTGACGTTTGATTGGTTAAGTACAAGAATATATATAAAAGAAGAGAGGGAAACACAGCCATTTTGACTACTGCTTCCAGAAGTACATTTGAAAACAAATATCACTGACAACTTCAACTGATTTCTCTAAGGTAAGTTGTTATTATGGAAGTATATTGTACACTTTAAGTTAATTTCTGAAAAAATATTCTGTTAGTTATATGCTATCCCTCTGTAATAGTTATAGATAGAGATAGACTTCTCTGTAATAGTTATGGATTGAGTTAGGCTTCTCTGGTATACAGTACCCTAACTCTACTAATATAGTTAATTTGTATGCAATTTTCAGAAAGAAAATGTAAGGAGAAAATCAAGCAAATGATACTTCTATCAAAGTAAAGGTGGAAAAACCAGAACAGCAAAAAGATGAAGTTGATTTCATGGATGACTGTTTGGATCAACAGTTTATAGAATGTTTGGAACAAATGGAATCATGTACTAATAATTATGAGGAAATTCCGGACAATATTATGTTAGAAATTTTATTAAATTATGAAAAAGAATCAGAGGAATAAATTTATATTTAATAATTTCAAATTGTTTGAGCCAATATTCATTTTTATATGTAATTCATAAAGTATTACCAAAAATGTTTAAAATATAAAGTGAAACTTATAGTATACTGTTCAACTATTTTTCTGTTACATAGTAAGTTTACTCATAGTTACTACCTTTCTCCCACTATATTATCTCCTATGTATATTTTACACCTCCTTTTCATAAGGGAGCAGGATAGACTACTCATGATCCCCTAGAAATTCTCAGGGAGTGCTTAAAAGATCTGTTTCTGCTTTCCAGACAGACTATGTTATAATTTCCATATACCACAAGAAATACAATAACAACATGCAAGATATCTACAGAGGAGATGGTGTACATTAAATTAAAGTCTCTGCATTGGTACCTACATGTAGGTACTTACATAAAATAAAAAAAAAATTAATAAACATACAATTTTTTGAAGTGATTATTTTTCCAAAGTACCCTCCTTGGAGCGCTCCCCGGTGCGCTCCCCGGTGCACGTACCGGGCGCTTCCCCCGCGAAAAACGCAAAAAAAAAATTTTGGGGAGGCCCCGCGGGGCCCTTTAATGGCCCCCATATCAAACCTAGGGGGTCAGGGGGGGTCTACCCTGCCCCCTTATGGTCAATTCCCCCCTTTGTTTTTGCCACCTCTTATGACTAGATTTTACCGACAGACAAGATGGCGGGCGCTCCGGACTGTGTAGAATGTTTACAGACAACTGAGAACCAATCAGCTTTCTGCGCGCAAGTCGCGTGGCGCGCCCGGTGCGCTCCCCGGTGCGCGTACCGGAGCGCGGCTACAGATATATATATTTTTTTGAACCTAAATTACTCAAAATCCACTGGAGCACATATCTTGAGACATAGCAAAGGCACATCGGGCTAACAGTCCCTACAATTTTGCCAAGTTTGGTGGAAATCCATTCAGCCGTTCGGGCTAAAAGTGAAATCGACCCCCCTTTTATCTCGGCCCCCGCTTGACAAATCCCCCCCAAACTTTCAGGGAAGGACCGGAACGCCGCGAGGCCATTTTCAGGAAATTTTCAGGCAGATTCGTCAACCGGCACAAAAGTTATTCCAAATAGAATTTTGAGATTTAACATTGAAAAAAATCCTAACTATAACTACCTACTGGCGACCGCCAGTAGGTAATATCTATATATATATATATACATATATATATATATTCAATGAAAAAACCATAGGTTTTAGCCCATATATAGTTAGGGATTAGCATTTACAAAACCTTATTTTACTCGAATAAAACCATTGAAATTCGCATATGTAGTTAGATGCGCTAACTATATATCGCGCACCCGCAATCCACTGCTGATGATGTCACATATTACATCATTCATGACATGCTCAGTGACATCACTTATGACATCACTCATGACATCTCAAATGACATCACTGATGACATCACTGATGACATCTCAAATGACATCACTGATGACAACATCCAGTGACTGTATGTTTCTGTAAAGTTAAAATATGTCTTACATATTGAAGAATGAGTGGATGTATAAGTGTCTGGATGAAGGATTTAGTAGGTGCATGACTGACTGTATGAGTGAGTGATTAAATGTGTCTCACTGAGTGAATGGGTTAGTGACTAAACTGTCTTAATTTGTGCATCATTATGTCTGTTGTTCTGTAAACTGCTGCATGTGTTGATCAGTAGCTATATGAGTAACTATATGGGTTATTGATTGGTTGCCCAAGTATTTGTATGGGAGACTGAGTGTGTGTGGGTGGCTGGGAGGTGTATGACTCTGTGCATAGATGTGTAAGCAGTTGATTCACTAGATGTATGGGGTCAAAAGTGCATGTGGAAACAGCTGTATGGGCGGTTAACTGTGTGCATGAGTGTATTGGCGAGTGAATGGATATCACAGTGCTGCATGTCAAAGTAAGTACATATGTAAAACACAGTACATGTGAGAGTTGACATATATAAATAACTGTGCATAAGAGCCAGTGAATGTGTGAGTGGCTCCTATTGGACCCTGTTTTTTCTAATACCCCTGACCTAAAATGGACCCAAACCAGCCCCATATGCTGGTCAGATCATCATCTCGTCAGTTTCAGCCTAACTAAACCATTTCCTCCCAGGAATACTACCTGGTCTGCACAACCCATGAAAAATTGGAAACTATTAGATATGCATAGACTGAACAACGTACTTACAACTAGCACCCCCTTTTATGACCAAAATATGGAAAACGTTGCGACAACTACCAACCAGTGGCTGGTTACTGCAGCCAACCAATGCCTTCCGTTAACGGGGGCAAAAAAAATCTCCACCGCCCCCCTGCCCCTTGGTTCAATGAATCCCTCAAAAATGAAAAATCTAAATGCAAAGTTTTAGAAAGGAAATGGCGCAAAAACTACATCCATGAAAATAAAATAATTTACAATAATGCAAGAAATGCGTATCATACCTCTTGTAGGAAAGCCCGAGCCCTTTATGTAGCAAACACCGTCAACAATGCCACAAACAAAACAAAGACCCTATTTAATATAGTAAAGGATCTAGCAGGTGCGCAAACAACGGCTACAGCCCACCCGTTAACAAAAAACAATGTCAAGACCTGGCGACCTTCTTTAACGACAAAATTGAAATCATTGTCACAAATTTCGCAACTAGTCCTCAGGACATTGTTTCAAAGCAGTACATCCAAAAAACCTTGGAGAAAGGAAAATCTCTTGAGAAATGGCCCCCCATAACTTTGGACTCCCTAAAAACGTCTTTGAAGTCCATCTCCTCAGGCTCTCCCTGTGATCCTCTCCCAGTTCGATTTTTAAAACAATTAGACACTTCCCCTTTAACTACTATAGCAAACGTGCTAAATACTTCTCTTCTAACTTCCACTGTCCCGTCAAGCTGGAAACACGCTATCGTGACCCCATTATTGAAAAAACCTTCAGCTGACCCCGCGGTCCTGTCGAATTATCGGCCTATATCCTTACTCCCGGCCTTTTCTAAATTGATGGAAAGACACATACATGCCACCCTCACCTCCTTTACGCTGAACAACAACCTCCTTCACCCATCGCAGTCAGGTTTCCGTGCAGGACACTCAACGGAGACCGCTCTTTTGGGTGTAACAGAAAAAATCCGAAAGCTCCTGGATGAGGGTCAGACTGTCGCACTCATTCTTTTAGATTTGAGTGCGGCGTTTGACACCATATCACACAAAATTCTCCTGACCACACTAGAGAGATTCGGCATCCGCAACGAGGCCCTTCAGTGGATAAAGTCTTTTCTAACCGACAGATCCTTTCAGATCAAATCTAGCATTGCATGCTCAGATACGTTCCCCACTCCATATGGAGTCCCACAGGGCTCTATCTTGAGCCCGCTGCTTTTTAACTTGTACCTGAGACCACTGGCCGATCTAGCCGACTGCGTTGGCCTTACCTTAATGTCATACGCTGATGACTCTCAGATCATTTTTTCTCTATCTGAGTCAAATCCTTCAACACCATCTGCTCTGAAAAATGGTCTTCAGGAAATCTTCAACTGGATGACCACCAACCAGTTGAAGTTAAACGGGGATAAAACTGAGGTCCTCCTTCTGGGAAGAAAAAAAGAACTTTGGTGCCCCTCACATTGGCCAACAGAGATGGGCAACCTTCCCATTCCAGCCACACAAGTGAGAAATTTAGGAGTCATTATCGACAATACTCTGTCGATGAAACAGCAGGCAAATAAAGTGGCTGGCCTCTGTTTCACCATAATAAAATGGTTAAAGAAAATTATCTGGATGTTGCCCCAAAATACCCAAAAAACCGTAGTCAATGCACTAATAACATCCCGCATTGACTACGGTAACATTCTTTACCTGAGCTCAAATCTAGCAGTGATTAAACGACTGCAACTGATCCAAAACTCTGCTGCACGACTCCTATGCAAGATCCCAAAGTTTGACAGAATTTCAAAACACATAAATGATTTACACTGGCTCAGGATAGAACATCGGATTAGTTTCAAAACCTTGACATATATGTTCAGAATTAAAACCAAAACTGCACCCGGCTACCTACAAGCCTTGGCCTCCCCCTATCTCCCAACAAGGGATCTCCGATCTCAAACTGCAGCAAATTTCACTGTTCCAAGATTCAAACTGCAAAAAACGGGAGGGCGCTCTTTTGCTGTGAGAGGACCCACTCTATGGAACTCACTCCCCCAGCAGATTCGGAAAGAAGAAAGCTATATTAAATTCCGAAAATGCGTAAAAACCTGGCTGTTCCAGAAGCAATTACAGTAATTTACCACAATTAGCTATCTTCCTTCTATCCAATCGAATGTCACAGGCGCCGGGAAACCCTTTTTGGGTAGCTGTAGCACCGTACAAATGCAAAAAATAAATAAATAATAAATAAATGGATCATTGTGAACTTGTATCAGGTATTGTATAAGAGAGTAAATATGTGTTAGTATATGTTTGAAGAAGTAAGGTGTGTATAACTGTATAGTAGAGGAAATGGAGGTGTGATTGATTCTTTGCATGACTGACTAGGTGTGTGAGTAACTCCATGGATGAGTGACAGTCTGTGAGTGTCTGTTTACACTGAGTGTATCTAAGGTTATATTAGAGTCTGAAGAGGATCATCGTATTATCACATGAATGATGTCATTAGTGATGTGCTCAGTAATGTCAAATGAGATGTCAAATGAGATGTCATCAGTGATGTCATTTGAGATGTCTTCAGTGATGTCATCAGTGATGTCATCAGTGATGTCATTTGAGATGTCATCAGTGATGTCATCAGTGATGTCACTGAGCATGTCATGAATGATGTAATATGTGACATCATCAGCAGTGGATTGCGGGTGCGCGATATATAGTTAGCGCATCTAACTATATATGCGAATTTCAATGGTTTTATGCGAGTAAAATAAGGTTTTGTAAATGCTAATCCCTAACTATATATGGGCTAAAACCTATGGTTTTTTCATTGAATTTCAATGGTTTTTTAATAGCAAATATCAAAAGCTGTCAAATGTTAAGTACATGATAGGTAAAAACATTTTCGTGTTTATGCACGCTGATGTGCTTGAACGCTGCCCCATCTCCCCCCCTCTTTTCTCTTAGCAGTACTCTCTCTTTGCAGATAGTGAAGGGTAGTTAACGCAGGCCTTTGCCCCCGTTGTAATCCGTCGTGCCTGCTTCTCTCTCTATTTGATTGATTGCTATCCAAGCATTTACTGTTTTAGAATTGGTTCTCTTTGGTTCATTCTGTATTTACAAACAAGCACAGAGTCCCAATACTCTGTTTAGTCTTTGCAGATAGTGAAAAATTGTTTAAAAAAACAAAAGGAATCGAGCAAAATCAGTAGGCCACTAATGGGATCTCTTTTTGACCTCGCTAAAATAGAAACATTAAGAACAACCCCTCATGAGAAATACGAAACTAGTGAGATGTACTTAGCTCCACACCATGATGGCTGCAAGACAGCTCGGCTCAGCCACCCACCCCGCCCAAAATAACGACAAACCCTATGCAAATATTATAAATATATACAACACACCAGCAAAGTAACAGGGTAAAACGTTTTATTAAATAACTATATACATGGCAGCCTGCTGCAACATCGATCCAAATGCCTTTTGGTGACTCTTCCATTGTGAACATTGTCCCACAATCCGTTTGACCTGAAACGATTACACAAATAAAACATTTGTGAGTTTTAAATTTCCGGAGAAGTATAATTCACCAATAGTTTTCTCTGTAGATCTTTTTCCATTAACAATCCCAGTTCCATCACCCGCCCAGGATATCACTACTGTTAGTTGTCATTGTTGCTTCTGTTTTAATAAAAAATGTTTTAAGGTGTTTACTGTTTTTGTTGCGATGTATATATTTATAAGTTATTAAAGTGTTAGAATCCTACTAATTTTTTTATCGATTATAGCTGTTTGAGATATTCCCTGTCTACAAACAGAGAAGAATAGAAATATTCTGTCTCCCTTTGCAGATAGTGAAGGATAGGTAATGCAGACTTTTGTCCCCCGTTGTAATCCGTCATGCCTGATTGATTGATTGGCTGGACATTTATTGTTCAAGGAATAGTTCTTTCGAGGTACTCTCTGTTTGCAAATAACGTGGAATAGAAATATTCTGTCTAGTCTTTGCAAGTAGTGAAGGAAGGGTAATGCGGACCTTTGTCCCCCGTTGTAATCTGTCATGCCCATCTACTCCCCACTGATTGAGAAACTAGTTCCACCCGGACCATTTATTAGAGGTACATCATCTGACTCAACCGGAGAGAACCCCTAATAAAGAAGACATATGTAAAATACAAAGTAATCCCTGTATCCTGTTAAACAGAAACTTTAGCATGAAACACACTTGAAAAGGAAGGGAAAGAAATCGAACAAAATCAGTAGGCCTCTGATGAGTTTTTGACTTCGCTAGAAATAAGAAACATGAAAGTGGTGAAAGAAGCCAAGCTTGACGTTATGGCAGCCACAAGGTAGCTAGGCTCCGCCACCCCCCCACTGCTCCAAGCATGTCTGTCCCACCGCCCGCCACGCCCAATAACGGTAACATGAAATAAATACAAATCAGCAGATACCTACCCCCATTCCGGAAACTCCCGAAGTGCAACAGGTTCGTGGCTACGCCCATCCGGAAGACGAGGCCTTCGGCACGTGTAGGGCGAGTCCTGCTGGCAGCCGTCGGCCGGGGAGGTCATCCCGTAAGGTGGGCCAGGAGAGGAGCCGAGGCCAACGGGATTCTTCTTCTTTCTTAGATAATGTCTGCGACAACGGGGGGGGATGTCTTGCACATGCCACTGACCCTCCCCCTCGTATCTCCTGGTCTGGCCCGGCTTGATATGAGCTCCCCGTTCGGGCCTGAAGCGGCGCCCTGCAGGCCACGGGGGGGATGTCTTGCCTCTGCCTCCGACCCCCCCCCTCTTATCGCCTGGTCCGGACATCACGGATATCAACACCAGGTGTCGGCGTGGGGTGCGCTGGGAGGGAGAGGCGGCGCTAACAAGCCTCTCCCACCCCCACAGGTGAGGGCCCCTCGGCTGCACCCCCAACGCTCCACTCACCCAACAAAAGGGTTCCTCCACTCTTGCGATACAGCAACGCTGCATTCACCCGACAAAAGGGTTCCTCCACTCTTGCGATGCAGTGACGCTCCACTCACCCAACAAAGGGTTTCTCCACTCTTGTGATGCAGCGACGCTGCACTCACCCGACAAAAGGTCTCGTCCACTATTGCGAGGCAATGATGCTCCGCTCACCCAGCGGGGGTCTCGTCCACTGTTGCGGTGCAACGGCGCTTCTGAGTTCAACTAGAAAATGAGTCCTGCATCCAGAAACGTTCTCCTCAACTTTGAAGATTCTATAAGAGCCACGGGGGCCCCCGACCCCCGATGGGGAATGACTGCCAAGATCACCCACGGAACGACCACAACGTAGCCGCGGGACGTCGGCGCGCTCATGCCGGCGCCGGCCTCAGTCTTGAAATCCCAAAATCCTGCAAGACTACCAACTTGATCAGTTCCGGTGGGACACCAGTATGACCCGGTAGGAGAGATTTTTGCCTCCCACCCCTCTTTGACTGATGGTTCATGTCACCAGTCCCCTCTACTACCCTTCAACGAATTTTTTTAGACTGCCGAAAGAGGTCCTGGTCCAACCACGAGTTGGTGCAGACATTTTGACTATACTTGGACCTTCCTGACCTCACCCAAAATGGTGCCGGTACAAATGAAACTATTGTGCCCCGATTGGTCAGCCTTGATATCAAGAGATATGTATGCAGTTTTTAGCACATGAATTGATATGGGATAAGACTGATTATATGTTCGGACAATTAATTGATCCGGGATGGGTATTGATTATACGTTCGAACAATAAATTGACATGGGTCTTGTACTGATTACACATTCGGACAATGAATTGATATTAAGTTCTAATGCATCATTGATTACTGTATTTATTGAAGGTTAGAATTGCCGACACTTTTGGTACTTGCTCACAATGAATTATCGATATGATTTTGTTGCACTTGTCGCACTCTTTACTGATTATATATTCGGACAATGAATTGATCCGGGATGGGTATTGATTATAAGTTCGAACAATGAATTGACATGGGACAGGTACTGATTACACGTTCGGAAAATGAATTGATATTAAGTTCTAATGCATCATTGATTACTGTATTTATTGAAGTAATACTGATATCTCCGCATGAAATTAATTTTCCACATGCTACACAAGTCAATCTCATCTGCTTAAAGTTCTTTTGCAGATTTGGGACCGTTTCCCTTGCCTCTGACTCACTTATTGCTAAGTCATTGGTGGATGTTTTTGCCGGTCGGGGGTTATCCCCCAAATCTCGAAGTTGTGCTTTAGAATAATTAAAAGGGTGCCACCTCTCCATGTACCGATGCATGGTATGATTACCATAGCAATATTTTTTTTCGGTCCCTCTCAAGAGTTTTTTTTGCAGATGAGGCAGGTAACGAACCTGTCTTTAACTTTCTTTTAATGAGAAGGAAAAGAAAAAAATTGCCAGATAAAATTCACTTTCACATGGGACGTTCTTGGCATTTCTTTTAGTTTTTTAATGTACATGTTCATAAAACGATTACACAAATGAAACATTTGTGAGTTTTAAATTTCCGGAGAAGTATAATTTACCAATAGTTTTCTCTGTAGATGTTTTTCCATTAACCGACACGAACACCTCCCCCTCCCCTCCCCCCCCCGGGGCGCCCCACGCCGTTTTTCGGAGCTGCATTGTAGGATACCAAAAACCAGTGCGGCACCCAGGTAACATCACCTGGGTGCCATCCAGAACTCAGCACGTTGTGCTGCCTTGGGACTATTCGCACAAAACACAGCTACTGACCATTGTTGCTTCTTTTTTAAAAAAATGTTTAAATGTATTTACTGTTTTTGTTGCGTTCTATATATTTATAAGTTATTAAAGTGTTATTTTCCTTCTACTTTGTTGGAGTGCTATATATTTTTAATGTGACACATAATTGTAAAAACTTTGATGTACAAAGAGGCATCCCTGGAATCTTCCGCTTCAGGCTCGGTCCCACACACCCTTACAGTGAGAATCCCCTCCCCAAGCACAATTAAGCATGGGCGAATTTTGCGAATCTCGCGTTCGCGAATTTTGCGGATTTGCGAACTCGCAATCCGCAAAATCCGCGAATCCCCGCGAATTTGCGGATTTTTTTTTTTGTGTTCGCGCGTGTTTCTGCCAGTTCGCGAGGGTTTTTACAATTTCGCAATTTGCGAACTTACCTGTCGGGTCGCAAGTTTTGCGAACTTGTTGTTTCTACGTGTCCAGCCTGTTTGGGACACTCTTCTTCATCACTGCCACTCTCTGTCACCACTGCCACTCTCTGACTACTCATGCCACCCTCTGGCCCACCCATGCCACCCTCTGTTTCATCACCACACCCTCTGGTTGTCCAGTGTACATTATTTTCGGCAAAGCAAAGCATACCTTCCCTGCCTCAAGTGACCTGAATTAATTTGGGGCTGATTAATGTGTCACAGAATATTTTTTTAGCTGGCACCTGCTTCCTTAGTGCTTCCTGATTAGTGATCTTTTGCACTTGCTAAGTGCTTTCATTGTTGCAAAATTAGTTACAACACCTGCCCTGCCCCAACTGACAATAATGAATTAGGGGCTGATTAATGGATTTTAACTTCCAGCCTGGCTCCTGCTTGTCTCCCTTAGCTGTAATTCAGGACCTTTGTGGCATATGTGTAACTATTCTGAGGTTCAGAGCAGGGTCACATAATAGTTGCAACTGGCAACTGAACTCTAGAGGGGCCCCTCAGGAAGCACTACAGGAAATGGCTACTAATGATGAACCTGAACTTTTGAACCTGGTAAGTAGTTTCAGTTTTGCTAAGATCGTATTTCTGCAATTTAGCACTTACTCGCGGGGTGCGAAGTTGTACTGGCAAGCCGCGAACTCACGCGAACAGTGCGAGCAAGCCATAAAATCCCCTGCTCGCGGATTTGCGGATTTTGCGGGAGATTCGCGGATCTCGCGGATTGCGAATTTACCGAAAATCCGCAAAATCCGCGAGCGAAACGGATTTTCCGCCCATGCTTAAGCACAATACAGGATGGTTATCAGATAGTTGGAACGCGTGTGGTGTGACGGATCTCATCGGGTGGGGGCCTTGATCTACTGTAACTCCTTTGAAGAGGGGTGATTCTCTACAGCTGGGGCCATAAACTACATCTGCAGGGCTAGGTGATAGCCTGGGACCGGCCTGGACAATCGGACACAGAGGAAGAGGAGTGTCAGAGGGTGCGGTAGTGAATAGGGTGAAAGGGTGGTGTCGGGCGGGCACAGGGTGTGATTCTCAGGGAAGAGCAGCGCACATGGAAGAAGGTTTCTGGCCCATGCATGAGAGAGAGAGCGGGGGTGACCAATGCGTGGGGGAGATGCTTGCGAGGGTGAGGAGCCATGCTGAGGATCGGCGGCGTGCAGAGAGTGGGTCTGGTCAAGGCATCTAAAATGGCTGCCGTGCTCAACAAAAGTGTGGCATTGCAAAAAAGACAAGATGGCGCAGACAATGTTTATCAATAAGGATTAATTTATAACAATTATTTAAAACAAAATATTTACTCGCAGTGACAAAATGCCGGTCAACACTTCCTGATTTCCATCGAATCGAACGTTAACAGACGTCACGCAAAAAAAAAAAAAAACGCTCACGCACAGCCACTGGAAGACATGTATCAACATATATGAGCCTCTCCTCAGCCACCCTCAGAAAATAAAAGGGGTCAGGATACGTCTCCCGTACCCCCTTATACCTAGTAATTTAATGAAATCGAAACACAAAATGGCGAATTCACGTTTCGCTACCAGTTTGCGAACCGAGAAGCGCTTCTACCGCGAAAAATCAAATTTTTATTATTTGCCCCACGGGACCCTTTAATAACCCCAACATCATTCCTAGGGGGTCAAGAGAGGTCTACCTAGCCCCCTTTCATTAAATTCCCCCTTCGTTTTTCTCCTCCTCTTGTCTCTCGATCCTACCGACAGACAAGATGGCGGCCGCACCGGACTGTTTAGAATGTTGACAGACACCGGAGAGCCAATCAGCTTCGCTACGCAAAGCTCCGTTACGCGAAAAGTACGCGATCTGGAGCGCTATCTGGGACGCTGTCACAGATATACTTGTTTTTTAAACAATAATTTCTCAAAATCCACTGGAGCACATATATTGAGACCCAGCAAAGGCACATCGGACTAACAGTCCCTATAATTTTGCCAAGTTTCATGCAAATCCATTCAGCCGTTAATTTTCGAACCGAGAAGCGCTTCTACCGTGAAAAATCAAATTTTTTTAATTTTCCCCACGGGACCCTTTAATAACCTCAACATCATTCCTAGGGGGTCAAGAGGGGTCTACCTTGCCCCCTTTCATTAAATTCCCCCTTCGTTTTTCACCTCTTCTTGTCTCTCGATCCTACCGAGAGACAAGATGGCGGCCGCTCCGGACTGTTTAGAATGTTGACAGACACCGGAGAGCCAATCAGCATCGCTTCGCAAAGCTCCGTGACGCGAAAAGTACGCGATCTGGAGCGCTATCTGGGACGCTGTCACAGATATATACATTTTTTAAAACGTTAATTTCTCAAAATCCACTGGAGCACATATATTGAGACCCAGCAAAGGCACATCGGGCTACTAGTCCCTACAATTTTGCCAAGTTTCGTGCAAATCCATTCAGCCGTTCGAGCTAAAAGTGAGGCTAAACGCCCTATGGAAATTAACATCGGAAAAACGCGTTTTGGGACCCCCCTTTTTTCTCGGCCCCCCCTTGACGAACCCCCCCCAAATTTTCGGGGCTGCTCAGAAACAAAATGTGCCATTTTCCTGAAAATTTCAGCCGATTCCGTCCACAAACGCCAAAGTTATTAGACATAGAATTTTCAAAAGGTCCATAGAGAAAAAATCCTAACTATATATACCTACTGGCGATAGCCAGTAGGTAATATATATATATATATTCAATGAAAAAACCATTGGTTATAGAACATATATAGTTAGGAATTTGCATTTACAAAACCTTATTTTACTCGCATAAAACCATTGAAATTCCATATATAGTTAGATGCGCTAACTATATATCGCGCACCCGCAATCCACTGCTGATGATGTCACATATTACATCATTCATGACATGGTCAGTGACATCACTGATGACATCACTGATGACAACTCAAATGACATCACTGATGACAACATCCAGTGACTGTATGTTTCTGTAAAGTTAAAATATGTCTTACATATTGAAGAATGAGTGGATGTATAAATGTCTGGATGAAGGATTTAGTAGGTGCATGACTGATTGTATGAGGGAGTGATTAAATGTGTCTCACTGAGTGCATGGGTTAGTGATTAAACTGTATTAATTTGTGCATCATTATATCTGTTGTTCTGTAAACTGCTGCATGTGTTGATCAGTAGCTATATGAGTAACTATATGGGTTATTGATTGGTTGCCCAAGTATTTGTATGGGAGACTGAGTATGTGTGTGAGTGGCTGGGAGGTGTGTGACTCTGTGCATAGATGTGTGAACAGCTGATTCACTAGATGTATGGGTTCAAAACTGCATGTGGAAACAGCTGTATGGGTGGTTGACTGTGTGCATGAGTGTATTGGTGAGTGATTGGATATCTCAATGCTACATGTCAAAGTAAGTACATATGTAAAACACAGTACATGCGAGAGTTGACATATATAAATTACTGTGTTTAAGAGCCAGTGAATGTGTGAGTGGCTGCATGGATCATTGAAAACTTGTATCAGTGATTGTATAAGAGAGTAAATATGTGTTAGAATATGTTTGAATAAGTAAGGTGTGTATAACTGTATAGTTGAGGAATTGGAGGTGTGATTGATTCTTTGCATGACTGTCTAGGTGTATGAGTAACTCCATGGATGAGTGACAATCTGTGAGTGTCTGTTTTCACTGAGTGTATCTAAGGTTATATCAGAGTCTGTAGAGGTTCATCGTATTAACACATGAATGATGTCATCTGTGATGTTGTCAGTGATGTCATTTGAGTTGTCATCAGTGATGTCATCAGTGATGTCACTGACCATGTCATGAATGATGTAATATGTGACATCATCAGCAGTGGATTGCGGGTGCACGATATATAGTTAGCGCATCTAACTATATATGGAATTTCAATGGTTTTATGCGAGTAAAATAAGGTTTTGTAAATGCAAATTCCTAACTATATATGTTCTATAACCAATGGTTTTTTCATTGAATTTTCAAGGTTTTGTAAATGCAAATTCCTAACTATATATGGACTATAACCTATGGTTTTTTCTGTGAATTTCAATGGTTTTTTAATAGCAAATATCAAAAGCTGTCAAATGTCAAGTACGTGATTGGTAAAAACGTTTTCGTGTTTATGCACGCTGATGTGCTTTGAACGCTGCCCCCCCCTCCCCTCTTTTCTCTTAGTAGTACTCTCTCTTTGCAGATAGTGAACGTTAGTTAACGCAGACCTTTACCCCCGTTGCAATCCGTCGTACCTGCTTGTCTCTCCATTTGATTGATTGTTATCCAAGCATTTACTGTTTTAGAATTGGTTCTCTTTGGATCATTCTCTATTTACAAACAAGCACAAAGTCGCAATACTCTGTTTAGTCTTTGCAGATAGTGGAAAATTGTGTAAAAAAATAAAAGTAATCGAGCAAAATCAGTAGACCACTAATTCGATCTCTTTTTGACCTCGGTAAAATACAAACATTAGGAACAACCCTTCATGAGAAATACGAAAATAGTGAAATGAACTGTGCTCCACACCATGAGGGCTGCAAGACAGCTCGACTCCGCCACCCACCCCGCCCAAAATAACGACAAACCCTATGCAAATATTATAAATATAGACAACACACCAGCAAAGAAACAGGGTAAAACATTTATTAAATAACTATTTACATAACTATTTTATACTTTTTGTTGCCCGATCCGGCTAGCTCAATCGATCGAGCATGAAACTCATGCACTGATAGCAAGCGTTGAGAGTTTGTAGAAAGATGGCTTCAGATTTTCTACATACGGTGTAGTGGCGCGAACTGGGAGGGGGCGTTTGGATCCTGCCCCTTTCCCAAATAATATTTTCATACGTGAGTGTAGGTGTGGGCGGAAAATCCGTTCCGCTCGCGGATTTTGCGGATTTTCGGGAAATCCGCAATCCGCGAGATTTGCGAATTTCCCGCAAAATCCGCAAATCCGCGAGCAGCGGATTTTGCTCGCACTGCTCGCACTGTTCGCGTGAGTTCGCGCCCCGCGAATAAGTGCAAAATTGCAGAAATACGATTTTAGCAAAACTGAAAGTAACTACTTACCAGGTTCAAAAGTTCAGGCACATCATTAGTAGCCATTTCCTGTAGTGCTTCCTGAGGGGCCCCTCCAGAGTTCAGTTGCCAGTTGAATGTATTATGTGACCCTGCTCTGAACCTCAGAATAGTTACACATATGCCACAAAGGTCCTGAATTACAGCTAAGGGAGACAAGCAGGAGCCAGGCTGGAAGTTAAAATCCATTAATCAGCCCCTAATTCATTATTGTCAGTTGGGGCAGGGCAGGTGTTGTAACTAATTTTGCAACAATGAAAGCACTTAGCAAGTGCAAAAGATCACTAATCAGGGCGCACTAAGGAAGCAGGTGCCAGCTAAAAAAATATTCTGTGACACATTAATCAGCCCCAAATTAATTCAGGTCACTTGAGGCAGGGAAGGTGTGCTTTGCTTTGCCGAAAATAATGTACACTGGACAACCAGAGGGTGTGATGATGAAACAGAGGGTGGCATGGGTGGGCCAGAGGGTGGCATGAGTAGTCAGAGAGTGGCAGTGGTGACAGAGAGTGGCAGTGATGAAGAAGAGTGTCCCAAACAGGCTGGACACGTAGAAACAACAAGTTCGCAAAACTTGCGACCCGACAGGTAAGTTCGCAACTTGCGAAATTGTAAAAACCCTCGCGAACTGGCAAAAACACGGGCGAACACAAAAAAAAAAAAAAATCCGCAAATTCGCGGGAATTCGCGGATTTTGCGGATTGCGAATCCGCAAATCCGCAAAATTCGCGAACGCGAGATCCGCAAAATTCGCTCATGCTTACGTGAGTGTTCGTTCATGCTTTTGGTCCCTGAGTTGCTTCGATGTCACTGCCTTACACAAATGGCATAAGTCCTGGATGTTGAGTGCCATACTTCAGAGTTCTAAGCAGCGCTTGTAACACTGTTTAAACCTTATTTGCACCTGCTGCAGCTTCACTATTCAAAGTAAGTGGGGTCCGTTTGTGGACCTGACTGCATTGGAAAACAATGTGATACGGTGCCTCCCTAAACCGCTTGACGGAGGCCCCCGAGGGGCGGTGAGATGGCGCGGACTGAGAGGGGGCGCTTGGCTCCTGCCCCCTCCCCAAGTCGTGTTGCCCTGGTGTGGCCTGAGATCGCCCCCGACATAGGCGGCCGGCTCCCGGGGTCCGGCGGAATTTTTTGCCTTTTGATGACTCTTCCATTCTGGACCTTGTCCCACAATCCGTTTGACCTGAAGACACGCTGTAGTGGGGCGCCCCTTTACCGTTTTAGTTGCCATTCCGCCCGCTTTTGGTACTCTGTGCCTCTTCCGCCATTCAGCTGTTTACCGCCCGCTCTTGCGACTACAGCGTCTCGCTCACCATGTAGTTGAGTTGCTCCCGCTCTTAAGATTTAACCGAACTTTTTGGACTGCTGAAAGCGGTTGTATTCCGACCGCTGGTTGGTGGAGACATTTTGACTATATTCTGGACCTGTGTTGTCGCGTAATGCGTCATATGACGCGCCGCGTTAGCGCACCCGGAAGTGCTCCGGTGCGCAAGGCGCAGCTTCCCGGAAACGATCCAGAGTGCGCCGCGCAGCGCGTAACGTAAGCATAACAGGTCATGTGACTTGTTAATAAAACTTTTCATTGGTTCATTTTACTTTTGTTTTCCTAATGATGTAAGACTAGATCATGTGACCTAAAAATAACACTTTTCATTGGATTAAAACATTTTTTTTCCCAAACGATGAAAGCCTCACCTTGTTTCTGGATGTTTCAGACTAAAGCTGGCGTCACCATGAGAGCACCACCATCTCATAGCTCCGTCGTGGCCATTCCGCAAGCAATCATGGCAGCCGCTCCCCACCGGAAGCCTGCGGGAGTCGAGGTCCCCCAAGACTTTTGTAGAATCTTCAAGGCTGAGGGGACGCTTTCGAGAATGGGACCCAAGCCCTGGCAGACAAGCGTCCGAGTTCCAAAGTGTCCCAGGGCCATTTTACTGGACCAGGCCCAAATCCGAAGAGCCGGCCGCCATTTTAAGAGTCCTGTGGCAGCCGCCTATCGCTGCACCGCAAGAGTGGGAGCAACTTAACTACATGGTGAGCGAGACGCTGTAGCCGTAAGAGCGGGCGGTAAACAGCTGAATGGCGGAAAAGGCACAGTGTAGCAAAAGCGGGCGGAATGGCACCTGAAATGATAAAGGGGCGCCCCACTACAGCAGACGAGCCTCCGCCATGTGCTTCACAACTGCATACGTATCTCGTGATATCAAGGTTGGACAACCAGTACACAACAAGCAGTTACGAGTCCCATTTACACCGGAGCCATTTTGGGCGCGGCCGGGCAGGTCCAGGATCTAGTCAAACATAACAAATGAGGCTGACGTCTCGGAAGCAGTTGACGCACAGCAGGACATAGCAAATAAACATGAAGTCTCTAAAGCTATTAACTCACTGCAGGACAAAACAAGTGAACCTGAAACCTCTGGAATAATTGTCGCTCAAAAGAACAACACACAAAACTCTGTAGAGCCTGAAGAAAGAAAAACAGAATGGCACTGTAGTTTCAGACACACTTAACACTAATGACTAAACAAAGATATCGTCTGTTTATGAAGCAGTTATCATATAAACAGAATTGACAAAGAAGTGTGCAGACGCCAATGCTATTAAGAAACACAAGGAAATCCCTAACGCATCAGCATTCTCGGAAGAGGTTGACACAGATAACATCTTAAGGAACAAAGAAAGACAAAATAAGGATGAGGAAGTTATCACTTTAGTTTTTTCATCAGCTAGCGACAGCAAGAAACACATTGTAATGGAGATTAGAGAGGCTACGGATGGATAAATAAATTATCAAAATAAATGGCTACTCCCCCCTTTAGCAGATTAGCTAAATCTTTGCGTAATTTGGACATTAAAGTTATATTATTGTTGTTGTTGTTGTTATGGTTATAGTTCTGGTTAATTTCAGCAAGAAACACATTGTAATGGAGAATAGAGAGGCTACGGATGGGTGAATAAATTATCAAAAGAAATGGCGACTCCCCCCTTTAGCACATTAGCTAAATGTTTGCGTAATTTAAGCATAAAAGTTATATTATTGTTGTTGTTGTTGTTATCGTTATAGTTCTGGTTAATTTCCATTCAGAGTGTCCTACACAGCACCACTCTAGGTAAACACTACTTTATGTAAAACCTGCACTTAGTTGGTCACCATGGGGTTTAAAGAAGGGATGGTTCTTCACCTGGGTGCCGTCCACAACTCAGCACGTTGTGCTGCCTTGGGACTATTCGCACAAAAGACAGCTTCGGACCATTGTTGTTTTTTTTTGTCAAAAAATGTTTAAATATATTTACAGTTTTTGTTACGTTCGTTATATTTAAAAGTTAATAAAGTTTTATAATCCTACTTTTTTGGAGTACTATATATTATTAAAAAATCGGGTGAATGGGGCCTTGAATCGGGTTATTGTCATGTGTGGGCTTTGCAAGTGTACTGCTACAGGATCGGACATTTCAAACTCAAATGCACGTTCTTTTTCTTACCTTTCCGAAGCATGGAGCACAATAGCAGGCAGAGAAAGGGTGATGCAAGTGTTGAACACTGCCTGGCCTGGCAAGTTGCTGGCAGTGCCCCCCCCCCCGCCCGCTCCTGAAAGAAGGCACACACACACCGCCGCCCCGAGTACTTCACAGATCTTTAAAAGACCATGCGCTTGTTCATGAGGCTTAAATGGTTTATCACCCCTTCTAGAACTCCTGCATCGACCCTCTGACGTTTCCTGGAAGAATTAGCACGTAACACAATACCAAGCCCTGTCAGCTGAAACCCCCGAGGAATCGTGGGGCATATTATCAAGGGGGTTTAATTCCGCTTTTTTGGCTTTAAAAGCCAAGAAAGCGGAGATAAAATTATCTCCCTATTACCAAGCTGTCGCTAACACCAGTTAGTGACAGCTAAAAGGAGATAGCGACCATCTTGGGCCCCGCTTTGCATGTCAGTGATATCTATCACTAATGACATGCAAAGTGGGCGTGCCAAGATGTTAGCGACTGGAAACAGTCCCTTACATCGCTATCTACTATTACCAAATTTTGGAGATATTCGCGCTAAGCGCGAATATCTCCACAAGCTAACACCTGCCCTGAGCAGTTCTTAGCCATGTTATCCAATTGGAGGTGGATAACATGGCTAAGAGCATTTGCTGGATAATGCTTGAATATCGCTGACTTTTCAGCGATATTCATGCATTGCGGCCGTTTTTTATTGCATTTGCGAGCAGTTCTTAGCCATGTTATCCAATGGGAGGTAGATAACATAGCTAAGAGCATTTGCTGGATAATGCATGAATATCGCTGACTTTTCAGCGATATTCATGCATTGCGGCCGTTTTTTTTCGCATTTGCGAGCAGTTCTTAGCCATGTTATCCAATGGGAGGTGGATAACATGGCTAAGAGCATTTGCTGGATAATGCATGAATATCGCTGACTTTTCAGCGATATTCATGCATTGCGGCCGTTTTTTATCGCATTTGCGATAAACCTTGCTAATAGCAAGGTTTATCTGCGATAAAAATCGCCGATGTGCGGCGATAATTTTTGTCTCTAAACAAGTTAGAGACATAAATTATCGCTAGTTGTTGGTAATATGCCCCCGGGTTTTTGCTTGCAGGAATCGGGAGGCGGGAGACTAGCACTGAAATCAGTAGTCTCACGCCTGAATCGGGAGGGTTGGCATGTCTGGATTCTCTACAGCTAGGGCCATAAACTACATCCGCAGGGCTAGGTGATAGCCTGGGACCGGCCTGGCATCTAAAATGGCTGCCGTGCACGACAAAATTGTGGCATTGGAAAAAAGGCAAGATGGCGCAGACAATGTTTATCAATAAGGATTCATTTATAACAAAATATTTTATCGCACTGACAAATTGGTGGTCAACACTTCCTGATTTCCTTCGAATCGAACGTTAACAGACGTCACGCAGCAAAAAAAAAAAAAGCTCACGCACAGCCGCTGGAAGACATGTATCAACATATATGAGCCTCCTCAGCCACCCTCAGAAAACATAAGGGATTAGGATACGTCTCCCGCACCCCCTTATACCTAGTAATTTAATTAAAACGATGCACAAAATGGTCTCCCGCACCCCCTTATACCTAGTATTTAATTAAAACGAAGCACAAAATGGCGAATTCCCGTTTCGCTACCAGTTTGCGGCCCAGTTCGCGGCCTGGGAAGCGCTTCTACCGTGAAAAATATTTTTTTTTATTTTCCCCACGGGACCCTTTAAAAACCCCAACAACATTCCTAGGGGGTCAAGAGGGGTATACCTTGCCCCCTTTCATTAAATTCCCCCTTAGTTTTTCACCTCTTCTTCTCTCTCGATCCTACCGAGAGATAAGATGGAGGCCGCTCCGGACTGTTTAGAATGTTGACAGACACCGGGGAGCCAATCAGCTTCGCATCGCAAAGTTCCGTTTCGCGAAAAGTAAGGGCTAACAGTCCCTACAATTTTGCCAAGTTTCGTGCAAATCCATTCAGCCGTTCGAGCTAAAAGTGAGGCCAACCGCCCTATGGAAAACTCAATGTTAAAAACGCGTTTTGGGACCCCCCTTTTTTCTCGGCCCCCCCTTGACGAAGGGGCTGATCAGAAACAAAATGTGCCATTTTCCTGAAAATTTCAGCCGATTCCGTCCACAAACGCCAAAGTTATTAGACATAGTTCCATAGACAAATAATCCTAACTATATATACCTACTGGCGACAGCCAGTAGGTAATATATATATATATATATATATTCAATGAAAAAACCATAGGTTATAGGCCATATATAGTTAGGAATTAGCATTTACAAAACCTTATTTTACTCGCATAAAACCATTGAAATTCCATATATAAATAGTAGTAATAGTAGGGAGGTTGTTGCAAAAAGACTAAAAGTCAATGAACCGAAAGTTGTTAGCAGAAATAAAGTGGATTCTGTTGAAGATGTTGTCGCTATTGATTGAATGAAAATGGCGGCTTGACACAAAGCTGACTCAAGCGTTACTGTTGGTGCTATACAGACAAAAATTGGTTTTCAGTTTGTACATTCTACCACACGTTTCTCAAACAAAGGATATTGTGGCAAATGTGGCGCATACTCTCTTCTTAACCTATTGTATTCCTTAACACAATCTAGATCCGCACAAATGTTTGTGACATCACAGTCAATCAAGTACAATCCCGATAAAGTTCTAACTCGCGACAATGCCACATATGCCATACCCTCCTTGAACACTGAACTGCCAATATTCACCAATGCACAGTCTACACTTAAACCTTGCGATTTATGGATTGTCACCGCATATGCCAAGCAAACAGGAAACTGTTTACGGCGAACATATAAGTCTTTAACAAGCAAAAACCTAGCAGAACAACGAGCAATTTTCTGTACTTCCTCAATACCATCAAATTTAATTCTTAAAAATTCTATTCCATCTCTATTTCTGTATTTCTCAAAATCAACAACATTACCCATTGATCCATTTACCAGACCTCTTTCTACATGTAAATTCCGTCTCAAAATGATTCGGCAATTTAAACACACATTCAGAGTCTTTTCAAAACCCGCTGTCTTAGATATAGTCTTCTCTAATGAATCCAATTTTGATTTCAAATTATCTGACAAAATAATTGTTGATCCCATATGCTCTAATTTGTCGATAGCTTCAAGTTTCACAATCTCTTGCTTTTCTAAATTCAACATTTTGTTGTTGAAGATGGCACATTCTGCAAGAGTTGGCATGAGACATATCCCGGATTTCTTCTCAGTAATTTTCTGAAAAATATTCTCAGGCACAATCTCTTGTTTGGGATACAAATTTGACAGTAACCGTGCATTTAAAGCTTCTTTCCCATACTCGGTCACTTTTCCAATTCTAATATCTTGTAGAATATTCTTGTAATCTTCATCCTTTGCCTGACGCATATTTTGATGCAGTTCTGCATAATTGAAGTTTAACCATATATTGACGTTGCCAATGCTCCCTAGGCACTTCCTGGTATCTTCATGCGTGAGTATTTTGAACACAGGTTGACCTTTTACTGGTGTCAGCTGTAGAAGATCTCCAAAAACAATAATGTGTTTCCCACCAAATAAGACATCATATTCAGTTTTAAGTACTTCTTGCATTCTCAAATGCACAAAGGCAAGCATGACATTGGAAACCATGCTTACTTCGTCAATGATAAGTAGTTTCATTTTCCTCAAGACTCTTGAAACTTCACAGCAAGCATCTCCAGATAACTTGTTGTATTGTAATTTGTTGTCATGCTCCACCGGCAGCATCAATAGACGATGCAAAGTAATACCTTTAATATTATGTGCTGCCAGTCCAGTAGGAGCGGTGACAACACAAGACAGCGATGACTCAGTCCTTTCCTGCAAATAACAAGAGATTGCTTTAATGAGGAAACTTTTTCCAGTTCCCGCTTCTCCACTCACGTACAGTCGGACAGGCTTCAACGACGTACACGAGCACTCTTTCTTCTCATGACTTAATCCGTGCTCAATTTCCTTGGTAACTTCATCATATATTTTCCTCTGCTCAACGTTGAGTTGTTTTTCCAAGTCTTGTAAGTTAACTGAATCCTCCTGAGCATGTGCCATGGCTCTTTCTACTTCATTCATAGCAGTGGCAGCTTCATTTTCGATAATAGGTCCTCCAAGTGGATCTTGACTCAATGAAACAGAACTCTGACTGTCCTGAGAACTGTCTCTGGCAATCTCGGCTGCAATCGTTGCTTCCTGCTCAATTTCCAAAGTTAGCATTTCTTGATATTTAGAAAAAGCAGGACATTCTATGGACTCCTTGGCTGCATTGAAAGAGTCTTCGTAACAGAGGAAATCTCCAAGCAGTTCCTCTTCTGCACGCCAAGGCTTGAAAAGTTGCAAAAGTGCTAAATAGAAAAACTCCTTTTTTTCTGGAGATTCGCCACTTAATTTTCGATGGTTTACTAATTGGCATTTTCTTTGCTTGACCAGGCATCCCTCACTTCCAATTACAGCATACACTCCTTTCTCAATATCTTCTTTGATGTTCCTCTTGAATATATAATTTTGGAGAACCTCATATAGACAAACATTCTCAAGGTGACTGCTTCGATTTGGATAATATGTATCCAACATGTTGGTCTTCAAAATGTCGGTACTGTTTGGTTCCTTTACTGCCAAATACTCAATTTCCCGAACAGGTTTTAGAACTCGATTTCGCGTTGCAGCAAGACCAAGACTCGCCCAAACGAGACTCCTGGATTTGGCATAGAGACTTGCTGAAGACAATCGATCAGAACATTCGTAAGCTCCGATTTCTCGATGCGACAACATCTTCAGACTGAAACTGTACAACTTCTTGCTGAGGCTCTTTTCATGGGAAATGTCCTCCCACATATCCTTCAGTTCGGTCTTTTCTTTTTTGGTGATGTAAGATGTCACATACCGAGCCACTGCCATACAGTTGTCAGCCACAAACTGTATATCCATGTTCGCATTCCACATGGACAAAATCACTGGGTTGTAGTCATTGATGTACTTGGACTCTTCGTTCCTTTTCAAATTGTATGTATTCTTGGGTGATTTCCTCGTCACATTATGTCGCAGCGAAGACATCAAACTGTTCACTCTTCCTTTAGAAATCACCGGTCGTGGAAAGTTGAAACGACATTTGGTGTAGAACTTGTCCTTGTTTCTGAATTTACGACAACAGTACTTCCCACAACGATGGCTTTGGAAACGTAGAACTTGTTCTCTTAGACTTTTCTTCTCCGTTGCGTTTGGAACAGCACATGTAGAATACTGTTCGATGAAATTCATCACTAAGTCATCCGGATCTGTTCCAAATTTAGGTGCATCCTTGATCCACAGCAACATATGTATATGAGGGGCACCTCTTGCTTGATACTCCTTTCTCCAGAAGAAATCCAACACCTCTCCAAGAGGTGGATTCTTTTTATTTGTGATGAAAGACATCATAGCTTCAAATCTATGATTGAAGTACCTGCATACATTCACAGGATCCAAAGAACACAGTTCTCCAGGTGTCTTGAATTCAATGTTTTCAATATTTCCATTTGCCTCTCGTAGAAATTCAAGTAAGTCATCCCAGCCATACTCAGCACAGCTCAGAGTGAGGAACCATGTCGGAGTTCCTAAGTTCCTCAGCATACATTTTAAATCACCATGACGACGGTACCAGTACTCATTAGTACCACGCTGACACGCCATGAGATTAATTAAGTGAGAATCCAAAATACTGTCTTGGACATTGACTTTATGCATAAAGTCACTTGCCGAGATGTTTCGCATCTGTATACCACTTTTTAAGATGTGGTTCACTGCATATGAAAGTCCAGACAGATCGCTTTCAAACAGGAGATGAAACAAATAGGGAATGCATTGCCGAAACCTAGGATCTTCTGCATACAATCGTAAAGTCCGGTATTCAGACGCAGGAATTTCACGAGGTCGCTCATCATATCTTCCTCCTTGACCTATGGGAAATAGCTGTGGGAAACACCGAGCTTCCAAACTTTCCTCCCAAACACTAATGGGACTCCCTTTGGCTTGTTTCATTTGAAACAACTCAATAGCATTCCCCATGACTTCCTTGGAATGCAAAGGATGAACACTATAATGTTCATATATTTCTTCACTTTTAGAGGCCTCTAGTTTCTCAATTTGGCCAGCACACAAATCGCTATCCTCTTCATCACTTACTTCCTCTTCTGCAACATATACATTCTTATAGTACTTATTATTTTTCTTCAAATACACTGTTGCCTTTTTGACTTTCCTAACATCCACTAAATCTTGCCATATTTTCTTATTCTTTGTCGGAACCCCATTAACCAAGATAACCAGAGGTTCCTCTTCCACTTTTTCTATTCCAATTGTGTTAATGTTTTTGTTCAAATCTAGAGGCAAATAAACAACTCTTCCCTTTAATCCTCTCTGTAAATCTGCTGGAGGCAACTTCCCTGTCTTTGGCTCCATTCTTACAATAGCCTGAAAGGGATGGATACTTTGAATCAAAATAGATTCATAAGTATTTAAATCCTTCAATTCAGAAGGAATCTCAACCAATTCCAGATTATTATGAACTGCCCTAGCAGGCATCTGGTTTTGGTTTAATTTATTACAACAATAAGTACACACACGTTGATCCGATCCCAAATCAAAATAATTTTCTACCATCAAGTATGTGGCTAAATCCTTCCATTCACTATTATTTTCCCTTTCACTTTTTGCATATAAATCCACTACCTTAGTCTGATTCTTATAATAAGTGCGTCGACAACATACACAAGTGAAATTAGGCCTCTCACTTGATTTCATCTGAAACGTGGCAATTTCCTTCTGAAAATTATCTGTACTGGAAACCTGTACATTATCTTCCACATTACCCTCTACTTCAGGGTCAATTTGAACATTCTCATCTTTATTACCAAAGTAACAAAACTCAATTTCTTCACAAAGATTCTTCACATCTATTTCAGAACCATGCAAAAGAGCAGCACATAACTGTTTAAGCATAATTGCTGGACTCTTAGCATAATACAACATTCTCACTAAATTTCTCACTTTATTATGATGCACTGCTAGCATCCTGAAATGATGAAAAACACTCTGGCATACTCTCCTGGAAAGACAAGCCAGTGAATGACCACGCAAACCTGTCATTTGTCTCACTCTGCAAGGATCTAAATTTTGCAACAACTTCATTTTCTGCTTCAAACTTTTCTTATTAAATGTCCGTATAAAATCACAAAGCAAATTGATGGAAACCTGTCGCACACTGCAAATAGAACTACACTTCCAAATGTACACAGGACCCTTAGGACGTCTTCCTAAAACCTCATCACTTAGCGCCTCTTCTGTCTCTGTTGTCACAAGTTGTTCTTTTTCAACTGGACAACCATCCTTCACTTCATAAGCTCGACCATTGATGTCAACTGCATGCACCAAATCATTATCCTGAAAATAAGTCTCTTCATTAAAAAATGCCTCAGAACTTGAACTATGCATCCATTCTCCAGAAAAAACTTCACAAAAGTTAGTACGATTTACTACTCTCTTCCATCTACTTTTTGTTTTGAAATCAGAAATTACCTTGCTTAGTTTCCTAATTCTATTAATTACCAAAATAAACAACTTTCGCTTGATTTCAAAAGCATGATCAATAATTTTCTCTACATTTTTCTTCTTCCTATAAAATGCCGCTTTCTGTTGGCCTTTCTTTTTAATATTTTTCAATAAATTAACTAATATCCTATTACGGAACATTCGTTGTCGAATGTCCCTAAACTGTTGTTTCCTTCTACTATCATGCACAGAGTTATCTCTTCCTCTACCAGTAACATTTGTGATGTGTCTCTCCTTTCCATTTAAATTACGTTTTTTTTTGTGAACAGACACATTTTTTTGTGCAAAATTTTTTTTACTACAAATATTTCTTAAGAATGATTTCGTGCTCTTACCCGGCCCTTTCTTGGTGTTTTGACAAGTATTTGGGGAAGAGGACTGCTGCAATAAAACATCATCCTGCTGTCTTTGACGTTTTCTAGCCTTTCGTATTCGACTTCTGGAAGGCATTTTCCAAACTATGAAAGAATCTGCAGTTGAATCTGTGAAAAAATATAATATAAAATGTTATTAACCACTATTACCAAACAGTAAATAAATAACAGTCATCTAAAACTTAATGCCGTACTAATTATTTAACATAGCAAATATTTTCCACCAGCACTGCATCACAAAAATGACACTCAATGGTACAAAACAGGCATACAACACTCATAAATCACTCCCTAATATTTTAAATCATTAATTCAGGATGACGATAAGATGTAGCCTATCTAAAGGTTTGTTTAGGCCCAGATCTTTGGACTGGGGTGAATGTGTGTCATTGATCCACATTCAGTCCATCACCTGTTTTGTTTATTTGAGGTGAGGCCAACACATGGTTGCAGATAAGATTTTCACTGAAAAAAAACCAAGGTAAAAAAACATGTAAAGGCCTACCAATGAAGTAAATCATTAAATGAAAACCAATACATTTCTGGGAATATGCACTACTAGTGCTTCATAAGATGTTTTGGGTCATATTTATAAGTTATTTGAGTATCTAGTATGCTATTTTACATTCTTCATGGTGCAAATTTATTGTAAATACGCTCCCACCTACGGTTGGCAAATTTAGATTTTGATTATGGGAGTTAGATAGGCATGTTAATAATTTCCCAAAAATGGTATATAACCCCAAACAACCTTTGTAGCAAATGCTCTTAGCCATGTTATCCACCTCCCATTGGATAACATGGCTAAGAAGTGCTTGCAAATGTGATAAAAAAAGGCCTGCAATGCATGAATATCGCAGAAAAATCAGCGATATTCATGCATTTTCCAGCAAATGCTCTTAGCCATGTTATCCACTTCCTATTAAATAACATGGCTAAGAACTGCTCAGGGCACCATGAGCAACGCTTTCCATTTAAAAAGGGAAAAATAACATCAAAGACACTAAAATGCCTTCTAAATATGAACCCAAACAACCTATGAAGCAATGTGGAAAAAACTGCCGCAATGCATGAATATAGCAGAAAAATCAGCGACATTCATGCATTTTCCAGCAAATGCTCTTAGCCATGTTATCCACTTCCTATTAAATAACATGGCTAAGAACTGCTCAGGGCACCATGAGGAACGCTTTCCATTTAAAAAGGGAAAAATAACATCAAAGACACTAAAATGCCTCCTAAATATGAACCCAAACAACCTATGAAGCAATGTGAAAAAAAACGGCCACAATGCATGAATATAGCAAAAAAATCAGCGATATTCATGCATTTTCCAGCAAATGCTCTTAGCCATGTTATCCACTTCCTATTAAATAACATGGCTAAGAACTGCTCAGGGCCCCATGAGGAACGCTTTCCATTTAAAAAGGGAAAAATAACATCAAAGACACTAAAATGCCTTCTAAATATGAACCCAAACAACCTATGAAGCAATGTGAAAAAAAACGGCCACAATGCAAGAATATAGCAGAAAAATCAGCGATATTCATGCATTTTCCAGCAAATGCTATTAGCCATGTTATCCACTTCCTATTAAATAACATGGCTAAGAACTACTCAGGGCCCCATGAGGAACGCTTTCCATTTAAAAAGGGAAAAATAACTTCAAAGACACTAAAATGCCTTCTAAATATGACCCCAAACAACCTATGAAGCTCTAACAGTACATATCCTGAAATTTAATTCATTTCAAAATTCGTTTTTAAACACAGCATATAAATCAATTGTATACCTGCATTCATGAAGAAATAACTAAAAATATCCTTGAGACACATGAAAGTGTTTTCTGGAATGCCCTAGCACCATTTTTGGGACACTATTAACATGGCTAGGTAACTCCCATAATCAAAATCTAAATTTGCGAAGCACAAGTGGGAGCGTATTTACAAGACACTTGTCCCATGAGGAACACTTTACATTTTAAAAGGCGAACACAACATCTTAGACACTCAAATACCTTATAAATATGGCCCAAAACAACCTATAAAGCTCTAGCAGTACATATCCAGAAATGTAATTGATTTCTTAAATCGTTTTTAAAAGCAACATATCTGTTTCAGCTTACATAACAGACCATGAAATGGCCTCCATGTATTACAATATCTTGTGTTACTGCATGCCAGAATGTTACACCAAATATGCAATTATAATTTCTCTATGAAACTAATTCTATTAGTATATCACTAGAGACAAAACCACATTTTAAAAACACAGCTTTCTTCATCATTTTCTCCTTAAATCATACTATTCTCTATCTAAATTAAATAAATCTTTTCTCACCTTAGCAAATATTTTTTGAGTTTTGAAAACAGTCTCAGAAATACACCAAATTGTCTTCAGCAGAAGAAAAAGGATGCACTCCAAAGGCTGCAGCTATTGAAAGCACAGAAATACAGATATTCTTTTCACATATCTCTCATATTAGCCAATCATACCTCTTCCCTCACTTTTTTCAAATCAAAACCCTTCCCCCCTCTGCCCTGTCTGCCTTGTTTCCATAGCAACCACCTCCTGGAAGACCTCTCATGTTTCCAAATTCACAAAACAATGTTTCAATTGAACTCTGAACTCTCAGTGCACCTGCGTATCCAGTGCAATCTTTCATTAATTGTTTCTTCCTTGACCATTCAAATTACATCTTTCAAAGAACACATCCATGCACCCTAACTTTCTGTTTTCAGAAATGGAAATGCACCAATCACTGCTAATGAATCATTAGCATAGTAAAACCACAGTTTTTTTTCTTTAGAAACTCCTACTGTTTCAACTGCCCTTTCATTACCACACTTCATCTGACTGCAGAACAACCTTCTTCCACCATGTTTAACGTCTGGATTGTTGGACATAGTTACATCCACTGGGCTCAAAGGTATGCTGAGAGCAGAAATTTACACAACCTCAATTTACAAGATGTGGAAATTAACTGGTTGGGCCAAAGAGGATTAAAATGTCACCAATTGATTCCATTGGTGAAAACCTTTATGCATTTGCCAAAACCTGACCTGTTAATAGTGCACTGTGGAGGTAATGATTTGGGCACTTTGACAGGGGTAGGTCTGGAAATGCTTTTAAAGGACACCTTGGAGCAATTAATGGCACTTTTTCCTCAAACTGCCTTGGTATATTCCAATATATGCCAAAGACAGAAATGGAGGTGGTCCAACCAATTTTGTCCACAAATTGAGAAAGCGAGGAAGCATGTAAACAAATCTGTTTCAGCTTACATGAGAGACCATGGAATGGGCTCTCTGTACAACAACAACTTGCGTTACTACATGCAAGATATCTACAGAGGAGATGGAGTTCACTTCTCAGATGAGGGCAACAGAATTTTCATTCTGAATTTAAGACTGTGCATTGGTACCTACTTATAAGTACCTAAATGTACCATAAACCCAAAAGCTCTTCTCAGAGCTACCCTACATCTGATCACTCACAATTATTATTTTTCTCTAACTTTTTTTCACTAATTTTCCACAAAATTCGCTCCCCGGAGCGCTACCCGGTTCGCTAACCGAAAGCTAACCTCGCGGAATTTTTTTAAAAAAAATTTTTTTTCCCGCACATATAAGCCTCCTCAGCCACGCTCAGAAAACCTAGGGGGTCAAGATAAGTCTACCATGACCCCTTCTACCCATTCTAAACATTATTTGCCCTCCATCTTGTATCTTAATGCGAACGAAACACAAAATGGTGGACTCCCGTGACGCTTAAGGTTCGCTAACCGGGCAGTTTCCCGGAAAGCGGTCCTAAAAAAAGGCGGGAAAGTAATTTACAGAAAAACGACTAGAGACACTCTCATCAAATATAGATTAGCTCATACTACATAACAATCCCTTCCATTCTCACAAATTTCATTGAAATTCCATTTAGCCATTTAGCCTGTAGACCTCTCCAAGTACCGTGAGGTAAATTACTTCACAAAACACATCTGAATTGTTGGAATTGACAACCAATGAAAATGTTACTTTCATTTTCTACTTTTATTACCTGACATTTGATTGGTTATATACCTGTATATATATAAAGGGAGAGAAGGAAACACAGCCATTTTGACTACTACTTCTTGTTGTACCTCCTATTTCAAAAGCTTCAAAAAACTTCAACTTCTTTGTGAAGGTAAGTTATAATTTAATATATTGTGCACTATGACTTAATATAGTAGACTTTTTCTGCTAGATATACACTATCCCTCTGTAGTAGTAATGTATTTAGATAGACTTCTCTGTTATAGTTATCAATGGAGTAAGGCTTGTCTTGGTTAAATCACATACACTTTTTTATAGTCCTATTTCCACTCTCATACTATACACTGCCAAAAGATAAATTCACTGATAAAAACTGCCTATCTAAAATTAATCCCAACAGTGCCCTATCTCTACTAATATATATTTTCTTATTCAAAATTTCAGGCAAAATGGAAGGCGAACAACAAGTTTCATTTTCGATTGAACTGAAGGAGAACAGCCAAGACAAACTTGATGACTTTATGGATGACAGTAGAGACCACGAACTTCTACAATGTGTTGAAGCAGTAGACAACTTGCTTCAAAATGAAAAACAATTACACCCTATAATAAATTATGACATTTCTGACAATGAAATGTTAGAAAATTTAATAAAATATGAAACACAATCATAATAAAAAAAATAAACAAAGAAAACAAAAAAAAACAAGAAAAACAACAAACAATTAACATACAGTATTAGAAAAGTCTTTCATTCTTTTATCCATAAAGTTCGCTGCCCAGAAAGCTATCCGGTTCGCGAACTTGGCGCTTACCACGCAAAAAAAAATTTATTTTTTTTGGACCCTCTAGGCCCTTTTAAAACCTCCACATAAAACCTAGGGGGTCAACGAGGATCTACTATGCCCCCTTATGGTAATTTCCCCCTTTGTTTTGGCCTCCTCTTGTCTCTCGATCCTACCGAGAGACAAGATGGCGGCCGCTCCGGACTGTTTAGAATGTTGACAGACACCGGAGGGCCAATCAGCTTCTCATCGCAAAGTTCCGTTACGCGAAAGGTTCGCTAACCGGATAGCTGCCCGGAGCGCTGTTACAGATATATATCTTGATTTAAACGTTAATTTCTCAAAATCCATTGAAGCACATATATTGAGACCTAGCAAAGGCACATCGGGCTAACAGTCCCTACAATTTTGCCAAATTTCGTGAAAATCCATTCAGCCGTTCGGGCTAAAAGTGAGTCCAACCGCCCTATGGAAATTAACATGGGAAAAAGGCGTTTTGGGACCCCCCTTTTTTCTCGGCCCCCCCTCCACAAAACCCCCCCAAATTTTCAAGGGCTGCTCAGAAACAAAATGTGCCATTTTCCTGAAAATTTCAGCCAATTCCGTCCACAAACGCAAAAGTTATTAGGCATAGAATTTTCAGAAATCCCATAGGGATAGCTGATTGGCCCTCCGGTGTCTGTCAACATTCTAAACAGTCCGGAGCGGCCGCCATCTTGTCTCTCGGTAGGATCGAGAGACAAGAGGAGGCCAAAACAAAGGGGGAAATTACCATAAGGGGGCATAGTAGATCCTCGTTGACCCCCTAGGTTTTATGTGGAGGTTTTAAAAGGGCCTAGGAGGGTCCAAAAAAAAAATTTTTTTTTGCGTGGTAAGCGCCAAGTTCGCGAACCGGATAGCTTTCTGGGCAGCGAACTTTATGGAT